>NW_020175320.1:4299733-4343883 GCF_003031525.2 Neophocaena asiaeorientalis asiaeorientalis | reverse complement strand
TTTTTTCTTTATTCTGCTCTGCAGTAGTTATTTCCACTATTTTATCTTCCAGGTCACTTATCCGTTCTTCTGCCTCAGTTATTCTGTTATTGATCCCTTCTAGAGTATTTTTTAATTCATTTATTGTGGTGTTCATCATTTCTTGTTTCCTGTTTAGTTCTAGGTCCTTGTTAAATGTTTCTTGCATTTTCTCTGTTCTATTTCCAAGATTTTGGATCATCTTTACTATCATTATTCTGAATTCTTTTTCAGGTAGACTGCCTATTTCCTCTTCATTTGTTAGGTCTGGTGGGTTTTTACCTTGCTCCTTCATCTGCTGTGTGTTTTTCTGTCTTCTCATTTTGCTTATCTTACTGTGTTTGGGGTCTCCTTTTTGCAGGCTGCAGGTTCGTAGTTCCCCTTGTTTTTGGTGTCTGTCCCCAGTGGACAGGTTGATTCAGTGGGTTGTGTAGGCTTCCTGGTGGAGGGGAATAGTGCCTGTGTTCTGCTGGATGAGGCTGGATCTTGTCTTTCTGGTGGGCAGGTCCATGTCTGCTGCTGTGTTTTGGGGTGTCTGTGTCTTTATTGTGATTTTAGGCAGCCTCTCTGCTAATGGATGGGGTTGTGTTCCTGTCTTGCTAGTTGTTTGGCATAGGTTGTCCAGCACTGTAGCTTGCTGGTCGTTGAGTGAAGCTGAGTCTTGGTGTTGAGATGGTGATCTCTGGGAGATTTTCACTGTTTGGTATTATGTGGAGCTGGGAGGTCTGTTGTGGACCAGTATCCTGAACTTGGCTCTCCCACCTCAGAGGCACAGCCCTGATGCCTGGCTGGAGCACCAAGAGCCTTTCATCCACACAGGTCAGAAAAAAAATTTTTTTAAGTAAAAAGAAAAAAAACAAAAAATGGTCGGACAGAACCCTAGGACAAATGGTGAAAGCAAAGCTATACAGACAAAATCTCACACAGAAGCATACATATACACACTCACAAAAAGAGGAAAAGGGGAAAAAGTAATATATCTTGCTCTCAAAGTCCACCTCCTCAGTTTGGGATGATTCATTGTCTATTCATGTATTCCACAGATGCAGAGTACATCAAGTTGACTGTGGAGATTTAATCCACTGCTTCTGAGGTTTTTGGGAGAAATTTCCCTTTCTCTTCTTTGTTTGCACAGCTCCTGGGGTTCAGCTTTGGATTTGGCCCCGCCTCTGCGTGTAGGTCGCTGGAGGGCGTCTGTTCTTCCCTCAGACAGGACTGGGTTAAAGGAACAGCTGATTCGGGGGCTCTGGTTCACTCAGGCCGGGGGGACGGAGGGGTGCGGATATGGGGTGAGCCTGCAGTGGCAGAGGCCGGTGTGACGTTGCACCAGCCTGAGGCTCGCCCTGCGTTCTCCCGGGAAAGTTGTCCCTGGATCCTGGGACCCTGGCAGTGGCGGGCTGCACAGGCTCCCCGGAAGGGAGGTGTGGAGAGTGATCTGTGCTCGCACACAGGCTTCTTGGTGGCGGCAGCTGCAGCCTTAGTGTCTCAGGCCCGTCTCTGGGGTCCGCGCTGTTAGCCGTGGCTCGCGCCCGTCTCTGGAGCTCCGTTAAGCAGCGCTCTTAATCCCCTCTCCTCGCAAACCAGGAAACAAAGAGGGAAGAAAAAGTCTCTTGCCTCTTCGGCAGGTCCAGACTTCTTCCCGGACTCCCTCCTGGCTAGCCGTGGCGCACTAACCCCTTCAGGCTGTGTTCACGCCGCCAACCCCAGTCCTCTCCCTGCGCTTCTACCGAAGCCCGAGCCTCAGCTCCCAGTCCCCACCCGTCCCAGTGGGTGAGCAGACAAGCCTCTCGGGCTGCTGAGTGCCGGTCGGCACCGATCCTCTGTGTGGGAATCTCTCCGCTTTGCCCCCCGCACCCCTGTTGCTGCGCTCTCCTCCGCGGCTCTGAAGCTTCCCCCCTCTGCCACCTGCAGTCTCCGCCTGCGAAGGGGCTTCCTAGTGTGTGGAAACCTTTCCTCCTTCACAGCTCCCTCCCACTGGTGCAGGTCCCGTCCCTATTCTTTTGTCTCTGTTTTTTTCTTTTTTCTTTTGCCCTGCCGAGGTATGTGGGGAGTTTCTTGCCTTTTGGGAGGTCTGAGGTCTTCTGCCAACGTTTAGTAGGTGTTCTGTAGGAGCAGTTCCACGTGTAGATGTATTTCTGATGTATCTGTGGGGAGGAAGGTGATCTCTGTGTCTTACTCGTCTGCCATCTTCTCCACACCAGTAAATTTTACAAGATTTCAAGGTTCCTTTGATGGTGGGACACAACACACTGACACTGGGATAGATGAAAGGCTGAACTCTTTGTTACCTATAGCTTCAAATGAGAGAAGGCTGCCAGCACGGTCACATAGTGGCTGTATGTGGAGACCAGGTAACATAAAGTTGGAACTGTGTGGGGCCCCTTCTACATGGCAAATTGGGTGAGGTATCCATTTTTCTTGGCCTTCCTGTGGATTAGCTTATTTGAATAATTTCCCAGGCCCTGGGACAAGGGGGCTGCTGCTAGTCATTTTATAACTGGCCCTGGTCCATTGTTGCAGGTGTGTAACAGCCCAAAGTGTGAAAGTTCAGTAATGGAAGTAGTTAGAATATAGACTAAATTAGCTGCTCAATAAGGGGAGTTTTAACCTCAAAACTAGGTTAAGACATCCTTTAGAAAGCAACTACAACAAACAAAAGGCTATATTACAGGACTTATCCAGGCCTATTGCATCCGAATCTGCATTTTAATATCTCCACAACCTGCCAACGCACATTCAAGTTTGAGAAGCACTGCTTTAAGCAGTTCCTTTTCAGAGACAGTTGAAACGCTGGAAATACTTAATTTGGAAAAGAAGAAATGTTGAGATGAATATTGGAGGTGAGTCAAAATGCATTTTTAAAATCTAAATATATGAGGGCTCTCATGATATTACTGGTCCCTTAGGAAAGAAAATGAAATATTAAATACAAGTTCAAGAATATCGGTTTTGTTGAGATAAGATCATGATCAACCGACTGTATTGTTGGTGACCCTCTCTATAGAAGAATTATACATCCTCATTCTGTTTAACTTAGGCACAGCAATATAACTTGTCCTGGCCAATGAAATGTGAAAGAAAAAGACATTTGTTGTCTCCATGTGGAATCTTTAAGAACTTCCCACATGGAATATTTCACCATTTTTCCTTTCCTTGCTTCTGGGATCATAAAAATGTAGGTCAAGACAGAGCTTCCCGTAGCCTGTGTACCTCAGGGCATATAATAAGTAGTGTTTTGCTATCCTGCAATGGACATATAGTGTGAACAGGAACCATTTTTGTTTTAAGAACCTTTTTTAAAATTCATTTGTTTCCTTCTTTTAAGCCTCTGAAATTGGAGGTTGTTTGCTATGAGTGTAGCATAACCTAGGGTGACCTGGCTGAGACAATGAGGAACTTTCTGAAATAAGAAGTATGCAAAAAGGCAATGCACTTTCTTCTGAGGAATGGGAATAAGGCTTTGCAGTCAATTAGACATTGACTGAAATCCCAGCTTCACTGTTCCCAGCCAATTACATGTATATGGTCTGGCACCTCATAAATGTTTCATAAGTGTTACTTTCCCTCCACTAATGCAGCAGTTTTCAAGTAAGTCTGTGGAGCTCCATGTTCGCATAGGGGTGCCTCAGGGATCCCAGTATACCTCTGAGATGCTAAAGGTCCAGAGCTCCAGGTCTACAGTCTCCTGTTCAATCAGTTTGACCCTACATGAATATTTTTACATATTACAGTGGCATTTAAATTTAGCTGACTAAAAATCTCTATAGGGGCATGGGATATAAAACTAGTGCACCAGAGAATTCCTTGTGAATGGGAATGTACTAAACATTTCAGTTAACTATAGTTGAGCAAAGCTAGGGTGGAAAATATGCTAGCTTTCACAGGCCTGACTACTTAATTAGTAATTGTTCCCTTTCTGTGCTCTCAAAAGTTGCACAGCTTGGATAATAAATTATGTGGTAACCCCAATAAAAAGTTGAGTATAATGGCCTTCTGAATAAATGATGATGATGATAATAATAAGCAGTTAACATTTACATAACTGCGCACAATGTACTGAACAGATTTCTTTCCTTTTTAAAAAGTGATTCTTTTTCATCTGATGAATAAATGGACTAGATATACTTTAAAATACATTTCAACTTTGAAATTCTATCATAACATAAACAACAGAAATAGCCTAGAGTAATTCAATCTCTTTAGAGGATGAAGAAACTGTCATTGCTAAAAATAATAAATATTGATAACACCAAATAAATAGAAGCCATGAGAAGCAGAAAATTTTCAATTGGCTATCATTTTTACTATTTGAAAGCATTATGTGGTTCTAAGATATAAGATATATCTTATAAGAATGCAGGATTCCATCATGTTCAAAAATCTTTAGAGTTGCAGGGAAAAGTCTACTATATAACTTAAAAGCAATAAAAATAATATCCAACTGAGAGCCAGAGCCATCAGGCACCAGTTATATATTTTAATCTAACTTAAAATATAATTTTTAAATCTAAGGGGCATGTTCAGAATCACCACTTACACCTTTTTTGTGATAGAGTCACTGACAATTATAGAGTTCACATGTATCCTCAGTCCTAACGTCAAGGGTTCAGCTGCATCCTAGCCAGTAGTTCCAGTTCTTAAGTACTCAGAAAATCAAGAGCGGCTCCAAACATATTGATTTATGAAAGCAGGGCTTCAAGTTATGTTGGCTTATGTAATTGTGGTGTGAGTGGTAAGCATTTTAAAACTTATGAAGGCTTAGAATCACTTATAAAAAATAAAATTGACTTTATATTATTTTATATGAGGAAATCTAAGTATATATCTTTATATTTTAGCTATTTAAGACAATATGACTTTTAGGGAAATGACTTCAATATATGACTCCAATTTCAAAAATAAATAATTGGGAGTTTAGATTCTAAGTTGAAATCGTCCTAAATTTAAAAACAATATTGGAATGTTTAAGATAACTTAGAATCACTCTACTAAAGTTTTAATATGTCACAATTTTAAGAGTCACCTGAGTGCTTTCAAAAGTTTATCAGCCAAATAATGGAGGAACTTAAAAAGGTAATCCAGTATTTCAAAGTATCTGATCGGCGTAAGGACTATATGCAGAACCTAGCATAGTTTAAGTACCTCACATTGTCATTTAAATTGTGTTGGTCAATATAAACCAAATTTAGAAAATTCATCCCTGTATAAGCATCTCTGTGGGGAAAAGAAACAATAACCAAAAGTAGTCCAATATATATAAATGTGTGTTTTCCTAAGTAGCCACACATCCATCCTGTTTCCTGATAACTTCCATCCTTACTTTTCAGGTGTGAAAAATAATGACATGTGGCCACAATGAAGTTTAAGTATTTATGTAATCATAAATTTGACAAAATACTAGCCTCTTGTGAGCAATGGGATTTGGGAGTAAATGTAATCTTCTCCATGCAGAACATTATTTCTATATCTTATTAATGAAAATAGACAATTTTCAAATATTTTCAAGCCATAAATGCAACCCAGTGTGAAAAGTCTAAAGCTCAGACCTTGAGTTCTTAACTGATGAAAAGTTTAATCATGAAATCAATATTTTGTGAACAAAACTTCTAGTGAGTTTTGTGCACCTGGGGACAACATTTTTATGGCTCAATGATGCTACTTAGTAAGTGAAAATCATTGAGGAATAATAACCTAAGAATGAAGTTAGTGAAGCAGAATATTCAGCTCTTTTTACAAGATATTGAGCAATGCAAATTATTTTGTCTAACCATTGTGCTTTTTTTAAAGCTTGCCAATTCCTATATAATGGCCCATTAGGGTACTATAACTTGTAGTTGTGTGTGCTTTTTATTCCCTTGAGTTTATTGATACCTAATTCCATATTTTAAGTTACTGTACATCAGCATTGCCTAAGGTTAAACAAGGTTTTTAGAATCAAAAGAGATTTGGGGTGGAGAAAATTGTGGCACGTCCTTTTCTTTCTTCCTTTTTTTCAAGGAGAAGAAAGAGGCTGAAAGAACTAGCTCCGTGTGCGGTCATATAAGCATCCACAGAGCACTGGGGCAGGAGTATTCACGTTTAATCTTTCCCGTACCTTTCACATGAGGTTTCTATAATTTACCATAACCATGACCTCCCCACATGCCACAAAGCTCCACAGCGATAAGTCATTTTGGTGATGACCAATGTTCTTGCACGGTGACTTCCCTGATTCTAGAAAACACAGCAGAACAATCAACAGGAAGACATTTTCTTTTTCTGTGTAAGAGTGAAAGTAGTGTGGTTAAAAAAATGAAAGAATAAATACAAATATGAATATAAAGGAAATTCTGGTCAGACAAAATGCCACTTACTCAGGGGAAAGATCAAATAATTAAATAATTGGTTGCCTCTCTCTAAGTAGATAAATTGCTATGTTGACCTGATACAAGTGAAATGTACTGCTGATTCTGTCATCTTTTCGTTTTGGGGTTTCTTTCTTTTCTCTTGTTATCCCACTATTCCTATTCTATGAATTAAGGGATCTAGGCTTCCCTAGTAGGTAAGAAGGACACATGTGATATAACTCACCAAAAGCAAGATCTGTTTCAAGTCCTTCAGCAAATTGTGTGTCTGTCATTGTCTCATTGAATCTAGGCTCAGTTCACTTCTTTTCTAATGCAGCTAGTTAATCTAAGTGTGATAGACACAGTGAGTGCCACCCAGATCCCCCTCAAGAAAGGATTGCCCTGCTGCAGGAGTATTGTCAGCAGAGAGCTTCCAACAGTCAGCTCTATTATGATCAGTTTCAGCTGCACAGAACAGCTTCATCAGAGGTTGCAACTCCCTGGGAAGTTCATACTGGAAGAATGAGAAGGCTGGGGTATAAATGTGCAGTCATTTCAGCTCAAAATATAACAGCTCTAGTGGATAATACCCCTCCTGCAGGTTTACCAAGTCTTTGTAGGACCTACATCAGACAAACTTCTTCTGTCCAATCCTGCTTCTTCACTTTTTTTCCCCCCAAGTCTTGATATCTAATAAATACTATGTACCCAAAACTTCATCTTAGTGTATGCTAAGCCCTCCAACATGTAATGTCAACAAATTCCTATTAAAGTATTGCTAGCAAATAACAGCTTAATACACAATGCTCTGGGTGCATTGTAGCTGAAGAAGAAACCCTTAAAAACACAAAGCCTTTACCTGCAAACAATTTGTAATGCTAGAATTCTCATAACTTGGTAGTGCAGAAGTTTTTGCACCTGTTTGTAGGGCAGGAAAGTCTTCTTCCTAGGTTCATTTTAAGGGACCTCTTTAGTAGGTGACTCAATCTTTATCAACCATTTTACCAATGCAGATAGAATGAGAAAACATCAAATTCTCTCTGAAAGACAAATGATTTCATTGCTGACAGTATTTACAATTATTTTAAAACCAACACTCTATCAGATACTGTATTAAATTATGTACATTTATTATAACTAATCCACTTATGGGGCAATCTCTATTTTACTCTATGGATAAGAAAACTGAAGCTCAGAAAAGATGGATGAATGAATGAAGAGATAGATAATAGATAGGTACATAAATAGTGAAGCAAAGCAAAGCTATCGGCCAAAATATATCTGAAGACTGTGTTTCTGTCTTCCTGGGGGAACAAAAGGATGAGATCTGGGAAGAGGAGATACTGCTGATGCCTCCACTAGTATACCCAGGAGTTGGGAGCAGAGATTCAATAGAAAGAAAGAGAAGGAAAATGTAGAGGCCTGAGAGAATTTCTCAACTATTTATTTTTCCCTTTGGAATTGCCCTAACCAGAGTCAAATACTTCAAAAAATTATTTTTGCATGAAGTTTGACATAAAATAATAAAAATGAAATGTTTTAACTTGAATTCCCTATTTATAAACTAAAACTTTTAAGAATGTAGTAAAGATGAATAAGTATAACCTTATCAAGACCTTTGCTAATAACTGACTAAAAATGTAAATAGCTCAGCATTATTGCATATTTATTGAGTCTCTAGGAAATACCATGTGAAGCACAAAGACACATTACCTTGATTGCTTTTATTATTTACTTGCAGTCAGGGTTTTCAGGTATCTAATGATAAACTCCTAAAGGCAGTAGACAGAAGGATGGTTACCTTGGCAACTGAGTCTAACCAACCACAGAAATATTTTAGTATGACAGCAGCACTGTCAATGATAAACAGAACCAGTTTGACAGAGGAGTAAAATTGGCACACGGAACCTGAACAGGACAGGAACACATATAAGATAGACACAAACAAATGCTGCAGTAGGATGTGTTCTAAAATTCTACTTGCAAGAAAAATCATTGCAGTTCAAAAACGTATACTAGTTGCCAGGGGATGTTTAATATTCCATTGTGCCCTGAGTGCTCACAAGGTTGAAGCTATAGTTGACCTGCCATAATATTTAACAAAATTATTGGAAGGTTACACTCAATCAAGTCTAGGCACACAGATGATATTTTGAAGTGGGCTTTCAGGGCACTAGAAAGCTCTTAGTAAAGTGCTCCATGAGTGCCTTTGAAATAAATGGATGCAGAGATGGTTCTGAAAGGTCGAAGCTTAATTCATTGATCTCACCTGTTAAGTAGGTGTGGAGAACTAAGAAAGTGAGAAGACTTCAGTCTTCCTCATGCCTCTTCAAACATATCACAGGGGGCTTCCCTGGTGGCGCAGTGGTTGAGAGTCCACCTGCCGATGCAGGGGACGCGGGTTCGTGCCCAGGTCCGGGAAGATCCCACATGCCGCGGAGCGGCTGGGCCCGTGAGCCATGGCCGCTGAGCCTGCGCGTCCGGAGCCTGTGCTCCACAACGGGAGAGGCCACAACGGTGAGAGGCCCGTGTACCACACACACAAAAAAAAACATATCACAGGGACAGTTCCTCCTCTCTTGATTTGTGAGACAGAGTTTAAGTGAGACAGAGTTTAAGTTGATGGCCTTCCGGGAAAGTTCATTGGAATGTCTTTTTTTTATAGGCCAGACTAATCCCTACGGATTGGTTTTGGATCCACAAAATAAGATAACTCAGTTTGCAGATAATATGCTGAACAGTCAACTGAGAATCCTACACTATATTTCAGTATGTACAGGTAGCTGGATTGCAAACACCACACTAAAATTACCATATTTGCTCAAAAATAGTCCATTTGTTGAGGCTGAATAAATATGGGCATAACACAACTCTAAAAAAGAATCGTACTTTGTATTTCTTGTATCACTGAGCCCTATTAGAGATAGTGATAATTTCAGTGTGGCCTCCTCTGGCCTGCTTTTTCAAGGCGGGTTAGGTACCCCATTTTTTCATCTGCCTAAATAACCTTATAAAACTATTTATTGAATTATTTTGTAATTTTTGTATACTGGCTTGCATCTACTTTGTACTGAAAGCTCTTTGAGAACAGTAATCCTATTTATATAAATGCATATCCCCAGGATGTTATCCAGCATCTAGCTCAGAGTACATGTAAAGTAAATGTTTTTTGACTGCACCAGTAAAATAGTAGAGAACACATGTGAATTACAGTTATTATAGCTAGTGGGACTCCTGTTGACTTCTAATCTCCTCTCTGATGTGGCTGCCTCACACAGAAACTTGGTAACTTGGGCTTTCTTGATCTACAAGAAAATAAACTGTGAGTGAGAGGGCAACTGCTATTTTCCACCCCCCCCCCCCCCCCCTTTTTTTTTGTTAGACTCACATTCACTCTGAATTATCGGTTGTCTAGTGTTGGTTTGAAGCAATCTTACCTACTGGAATTTTCCCTTCCCAGACTCCCCAGACGTAAACCTCGGATCTAAGATCTTAAATTTATCACATGGACTGATGACTCCCTACACTCCTTGTCTTGACTGGTTGCTGCTTTGAGAAGCAGCTGACTGAGCCCCACTCAGGCTGTTGAATCTTGGTCCCTGAGCTGTGCCTGCCTCCAGATCTGCTTAGTGTAAATTATTAACATTGATGACCAAGGATTTTGTTTTTTAAATTTTGTTCAGTTTCTTTATGCCAAGAGATGCTCAGAAATTACATACATTTGCATCATGAAAAGTCAATCACATAAAACTGAGATCATATAGAATTTGTCTTTCTGTGACAGGCTTACTTCACTCATCAGATTGTCCTCCAGGATCATCCATGTTGTCACCAATGAATAGGTTATAATCAACGTGAGAGTATAGATATCTCTTTGAGATAGTGATTTCATTTTCTGTGGATACGTACTCTACTATGTTCTGAATGTTACTAAACCCCCAAATTCCTGTGTTGAAATCCTAACCCCTAAAATTGATGATATTATTAGGTGGAGCCTTTGGGAGGTGATTATGTTATGAGGGAAGAACCCTCATGAATGGGATTAGTGCCATTATGAAAGAGACCTCACAGAGACCCTTAGCCCCTTCCATTTTATATGAGGATAAAATGAGAAGTCTGCAATCCAGAAGAGGGCCCTCCATACTGGCACCTTGATCTCACGCTTCTAGCTTCCAGAATTGTGAGAAATAAATTGCTGTTTCTAAGCCACCCAGTCTGTGACATTTTGTTTTAGAACCTCAGCAGACTAAGACATGCACAGAAGTGGCATTTCTGGGTCATATGGTAGTTCTATATTTTTTTGAGGAACCTCCATACTGTTTTTTATAATGGCTGCATAAATTTATATTTCGACCAACAGCATATAATGGTTCCCTGTTTTCCATATGCTCACCAACATTTGCTATCTTTCATCTTTTTGATAAAAACCATTCTAACAGGTATGAGGTGATATCTCATCGGGGTTTGGATTTGCATTTCCCTGTTGATTAGTGATTCTGCTTCCCTGTTGATATACCTGTTGGCTATTTGTATGTCTTCTTTTAAGAAATGTCTACTCAGGTCCTTAGTCCATTCTTAGAAGCAGAGAGCAGAATAGTGGTTGCCAGGCGTTTGAGGGGTGGGAAAAATGCGGAAATGTTGGTCAAAGGGTACAAAGTTTCAGATATGCAGGATGAATGAGTTCTGGAGATCTAATGCACAGCATCATGACTATAGTTAACGATACTGTACTGTACACTTGGTATTTGCAGAATAAAAGAGTAAATCTTTATTGCTTTTGCAAAAACACATGTTAACTCTATGAAACGAGGATGTGTTAGTTATCTTGATTGTGGTGATCATTTCACGGTAATACTATATCAAAACACTATACCATGTACACGATTTTTATTTATTAGTTAACACCTCACTAAAGCCAGGGGTGGGGTGGGAAGTCTACTAATCATCTTATCGTCTGTTTGAAAACAATATGTATGTACAGGCACACTACATCTTGATCATTTTTCTTTTTATCAGAGAGGAATATTTACTTGGAAATTACCATTTGATCTTTGTATTAACAGTACCATTGCACTCAAGATAAATATTCTATCCCTTTTTTAGATGAGCAAACTGAGATTCTGGAAGTTGTGAGTGAACTAGCACTTACAGAGCCTGGACAAAAATCCAGGTTTATTTTCTCCTTGCGACCCCTACAGATAACATCCCATATCAGGAAAAACAACAAGAAAAACCCACCTTACATCTTTATTAATTCCACTTGGGTCATGAAAAAATGCTGTATTATTCATACTGTTCTTAACTAAGAGGGTGTTATGACGATTTGAGAGGATTTATATATGCTAGCAACAACATAGTAGGTGCAGTATAAAAAAAGGCTTTTGTGTATAATTTGTCAAGTTACTATGTTGTAAAAAAGTAGAAAAATCTTTCAGAAATGTTTATTGAAAAAAAATCTGGCAAAGATATCTTTGCTTTGCTGTATATGGCGTGGTTTGTATGCGTTAAAGGTCTCCTACTTGAAGACACCTCATAATTCATTTTAGGTCACTCGTATTAGAAGCTTATCTCTATATTTTTATCCATTGTATCATTTCTCCCAGAAATCTGTGCAGTATTTTTTCTAGGAAAATATCTTCCAATTTGATGAGCTAGGAAGCTACATTATAATAGGCTTCTTGATAGGCATAATAAAAATTTATTTAAGCTCATGTCATGAAGACAAAACAAATGTCATATTTTTTAAAAAAATTACAAGATGACCTTTTGAAGCAAGGCTAGCACTCTCATACCAAGATGCATAAGTGGTATAGCTAATATTACTTCTCATTTGTCATAATGCACAACCACACAAACGACATCTGTATTTGAAAAGGTCAGGATGGATGATGTGATTGCTTACTAAGATTAACACCCGATAAAATTTAAACTAGGCATTTTACAATTGCATTATTGAAAACTTTTAATGGCCATGGGGACAATTGAGAATTGAGTCTGAAATTTTCCCTTTCTAAAATTATCATGGCCATGTGTAATTGTCTATGATTGAGAGTGGTAAAAATGTTAGATCTCAGAATTTTTTTTCTGGGATCATATCTTGGGCCTGCAGAGAAAGCTTGGGAAGTGTGGCTGTATCCCAACAGAACTTTATTTATGAAACTGAGAGTGGCTGAATGGGCTGTAGTTTGACTCTTGATAGAATAACAACATCTACAGTTTTGATAGACAAACATTATTCTGAAATCTTAGTATACAAGTTACCGAATAATCTATTGTGAACAGTATTAGTCATGGGATTTTCCTTGAAGGAAAGGCACTCCCCTCATTTCACCAGCTTCCTATTTACCCGAGCCTTTACTGAAAAAAACAGTATTTCCATGCAATATTATTAGGCTATTAGTAATTGTGTGGTTTAAACTTATGCTAGATTAAAAACAATGTAATAGGCTTTTTGGGAGCAAGAGTTATGGTAATTTTTAATATAACAAAGTGCACCATGAATCTTCAAAAGGGGCAGGAGAGTTTTTCTAAATTTATTTTATGTGTGAGCCTCCTTCTTTAGTATTCTTTTTTTGTTTTTAACAAAACATTTCTCAATGAATAGTTTTTTGTGGGACACAGTTTGTAAGAAAATTAACTTTAGTTTGTGAGGGAGTAGGTAGTGATATGTTCAGTTATTTAAAATGTTGTTTTAAGTTTTTTGTTGATGTTGTTGTTTCTTTATAGATTTGGTAAGTATCCATCTTAAGAAAGCTGTGAGTTACCTCACAATATATGTCATATAAATCTTTGCCTTTAAGGAAGGTTTGGAATTAAGATAAAGTAGAAGAAACATAAAATGACAGTGCTGTCATCCTACTACTCATGAAAACAAAGACAAGTATAACCATTCTAACCTGTCAAAGATTTCCACACAGTTAGCATTTCTACATTATAATGCTCTTGGCCATTTAAGTAATACAACTTTCATACAGTTTTTCCACTGCAGTCTGTAAGTGAAAACAAGTTTATTAATATTAAAAGTAATGTGAATTCATGAAAGCATACCCAGAATATTTAAATAAATTTTCCTTTTGTTAACTCAATCCCCAGACTTCTAATTGCTTTAATACATAATTTCAAACAGACCTACCTCATATAACTCCTTTCTTTTTTTTTGGCGGTACGTAGGCCTCTCACTGTTGTGGTCTCTCCCGTTGCAGAGCACAGGCTCCGGACGTGCAGGCTCAGCGGCCATGGCTCACGGGCCCAGCCGCTCCGCGGCATGTGGGATCTTCCCGGACCTGGGCGCGAACCCAGGTCCCCTGCATCGGCAGGCGGACTCTCAACCACTGTGCCACCAGGGAAGCCCATATAACTCCTTTCTTAATAATTTTTTGTTATAATGACTCTTTCGAAAGTATTCCACTTTTGGAAAACAACTTAAAAAAATAGGTGAGGAATAATAAGAGGTACAAACTTTCAGTTGCAAAATAAATGAGTCATGGGTATATAATGTACAGTGTGGGGAATATAGTCAATAACTATGTAATATTTTAGGATGGTGACAGATCATAACTAGCTTATTGTGGTGATCATTTCAAAATGTACAGAAATATTGAATCACTGTGTTGTGTAACAGGAACTAACATAGTATTGTAGGTCAAATATACTTCAAAAGTAAAAACAAACAACCTCATAGGAAAAGAGATCAGATTTGTGGTTACCAGAGGTGGGGATGGGGGGGGAGAGGTGTGGACAAGGAATTGGATAAAGGCAGTCAAAAGGTATACACTCCAGTTATAAGATAAATAAGAACTAGGGATGTAATGTACAAGATGAAAAATATAGTTAACACTGCTGTAATGTTATAGCTGAGATTTGTGAAGAGAATAATTCCTAAGAGTGCTCATCCCAAGGAAAATTTTTTTCTATTTGTTTATTTTTGTCTCTATATGAGATGATGGATATTCACTAAACTTACTGTGATAATCATTTCATGATGTATGTAAGTCAACTCATGTATGTTAAATCACTGTGCTGTACACCTTAAACATATGCAGTGATATATGTCAATTATATCAATAATACTGGAAGAAAAAATATATATATAATCACATCTTATGCAAAAGACACCAATGTGTAAAGTACGACACCTGGACATTAAAAATTCAAGTAAAGATGCAGTCACAATTTTTTCAACCCGACCCTCTTCATTCACAGAACATCATATGAAATAAATGTGAATGTACACCATATTTGGACAAATCCACCACAGTTTGCCTTGCCTACTTTATCAAGGATGACAAAAAATGACTACACTCTCTTATGATTCTTCTATATTCCTCATACACCAACCACTGCCCACTGTCAGCTTGTCTGTTCCTCTTTGGTGATTATGTATAAACTCTATGTTTATGTTTAAATTGTTCTTTACAAATATAAACTCTTTTCTGTCTTTTTGTTTCTCCTACTTTTATTGAAATATACTTGACATATAGCACTGAATATGTTTAAGGTGTACAGCATAGTGATTTAACTTACATACATCAAGAACTGATTATCACAGTAAGTTTAGTGAACACCCATTATCTCATGTAGATAACAAAATTAAAGAAATAGAAAAAAAATTTTTTTTGTAATGAGAACTCTTAGGATTTACTCTCTTAACTTTCATGTGTAACATAAGCAGTGTTAATTATATTCATCATGTTGTATACTACATCCCTAGTACTTATTTATCTTATAACTGGAAGTTTTTGCCTTTTGACCACCTTCAGTAAATTCTCCCTCCCCTCATCCCTGCCTCTGGTAACCATAAATCTGTCTTTTTCTATGAGTTTGTTTGTTTGTTTGCTTATTTTTGAAGTATAATTGACCTACAACACTGTTAGTTCCTGTTACACAACATAGTGATTTCTATACAGTGAATATAAATTCTTTATATGTTCAATTGATATGCTTTTTCCTTTTGTGAAAATTGTTTGAATTTCCTTGGTTAGGATAAAATGTATCATTTTCATTTAAAATTGATAATATTTTTCTATTAGTGTTTTTCTTTATTTGCAGAAGAAAGCATTAAAATCATTAAATTGAGGGATAGATGTGATAGATATCATTTCTATTAATGTCTGTCAAATATTCCCAGTTAATTTTAAGTTTTTGGAATGCAGAAATCATGTTCCATTTTTCTAATATCTTCCATAGGACATAATATTATGCTGGGTATCAGGTAGATTGATGGAGTGATTAAACTTCCTCAGAGAGCAACTGATGAGGCTTTCCTATGGCTCATATTCCTTAGGGATTTTTATTTAGAAAAAGCAATCTTCATAAGAAGCAATTTTTATAATAAAAGGTTGGTGTATATTATAATATTAGAACTAACATGGGAAAAGCATAAGATATATGTCCAGGGAACATGAGTTTACGTTTCTGCCATTGTGGTTATTAATAGTATCATTATAACAACTTAGTTAAATAGTCTGAGCCTCATTTTCCTCATTTTTTGAAAATTTATTTTAATTTTTATTGGAATATAGTTGATTTACAATATTGTGTTAGTTTCTGCTGTACAGCAAAGTGAGTCAGTTATACATATACATATATCCATTCTTTTTTAGATTCTATTCCCATATAGGTCATTACAGAGAATTGAGTAGAGTTCCCTGTGCTATACAGTAGGTTCTTATTAGTTATCTATTTTATATATAGTAGTGTGTATATGTCAATCCCAATCTCCCAATTTATTCCTCACTCCCTTTCCCCCTGGTAACCATAAGTTTGTTTTCTACATCTGTGACTCTATTTCTGTTTTGTAAATTGGTTCATTTGTACCATTTTTTTTTACATTCCACATATAAGCAGTATGATATGATATTTGTCTTTCTCTGTCTGACTTACTTCACTCAGTATGACAATCTCTAGGTTCATCCATGTTGCTACAAATGGCATTATTTTGTTATATTTTTATGGCTGAGTAATATTCCATTGTATTTATGTACCATATCTTCTTTATCCAGTCCTCTATCAATGGACATTTAGGTTGCTTCCATGTCCTGGCTATTGTAAATAGTGCTACAATGAACATTGGGCTACATGTATCTTTTCAAATTATGGTTTTCTCCAGATATATGCCCAGGAATGGGATTGGTGGTTCATATGGTAGCCCTATTTTTAGTTTTTTAAGGAACCTCCATATTGTTTTCCACAGTGGCTGTACCAATTTATATTCCCACCAACAGTATAGAAGGGTTCCCTTTTCTCCACACCCTCTCCAACATTAATGGTTTGTAGATATTTTCATGGTGGCCATTCTGACCAGTGTGAGGTGATAACTCATTGTAGTTTTGATTTGCATTTCTCTGATAATTAGTGATGTTGAGAACCTTTTCACGTTCCTCTTGACCATCTGTATGTCTTCTTGGGAGAAATGTTAATTTAGATCTTCTGCCCATTTTTTGATTGGGTTGTTTGTCTTTTTTGATATTGAGCTGTCTGAGCTGTTTATATATTTTGGAGATTAACCCCTTGTCTGTGGCTTAGTTTACAGATATTTTCTCCCACTCTGTGGTTTGTCTTTTCGTTTTGTTTATGGTTTCCTGTGCTGTGCAAAAGCTTTTAAGTTTAATTAGGTCTCATTTGTTTACTTTTGTTTTTACTTTCATTACTCTAGGGGGTATATCAAAAAAGATCTTGCTGCAATTTATGTCAGAGAGTGTTCTGCCTATGTTTTCCTCTAAGAGTTTTATTGATATAGTATTCAGTCTTACATTCAGGTGTTTAATCCATTTTGAGTTTACTTTTGTGTATGGTGTTAGAGAATGTTCTAATTTCATTCTTTTACATGTATCTGTCCAGTTTTCCCAGCACGACTTATTGAAGAGACTGTCTTTTTTCCACTGTATGTTCTTGCCTCCTTTGTCGTAAATTAGGTGACTATATGTGGGTGGGTTTATCTCCAGGCTTTCTATCCTGTTCCATTGACCTAAATTTCTGTTTTTGTGCCAGTACCATATGGTCTTGATTACTGTAGCTTTGTAGTGTAGTCTGAAGTCAGGGAGTCAGATTCCTCCAGCTCCATTTTTCTTTCTCAAGATTGCTTTTGCTATTCCTCATCTTTAAATGATAATAACAGAACCAGCTTTTCAATATCACTGTGAAGATTAAGTGAGATAATGAAAGTTCACAGGAGGAGGGAAAATTTAATATGTCGCCATGTTCCAAATAGACAAGACAAGCACAAATTCACAAATAATCACATGAAAAACTAACAAGTAAAAAAGTAGCAAGTAAAATGTCAAAGGGTATAGAAAAGGAAACATTATCTTTAACTAAGGGTGCCCCCCAAAAAGGAAATGGTGTAAGAAATGGGCATTACCCTGTGGACTGTTCTAAGTAGAAGCCAATGAAATACATTTCAAGTGTAGGTGAATATGTGAATAAAGGTATAAGAGTTGTGGGTAGAGAGAAAGACACATTAGGGAAAAGAAATTAGGTATGTTTGCCAAATGTCTGGAACTTCCTTTGAAGAAAGTTGTAAAGACAAAGTGACATAGATCTGTGCTGACATTAGTACTATGATAATTATTTTAGATTTCATTTGATAAAGAAAGAAATGGATGGTACATGCTTCTAAGCAATGGAATCTCCAGGACATAATGATTAACTAAATATGCATTAAAAGAAGGTGAAGTTGGTGTAAAATTAATTTCAAGTTTGCCTGGGGTATAGGTGATGCTAATAACAGGAAGAGAGAGAACAGTAACAGAGCCAGATTTCAACCCAAGAACTAGTAAAACAAAGATTAACAAAGAACATTATAAATATATCTGGGAAATAAAGTAATTTAAAAGCACATATAAATTGAGTGAAGTCATATATATGACTTGCTTGTGTTTGGAATAACTGAGACCCTTTCACTATGAGGACATTTTGTGATTTCAAGTTTATTTACACAATATGATAGAAATTTTAAGAAGCAGAGTAAAGCCTCAGTTAGATGTTGATCTCAGGAGCTGTGATGAGTGGCCGTCTACTCTCTCCTTATTCTATTTTGCTAATTACAGTAATTAGCAATAAAGTAGCTTTAAATTTTTTGCCTCTGAAAGAAGTTTAAGAAGCATAAATATTGTACAGCTGAATTCTTATATCATTCAGTTCAAATTCTTTATTTTATAGAGGCCCAGATGACTTACTGAAGGATTCAGAACATGATTTCCAAATCATGATTTAAAACCATCTTATTTTCTTGTAGAAAACATCACAGTTCATGGTGATAAAGTACAGAATATCTTTAGCATTAAGAGAATTCAGAAATCCTGGTCTTCCTTGGTGGCACAGTGGTTGAGAGTCCGCCTGCCAATGCAGGGGACGTGGGTTCGTGCCCCAGTCCGGGAAGATCCCAAATGCCATGGAGTGGCTGGGCCCGTGAGCCATGGCCGCTGAGCCTGCGTGTCCGGAGCCTGTGCTCCGCAATGGGAGAGGCCACAACAGTGAGAGGCCAGCGTACCGCAAAAAAAAAAAAAAAAAAAATTTCAATCTATAAACTTTAACAGCTATGTAGTCTTATGAAATGCATCACAGCATCAAAAATATTTTTAAGCTGATTTTTTGCATATACATGTGCAAAAATGAAAAATATGAGAAAGAGTTACCTAATATAAAAATCAATAGTAAAACAAATGGGCACTTAAAAATGGGCAAAAGACTTGAATAAGCATTTCTCTAAAGGAGACAAACAGGTGTGTGTGTGTGTGTTTGGGTGTGTTTCCACTTGCACGTGTGTGGAAATTCACATGCTAATTCAATAATGTATATGGAGATGCAAAGGATATGTAATATTCAAACCAATTTTGAAAAATAACAATGATAGGAAAAAACTATTTGATTTTAAGATGTACAATAAAGAAATTGATATGTGTAATCAAAAGAACAGAAGAATATAAAGTCAAGAAATAGACTGACACATAGGTAGTCATTTGATCTTCAACAAAGGCACCAATGTGATTTAATGGTTAAAGCTTAGTATTTTCAATAAATCATGTTGGACAACTGGATATATATCTATGGAAAGAAACTAACCTTGACCCTTGCCTAATATCACATTAAAAAAGTACTCACAAGAAATTATAGTCTTAAAGGTAAAAACTAAAATAATGAAACATCTACAGGAAAACAGGAAATAAAATCTTGGTAACCTTGGGATTTGTAAAGATTTCTTAGATCACACACACACACACACACACACACACACACACACACACACGCATACACCCCATAAAAGAAAAGCTGATAAATTGGATCAAATTGTGATTTAAATTGTCTACTCCTCAAAAAACACAATAGAGAAGGGAAAAAGTAAGCCACAGACTGGGAGGATACATTAACAGTTACTATATCAAACAAAAGAGTTTTATACATAACATATGAAGAATTCTAATAATTCCATAATAAAATTAACCCTGAGATGTGTAAAAAAATGTTGAAAGACATTTCATAAAAGATTTATGAATATCCAATAAACTCATTCAAAGAAGCTTACATAATTAGTAATCAGAGAATGACTTCGAGATACCTCAAAACACCCACTGGATTGGATAAATTTAAGAAGGCTGGCAATACCAAGTATCAGTGAGGATGTGGAACCAATTGGTGTTTAGAGTGTAAAATGGTACAAACACTCTGGAAATGAAGTTTGGCAGATTTAGCAAAGTTGAAACACTTATATGAGACACCAATTCCACTTCTACATATTTTCCAAAAAGAAATTAAAACACTTTATTAGCAAACCAAATCCAACAATACATTAAAAGGATCATACACCATGATCAAGTGGGATTTATCCCAGGGATGAGTAATAATTCAATATCTACAAATCAATCAGTGTGATACACCATGGTAACAAATTGAATGATAAAATTATATGATTATCTCAACAGATGCAAAAAAAAGCTTTTGACAAAATTCAACATCCATTTATGATAAAAACTCTCCAGAAAGTGAGTATAGAGCAAATATACCTCAACATAATAAAGTCTGTATATGATAAGCCCACAGCTAACATCATATTCAACAGTGAAAAGCTAAAAGGATTTCCTCTAAGATCAGGATCAAGACAAAGATGCCACTCTTACCACATTTGTTCAGCATAGTCCTAGCCACAGTAATCAGGAAAAAGAAATAAAAGGAATCCAAATTGGAAAGGAAGCAGTAAAACTCTCACTGTTTGCAGATGACATGATACAATACATAGAAAATCCTAAGGATGCCACCAAAAAACTACTAGAGTTCATTGGTAAAGTTGCGGTATACAAAATTGCTATACATACATCTATTCTATTTCTATACACTTAACAACAAACTATCAGAAAGGGAAATTAAGGAAACAATCCCATTTAAAATCTCATCAAAAAGAATAAAATACCTAGGAATAAACCTACCTAAGGAGATAAAAGACATATTCTTGGAAAACAATAAAACACTGATGAAAGAACTGAAAATGACACAAACAGATGGAAATCCATGTTCATGGATTAGAAGAATTAATATTGTTAAAATGACCATACAACCCAAGTAAATCTACAGATATAATGCAATCCTTATCAAAATACAAATGCTTTTTTTTTTTTTTTTACAGAACTAGAACAAACATTTTTAAAATTTGTATGGAAACACATAATACCCTGAATAACCAGAAAAATGTACAGAACTGGAGGAATCATGCTCCCTGACTTCAGACTGCACTACAAAGCTGCAGTAATCAGAACAGCATGGTAGTAGTACAAAAACAGACACAGGTCAACAGAACAGAGTAGGGAGTCCTGAAATAAACCCACACCCTTATGGTCATTTAATCTATGACCAATACAATGGAGAAAGGATAATCTCTTCAATAAGTGGTGATGGAAAAACTGGACAACTGCATGTAAAAAAAAAAAAATGAAATTAGAGGCTTCCGTGGTGGCACAGTGGTTAAGAATACACCTGCCAATACAGAGGACATAGGTTAGAGCCCTGGTCTGGAAAGATCCCACATGCTGCAGGGTAATTAAGCCCGTGAAGCACAACTACTGAGCCTGCGCTCTAGAGCCTGCGAGCCACAACTACTGAAGCCCACACGCCTAGAGCCTGTGCTCTGCAACAAGAGAAGCCACCGCAATGAGAAGCCCATGTACCACAACGAAGAGTAGCCTCTGCTTGCCGCAACCAGAGGGAAAAAAAGTCAGCACGCGTTAACGAAGGCCCAATGCAGCCAAAAATAAAATAAATAAGTAAATTTTTTAAAAAATTAGAACATTCTCTAATACCATATACAAAAGTAAACTCAAAATGCATCAAAGACCTGCATGTAAGACCAGATACCATAAAACTCCTAGAGGAAAACATAGGAAGAACACTCTTTGACATAAATCACAGCAATATTTTTTTGGATCCGTCTCCTAAAGTAAATAAAAGCAAAAATAAACAAGACCTGATTAAACATAAAAGATTTTTACACAGCAAAGGAAATCATCAGCAAAATGAAAAGACACCCTACTGAGTAGGAGAAAATATTTGAAAATAACATGACCAATAAAGGATTAATATCCAATATATATAAACAGCTCATACAACTCAACATCAAAAAAAATCAAACAACCCAATTAAAAAATGGGTAGAAGAAATGAATAAAAATTTTATCAAAGTGGAAACACAGATGGCCAACAGGCATGCAAAAAGATGCTCAACGTCACTAATCATCGGAAAAGAAAATCAAAACCACAAGGAGACATCACTTCACACCTGTCAAAATGGCTGTCACCAAAATGAACACAAATAAATGATGGCAAAGATAAAGGAGAATTTTATGTTGGTGGGAATGTAAATTGTTGTAGCCACTGTGGAAAACTGTACAGTTTTCTCAAAAAACTAAAAATAGAACTATCATGTGACCCAGCAATTCCACTCCTGGGTATATATCTGGAAAAAGAAACATGCTAATTCAAAAGCATATATGCACTCCAATGTTCATAGCAGCATTGTTTTCAATTGCCAAGATATGGATGCAACCTGTGTCCATTAACAGATGAATGGACTTGGAGGACATTATGTTAAGTGAAATAAGTCAGAGAAAGACAAATATTGTATGGTATTACTTATATGTGGAATCTAGGAAATAAAACAAACTAGTGAATGTAACAAAAAAAGAAGCAGACTCACAGATATAGAGAACAAACTAGTAGTTACCAGTGGAGAGAGGGGGGAAGGGGCAATATAAGGATGGGGGAGAAGTAGGTACAGAATACTGGGTATAAGATAGGCTACAAGGATGTATTGTACAACATGGGGAATATAGACAATATTTTGTAACTACTGTAAATGAATTGTAAACTTTAAAACTATAAAAAATGATTTTTCCTAAAAAATAAAAATAAATACATACATACATACAAAAAAAAAGATGGAGGCAAGAGGGTCTGACATTATATAATCTTTTGAACAAGGAGATGAAAGTGGAAGTCATTGAAAAGACTTCTAGAAAAATTATTTTAAATGAAGGGGCTTTCCTGCCGTTTCATTTCACTTATTTCTATCTGAAATGCTGATGAGGTGGTGTTAGTAAAGCAACTATTGTGCAACCACGAGGTAATAAGATGGAGACTATAAACCACCTTCCCAAGATGACTAAGCAGAAGTTTTGACAGTATTGTTTCACTGACCACATTCTCAAACTACCATATCAGCTCCAGATCAAATATCTTTTTAGTTCTTGTTAGATGGGGAAAAATTAAACTGATTTAGATACACTCATTAGTTAGATATTCTGTTACACTCAGGTTTATTCCCAGCTAATGTAGAAAGAAAGTGTTGTCTTATTTATCTTATTTAGTAAGCACAACTGTGATCAGTTGTTCCCTCTACTTCCTCACCTGGTTTGTCCCTTAAGATACTTTAGCCCACTACAAGTCATGTATCAAGTCCCTTTTGTAAATCAGGAAAAGATTTCACAGAGTATGTCCTCCTGCATGTTCAAGGCATACCTAGACTTATTCCAGTAGTATCCCTTTGAGAAAAGATTCATAAAAGCATATAAACATTTTTATAATTTATAACAGGAATAGTCCTCTGTCTCTTTTTTAGAGTCTGAAATGATGTCTTTTGTTCTAATCTGTTCTCCTGTTAAAACTTATTTCTTGCTATAATTCAGCTAAACCAACATAGCATAGCTATTTTTAGTTATCGATGAATTTGCTTTCATGTGACTTTTTTCTTTTTTCTACAGTGAACACAGGTCCAAAGAAAGTAATTTTCCAGAAGTTTCATGATGATTTTCCCCTTGGCTTAAGGAATAAATGGCAGCCATTCAGAGAAGCAGAGAAACGAAAATATTGCACATTTCCCAAGAAAAGAAATCATAATATAAAATTAGATATAATTAGACACATTGTCTCTTGCCTGTTAATTATCCATGTTCAAATCCAGTTAAAAATACCTTACCCACTTTATTCTTTATTCCTATTTTCATCCAGAGAACAATTAATATCCTAATATGCCATAAAGAAAGACTGCTGTACTATATTTTTTTTGAAGGAATGAAAGCTAAAAGCAGGGGGTGAAATGATTGTTTACCTTGGTCCGAGGTAAAATTGCTTTAATTTTCCCAGCTATGTTGCTGCAGTAATTTAAAAGCCTGAGCACGTCCTCCCAGTATCATTAAAACAAAACTGGAATTAAGACCCAGCCCACTCAATCCATATCATAAAGCAGTCAAGGAAATGCTGATGGTGTTTGAACTATTGACAGTGGGTTGAATTTTATGAACTAATGGAGTATATATCATCACCAATTATGCTGATAATGAATTGATGATGTTATGCTTAAACAAAGAAAAGGGCTTGCCTAAAAGATTCCCTACTTGAGTAATCATTTTTCTTTCACTTCATGCCTACAACACGAATATGGGTAAGAAAAAAATTACCCATGAAAAGAGATATTGTTACATCTGAAACTCAAATGTGAACCGTGTCAGCCAGATAGAACGCTTGGGTTCTACAAAAGTATAGTTAGAACATTCCATTTTGTGGTGGTGATGTGTTTATGTGAAGTACTTAGCACTAGAGAGAGATCTCCATCCCTGCAAGAGTGTCTCTGTTTTGAAAATTATTGTTTAGTACCTCTCCTTTAGGTGGTGGTGGTGGTGGTGGTGGTGGTGGTGGTGGTGGTGGTGGTGTGTGTGTGTGTTGGGGAGCAGAAGTGGTTATTGAGGGCTAGCCAGTCAAATGATGATGATTATTAGGGATATCAACAGAGTTGGTATTGAAACCAAAGGAATCAGTGGAGCCAAAATTCAAAGGAGACGCTGTGATCAGTAAAATAAACACACACCTTACCTACAACCCAACAATTCCAATTCTACGGAGATAACTACGGACACTCTGGCATAGGAGGCATGTACAAGAATTTTTGTAATATAAGGAAAAAGGGAGGGCTTCCCTGGTGGCGCAGTGGTTGAGAGTCCGCCTGCTGATGCAGGGGACGCGGGTTCATGTCCCGGTCGAGGAGGATCCCACGTGCCGCGGAGCGGCTGGGCCTGTGAGCCGTGGCCGCTGAGCCTGCGCGTCTGGAGCCTGTGCTCCGCAACAGGAGAGGCCAAAACAGTGAGAGGCCCGCATACCGGAAAAAAAGAAAAAAAGAAAAAAAAGAAAAAGGGAATCAACCTAAATGTTACCAATATTAGGCTGAACAAATTAATTATTATTTATTCATTCAGTGAATCATATGCACAGTAAAAATGAATCAATAAGCCATATGCATCAGATATGATGAACCCTAAAAATGTAATACTAAGAAAAGGAAGCAAGTTACTTTTGAAACTTTAGTTCAAAAGCAGATAGTACTAAGTAATATAATTCGAAAGGACAATTAACATGAATTTAAGAAGAGCAATTTAAGGGAGCAGTTTTGAAGGGTATGGTGAATGATGGCTAGAAAAAGTTTTCCAAATTACAGTAAATATTCAATTTTTAAACTTGGTTTGGTAGAAACAGGAATGTTTGTTATGTACAAAATGTGAACCACTTTTACTGGCTCTCTTTTCTTGAGCATTGTCTCATGGAATTTTCACAATTTATCATATATTACTATTATCCTACTTTATGTAAAGGCAAACTTAAGCACGTATTAACCTGGCCAAAGCTGCACAGAGTGAATTATCCAAAATAACACAGCTAGCAACTTTCAGAACTGGGATCCAAATCTCGGTAATTTGACTGTAGAGCAAATGCTCTTAACCACATGATTATAGACCCTCTGTGCCCAGGGCATTATCAAAGCACATGCATAATTTTAATGTAGCTATAATCATATTAGATCCTGCATTTTATATGTAATATCGCATTTAGAGAAACAGTCTGTGTCATTATTACCTTCTGAAAATATACATATTAATGGTTGCATAGTATTTTATCCTGTCTGTGCCATACTTTATATAAAAAACTTAAATTTTAATTTCCAATGTCTTGATATAATAGTGTTTCAGAAACACCCTTGAAAGTATCCATTATTTTCCTAAAGTAAATTTTTAGAAATCTGATAACGGTAAAGCATAAAAACACAATTTTTAAACATCCTGTCTAATTACTCTCTAAAGGGTCTTTGTCAACTCATTCTCTTCCTAGCTGTTTATGAGAAAACAAGCATTTTGAAAATTTGACACATTCTGATTATATAATAGTGCTGTTTTAATTTGTATACATCTAATAAGTAATGGAATTTTATGTTCTTTCTGATAAACAATTTTTATTTCTTTTGATGATCTTCCTATAGCTATATTAGCATTTGTTTTAGTGTTTGGTAAGATAATTTTCTGTAAAAAAAAAGAAAAAGGGATTCTCTGTCATATTTGTTTAAATGTTTTATTAGTCTACAGATACCTTCTAAGTTTATTTTTAACCTAAAACTTTTTTAGATTCTTCATAAGTCTATGTGGTGTTAAAATTTTTTTAATATGTTTAGGAGATAATTTTCACCACAAAATGCCATATGTAGGCACCTTTTTTCCTTCTCTTCATATTTTTAAAATCATAAGTTCTCATTGCACCTAAAAGTATATGTTATTGTCAGATGTAAGATAAGGATGTCACTTTTTTCAAAATTATTTCTTAAATTTCCAGCAATGTTTGTATATTTACTCATTTTAATTAATTTGGGTATTTAAAAACTTACGCATGTATATTATATATACAGTGGCCAATTTCTGGGCTGTCATTCTTTTCCATTATTTTCTCTATCATTTCTTGCCCTATTGATTTCTAAATCACTGACTTATCTATCAACTTTTGTACTAAACTCTACTCCTACAAATGTAGTAGCATCATCAATTTCTTGGATGATTACAATGATATCCTCACTGGTTTATCTACTTCATCACTGCCCTCCATCATCAGTTTACCATGTAGCAGTCAGAGTAAATCTCAGATAAGTCAATCACATCATTTCTCATTGTAAATACTCTAGCAGCTTTTATTTCATTTTTAAATTTAAACTAATCATGGATTACACATCTCCATAGCACCTGACCTCCTCACCCTGGCCGTAGTTTTTGACTTAATTATCCATTTCTCTCATTCTTCTCTAGTCATTTCTGCCTTCTTAGTATACTAGTGGCAAACCAAGTATACTTCTCTCCATACAAAATGTTAAAATTTAATAACATTTTCAGTACTTCCATGCTTATTTCAGTAGTGATTTGGAGAATAAACCTGTCACTGCTAGCTCTCTTAGTACATTTTAATCAGAAAACACTTTACAAGATTTATAGATCTTAAAATGATGTTGGCATCAATTAAAAATAATATTACTGTCACTTTCCAGTTTCTAAATGCAATAAATACAAAATAATTTGTATTGCTCAAGCAGACTTACCAACAGACTTAGATAAACACTTTTTTTTTTAACATGAAAGGAGTACCATGTTACTTATTGATGAAAACATCTAAATTGTAGCCCCTGGGTTAAAATCTAATCTCAAAAATGCTACTCTCTCCGAGATTTGGGAGTGACTACAAGCCCATTTGAAAATTAGGGGTAGGTGAAGCTCAGGAATTTGTGTCAGCACAAGAGTCTCGGAGAAATTAGTTACATCCCACTCCCAACCCTCAATTTTCTTGTGACAAAAACTATAGTGAAAACACATCCAGTAGTCGTATTCTATCTGTTAAAGGCACAGTGTGGTTAAGCAGAGGTCATTGGCTACCCAATGACTTTCCTGTATTCTTAGTTTATTTTTCTTATGACTCTTTAAAACAGGCTAAGAATACAGGAAGAGGAAATTATTATCAGGCTTTGTTTACAGATGAAAAGATTAACAAACAAATTTTCTTTTCTTTTTTTTTTAACATCTTTATTGGGGTATAACTGCTTTACAATGGTGTGTTAGTTTTGAGATTAATCCTTTGTCAGTTGCTTCATTTGCAAATATTTTCTCCCATTCTGAGGGTTGTCTTTTGGTCTTGTTTATGGTTTCCTTTGCTGTGCAAAAGCTTTGAAGTTTCATTAGGTCCCATTTGTTTATTTTTGTTTTTATTTCCATTACTCTAGGAGGTGGGTCAGAAAGGATCTTGCTGTGATTTATGTCATAGAGTGTTCTGCCTATGTTTTCCTCTAAGAGTTTGATAGTTTCTGGCCTTACATTTAGGTATTTAATCCATTTTGAGCTTATTTTTGTGTATGGTGTTAGGGAGTGATCTAATCTCATACTTTTACATGTATCTGTCCAGTTTTCCCAGCACCACTTATTGAAGAGGCTGTCCTTTCTCCACTGTACATTCCTGCCACCTTTATCAAAGATAAGGTGTCCATATGTGAACAAACACATTTTCTATGCATCAAGTACCTTTATACTGGGGATAAATTTTCCCAAGCAAAAAACTCAGCTTTCAAGAAATATTGTCTGTTTTTTTCTCTTGGTTGACTGAAATTTATTTATAATTCAAGGCTTTAGTCCACTAGAAGATAATAACTTAATCTAAGTAAATTGAGTTATTTTCTGTGTACACAAGGATCTACTTTCATGACATCTGCTCTTCTACGGATCAAATCTAATTTCCTGATGGGAGTTGCATACAAATCAGGCATTTTGTTTAATATCATTATCCATGGTGATATGACTTGGGCACCCAGATTCCCATTAGCTCTCACAATTCACAAGGTCCAGGAAGATCACAGCTATAATCTTTTGACCTCCAACTGCATGAGCATTTTAGATCCTACATTTTTCAGTTATTTTCATGGCCCAGAGAAGACATAAGAAATGATTTCATGCCCTCCTGCACATCTCTGGGGCTATGGAAAAACTCTCTTAAAATTACCAGCTCCTGGGGAAAGAACAGTCTCTTCAGTAAATGGAGATGGGAAAACTGGACAGCCACATGCAAAAGAATGATGTCAACCACTGTCTTACACCATACACAATAATTAACTCAAAATGGATTAAAGATGTGAACTTAGGACCTGAAATCATAAGACTCCTAAAGAAAATATAGGCAGTAAACTTCTTGACTTAGGTTTTGGTGATGATTTTTTGAATCTGACAAAAAGTAACTATATCATACTAAAAAAGCTTCTGCAAAGCAAAGGAATCCATCAACAAAATAAAGCAACCTACTGAGTGGGAAAAAATATTTGCAAGTCTTATATCCAAAAAGCCGCTAATATCCAAAATATATAAAGAACTCAAACAACCCAATAGCATATAAACAATCTATTTAAAAATTGGCAAAGGATCTAAAAAGATATTTTTTCCAAAGAGGACATACAGATGGCCAACAGGTACATGAAAAGATGATCAGCATCATTAATCATCAGGAAAATGCAAATCAAAACCACAATGAGACATCACTTCACACCTATTAGAAAGGCTATTATCTAAAAGACAGGAAGTAACAAGTGTTGGTGAGGATGTGAAAGAAAAATCCTTTTACACAGTTGGTGGGAATGTAAATTAGTACAGCCACTATGGAAAACAGTATGGAGGTTCCTAAAAATATTAAAAATAGAACTACCATATTATGAAGCAATTCCAGTTCTGGGCATTTATCTGAAGAAAATGAAAACACTAACTTGAAAAGATATATGCACCTCCATGTTTTTTGCAGCATTATATACAATAGTCAAGATATGGAAACAACCAAGGTGTTCCTCAGTGGATGAGTGGTTAAACTGTGAGATATATATTTATATGTATGGAATATTTTTCCACCATAAAAAGGATGAAATCTTGCCATTTACAACAACATGGATGGACTTCAACAGTATTATGCTAAGTAAAGTAAGTCAGAGAAAGACAAGTACTGTATGATCTCAATTATATGTGGATTCTGCAAAACAACAACAACAAAAGCTCCTGTATACAGAACACAGTTTGGTTGTTGCCAGAGGCAGGGGAGGGACTGGGGAAAATGGGTAAAGGGAGTTAAAAGGTAAAGAAAAACAGCAACAACAAAAGTAAATATGGTGCAGCATTACTGAGCAACAAAAAAGAAAATTTTGAAATGAGAATCTCTGATTATTTCCTGGAAGGTAGGTAGAAGAGGAGAAATAGGGAGGGAAGAAAAAGAGTAAAATATTCCTTGTCTTATTTAAAGATTATGATATAGATTCTGATTAAACTCTAGGGGTGCTTATATAAATATAGTTCTAAATATTTGTATTAAAATTTTAAGGGTAGAGAACTTTCTGAAAAACCAATAAAATGATGGCAAAATATTTTTAAAAGATATATTTCCCAAAAGGGTGGAGAATGGTAAAGAAGACAATAAGTAGATGGACAAGTGGTAAGTGATGCAACAGACTCAAGAAAGCTGAATCTTAGAGCATAAGTTGGAAAGCTGGAAAGGATACCATAGAAAAGGAACATTCAGTGTAAGAAATGAGCATTTGGAAATTAAAAACACGACAGTAGAAATTAAGAGATGGAAACTAAAGTGAAGGAAATCTCCCAGAAAAATACAACAAGAGATACAAGAATAGACAGTAGAAGAGAAATAGAAGGTAGGAGATCAATCCAGGAGATCCAATAGTCAAATAATTAGTCAAGAAAGAGAAAATGGAGAAGAGGAAATTATTTACAAAATGATTTAATTTGATACAGTTTTCCAGAATTTTTGCCATGATGTGCAGTACTGCTGTGAACACTTGTATATTGTTAAGAACACACCACCATCATTTAGCCTGTGCATATTCTCTCATTTTATGCATTTTGATTTGCTCGTGTATGCATTTATTTATATAATGAATTCCCATAAACCCACTACCCAACTAGCCAATAACCAGCTATGGTATTCTTGCCTTTCAATAAACAAACCAACAAATAAATACGACCTCCCATATTTTAATCCCTTATATTGTCCTTTCTACTCTTCTGTTCCCAGAGAGTTAAGAGCTTTGCTCTTTGAAAATCTACTTGGGAAACTGGTCACAAACTCCATACTCATCAATTCTCATAACTTCCTAGAGAATCTGTTCTTCAGTTCATCCATCTCTACCCCAGGAAGCAGTCCTTGTAGTATGGCAGGTCAGAAGCCTTTTTTCTCAGGAAAATATACAGGTGATTAAATCCTTTCTTGCCATCAGACTTCATTTTTTCTGCCCTTTCTCTAAGTGGGGGAGAAAACTGGCTACTACTAAGGAAGCATTCTTCTATGCTCAGTATTAGCTTATAATGTACATTTATGTCTACAGTTATTATGGGTTGTGGCTTTTGTAATACAAAAGTAATTTTTCTTGAGAGATTATACTTCTGTTGTGATTTTAAAATCCCATTCTGAAACTCAAAAGCCAATACTTGATAAGTTTTGTTCTTCGTATTTTTATGTGGTATCTTTTACTGAATGGACCAATTAATCATTCTGAATGAAGGGAAAAGGGCAAAAGACAGGAAAAAATTCTTGAGAATTTAAAAGACATGCATCGATATATAAAAATAGTCTCATTTTAAAATGAAACTACTCAAGAAAATAAAATCAAAGATGGAAGCTCCTGTTTTCCAATTTCTAGTATATTGCATTGAATAAAACTGGCTTCATTGGAATATGGATGATCAGAATGTTAACTGAATCCTAGCCCTACTGGCCATCTTTTGAATTATCTCCCTATGTATCTATTCTCTATCCAGTATTATCTATCTATGGACATGCAAATAAATAAGAAATATAGACACATAAAACTAACACTTGTGATTCACAACTCAGTTGAAGAAGTAGAACATTACAAATAACTTTCAAAACTGAAATACCCTTTGAAGCCTCCTAATTTCTCTCTAGTATCAAATACATTTCTCAATTTTATGCTTATCACTCTTTTGCTTTTCACAATAGTTTTAATGCAAGTGGATGTGTTTTTAAATATGAAACTGTTATACTTTGTATTCTTAAAAATTTATATTAATAAGATTACACTAAATGTATTATTACCATTTTCTTTTTTCACTCAGCATTGTTATTTAATACTTATTTGTGTTATTTCACACAGATCTACTTGATTTTTTTTAATGCTATCAGTATTACATTGGTTGGATATTCCACAATTTTTAAATCCATTCCAGCATGTTCTGCATGATACCATTTTTTGAACTTTTTTAAGATACGCTTTTTGCCTCAATGCAAAGTAAATTTTCATAATTTTGTTCATGGGCAAGAATATACTTGGGTTGAGATGATTGCATTTAACATCACAGATCAATGATTCTAATATAAAATACAACACACCCTTCTTTCCTCTTCAGTTTCATGCTCTGAAAGCAACCCTGTGCATTTTATTCGTTGGTAGATGTGCCTATGGGGAGATATCAGTCCTGCTGCCATGAGTATTCCAACCTCTTTGGTAGTATTGCTTTTCTCCTTGCAAGCAATATATTGGACCTGTAGTTTATATGTCAGTCTCTTGTGAATCTTACCTGGAGAGAACAAATCAATTTTCTGGAATGGCAAATTCGAGGATCAAAACCCTTTAGCCTCAAGCAATTTTGTTTCCCTAGAAGACTTTTCATCTTTCTTCTTACTATGCCACACAGTTGCTCAGAGAATTCCTTCTCAGAAAACTATAGGAACCCACAGTAGCTCTACTGTATATTCTCTGAAAAAATGTGTAATCAACGAAGTGGCATATATGACCAAAACAAACAATTAAAAGTCCTCATGATATAATACAACATTGGTCACTCTTTATTCTTGTAAGATATTGGTTGCAGTATAGATTAACACACAATGGAAAATAAAGTCTCCTTTTTTTTTTCATTTTTTACTTTCCTTTTGTTCCTTATTTTCATCATTCATTTTTTGTTTTTACTTTAATTGCTTTCCTTGTTGATAGTTGAGAAAAGTTGCTAAGGTTTAAGATAGGGTTATGAAGGAAAAGCAGTATAAAATAATCATATGCTATTTTAAAAATTGTAATGTATCATGATAATTCATGAGATAAAGAATGGTAGAAATCTGTTGAAACCTGAGAAATAATGTCATTTAAAGATAATTGGTGGGAGCCAAGATAATTTCTAATTAATTAGTGACAGTTAAATAGAGGCAGATAAAGTAAAACCTATGAACTAATTTTGGAGTAAGATTGCCTTTCTAAAGAAGCATATGTTGACTTCCAAAGACTAAATTCTGTCAGAATTTTTTTATCTTTGCGCAAACCAACAATTGAAGTTTCTTGTAGATTTAAGGAAAATTATTACTTAAATATGATGCTAGATCTTGATGAATCTACTGTGTGAATTTACTTGATGAATCAAATTCCTTGCTCTACTCTAATTGTCTTATGTTTGCCTAAGGATTATATTTGAATGTTATCATGGTAGTCTGCTTATTCTGATATTCATAAACAGTCTATTTATTCATACATATTAATGCTATGAATCAAATAAGCTGTGTCATTGCCACAGGCAAAATTGTATGAAAAAGGAAATCTGAAAGGGACCTTTCTCAGGTCACATTAGTATTGTTCTGTGTCTGTCTTATCCTTCATTTGTCTATAGGTAAATAATAAAAATGTAACTTTCAAGGTAATTCCTCGCCTCACAGAATTATTTTCCCAACAATTTTCAAATCATATGTTATAGAAATTAATATTTTCTAATTTCCCCTTTTTTGCTAATTTCTCCACATTTGCATATTTCCTTTGTGAAATACTACATACATGTGATTATCATTGAATATGCCCTGACAGTGCATGTCAGACTCATATTATCTACATGTATGTGTATATATATATATGTATATATGTATGTGTATATATGTATATATAAAGAGATATATAGATAGATATCCTCATTATTTGCTGATCTCATATTCATATATTTTTCTACTTAGGAAATTTTATATGTGCTACTTGGCAGTACTTCTGCAGTCACTCATGGACATACACAGAGTGGTAAAAAATTTAAGTCACCTAAGGTACATGCTCCCAGCCAAGGTCAAACAAGACGATGCTCTTAGTTTTATAGCTTTCATATTATAAACAAATGTGTTTTTTTCCCACAGTCTGCTTAGTGCCACATTCTTCACATTTTTGTGCTTTTGGTTGGTTGATGATTTTACTGTTTAAAGTGGCCCACAGGCATAGTGCTAAAGTGCTCTCCAGTGTTCTAAGCACAAGAAGCTGTGATGTGCCTTACGGAGAAATATGTGGGTTAGGTAAACTTAGTTCAGGTATGAGGTATAGAGCCAGTTGGCTGTGAGTTCAGTGTTAATCACCTATATATACTTATATTTATATTCATATTTATGTATTTATTTATATTATATAAAGTGTCTTTAAACAGAAACACACATAGAACAAGGGTACTTATAAATCAGTTGAGGAAGATGTGGTGACCAGGCTCACAGGACTCTATCCTTGTGAGACTCTAAACTTTATCTTAGGGCAATGGTTCAGATTTCATTAATTGAGATTTTGCAGAGCCTATAGATTATAATTACTATTATTAAGGAGAATTGACTGTAAATGGATGATAGATGGTTGATAGACAATTATATAGGTGTATGTATGCATACATAAAATAGTGAAAATATAGGTGTTTTAATAACTTTTCTACAATGAGCTCTGATATATTTCCCACAGACACTTTTTTTTGACTGTGTATGTCGTGCAAATACATGAACATTACACAAAAATATTTTGTAAACTTATCTATATTCCTGAGTTTCTGTTTTAGCACAGATAAGTTATAATTTCTGTTTTAGCATAGATCTGTGGTTTTCAAAGTGCATTCCCTGAACCAGCAGCGTCAGGATCATCTGGGAAGTCGTTAGAAAAATCTCAAGCCTCACCTCAGATTTAGTAATTCTGAGTCTCTGGAGGTGGGGCTCAGCAATGCTGTTTTTAACAGGGCTCTAGGTGATTCTGACACACACCAAAGTCTGTGAAATGCAGGTCTAGATGATTGCAGTGGCCACACAGAGATTTGGCAACATTCTGTTATCACAATTCAAAAGAAGAATCTTAATTTGAATGAAATAGTAGATTTATATCAACTTAATATTTGGCTTCTCTACTTGACTACATTATAAATAAAAATGATGACACCTTTCAATTTCAATTTCTTTCATTGCAGCTACGATTCTTAGGAGATAATCCTTTATAGCCAGTCGTAGACACCTTCAGTCAATCATACATAACAACATACCACATGTTCAATAATGCAACATGTCACATGCACATGTACAAACACACACCTAAGCACACACACATTAAGTCTTTATTCAGGCTATTTGATGGCAGGTCTTACCAATGACAAGTAACTTCAAAAATAATTTATTTTTGCTTATGTTACAATAAAAATACGAAAGATACTTTCAAACTACTTATCTCAAGGACAAACATAAACTTATTAATATGGCATTCTTCATTTTCTGAGGATCTTTGTATATGATATAAATTATAGTTCATTTATATTCTACAAACATTATTAATATGGGATTTCAACAAGGAAATTAGATTAACTGTAAACACCCAGAAAAGAAATTCAGATGCTCAAAGATAGTAACTATGCAATATCTTCAGGTATAGAAAACAAACCTACATCTGAGAGATATTACTAAGAAGATAATTCTAGTGTCTTGGCATTTTCCTAAAAGAACACTGATTTCAGAATGAAACACTACAGAATCTGCTTAGGTTCATCTGTCTTAGATATCCACGTCTGCCAGTAACTTATTTTTAAATTTTTTTTTTCACAATTTCCATCATGCCAATGGCAAGTTATATGGTGAAGCCAAACCTTAGCAACTTCTAGGACTAAAATCAGTAAGTCAAGGATCTCTTGTGACTTTATCTGGGTTTTAAAAATATCTTGGACAAGATCATCAGCCTTGACTCTTGACATCTCTGAATGACTTCTCAAAATGTCTTCACACAGACCTAAAGGTAGAAAGAAGGCCTGAAGTAAACGGGAGATACAGTACTGTAGTTAAACCAGTAAAGTCTAAGGTTGCAGCAAGCATAATGATAACCTTGTCTTTTTTTTTTTTTTTTCCTTTTGCAAGATAATTTGACTTTCTCTCATGGAGTGACTTTTTAGGCTTAGAAATAAACACTAATTTGCAGGTAGTAAATATTTCTCAAAGGGTTTACTGCAGCCCAAAATTAAGAACTGGAGAAAGCATAACTACATGTTGTGTTTACAGAACAAGAAGCTGTATTTTGACCAAATTCTAATATTTCCAGTTTGAAAAAGAATAATTGAAATTGTGCTGCTTACAAATGTAATGAGAGTTTCACTGTATTGTTGAGACATCTCAGCTTTTTAACTGGTTTTGTTTTTTTTAATGAATTTATTTATTTATTTTTTGGCTGCACTGGGTCTTCGTTGCTGCACACAGGTTCTCTAGTTGTGGCGAGTGGGGGCTACTCTTCATTGCAGTGCGCGGGCTTCTCATTGCAGTGGCTTCTCTTGTTGCGAAGCAGGGTCTCTAGGCGTGCGGGCTTCAGTAGTTGTGGTACGTGGGCTCAGTAGTTGTGGCTCACGGGCTCTAGAGCGCAGCCTCAGTAGTTGTGGCACATGGGCTTAGTTGCTCCGTGGCATGTGGGATCTTCCTGGACCAGGGCTCGAACCCGTGTCCTCTGCATTGGCAGGCAGATTCTTAACCACTGTGCCACCAGGGAAGTCCTTAACTGTTAAGTGAACCCCTTTGAGCCACTTTACAGAACAATCTTCTATGACTTTAGTGTTTTTGATTCTTTATCATCAGGATTTGCCCAGAGCTTGAGATCTGCCTAGAACATTTCTGGGCCTGTATCCCAACCAATCATAATTCATACATACATGTAATTCATGAAATTTCCCGAGAGCTGTTCTGCCAAGTAAATCTATTCTGAACCTTGTTATGTATATAAAGGTTGGACTCATGATGTGAGTAGAGAACAAAATTATTATCTTCAGATGATGAGCACAAACATATTTTATTTAAAGAAAACTCCCAGTTGGTGCAGAACTGAGAACAGATGGAACCAGCAAAATTGCCTACTTGCTTAGGCTCAATGCATTAACTATTTCAGATCACTAGGAAACCTCTAAGTAAATTACTGTTCTGAAAAACATCGATGGTGGGGTAATACAGCTATGCTAATTAGAATGGTTCAATAAATACGTGGGCCTGAAATCTAGGAGTCTATTGCTAAGTGTCGGTCGTTTAATACAACATGAAGTGATACTGCTTTCTAGGGTATTACTTGCTAACATAATCAGATTTTTCACATTTTAAGGGCAATGTGAGAGCAAGTAAGAATTGAGAAGGGAACGAAGTATGATAATATCTTTGAAAATAAAAATATTTTATTTAAATTCCTTTCTAGAGCTGCTATTATATTAGAGAATACCTCAATGAGATAACTAAGCAGATAAGAAGTCTTAATTTACTTCTTATAGTTTTTTTGATGCTATAAAATGCCCCACATGTTTGCATACATATTTTTTTTTTCTTCTCTGAGAACGTGAATTGCTCTGGTCCATTGCCTGTTTTTGTTTTTTTGGGTATTTTGGAATAAAACACACGTAATGAAAGTTACCATTTGTTATATTTAGTACATTCACAATGCTGTGCAACAATTCCCGTAATTGAGTTTGAAAACATTTTAATCATCCCAAAAGGAAATCTCAGACCCATTATGAAGTCACTCTCCATTCCCGCCTCCTACTAGCTCCTTGAATCCACTAATTTGCTTTCTGTCTCCATGGATAGTCTAATCTGAATATATCATAGAGATGAAATCATTTAATGTGTGACCTATTGTGTCTAACTTCTTTCACTTAGCATATTTTCAAGGTTCATCCAAGTAGCAGCATGTACGAGTACTTCATTTGTATTGCCAAATAAGATTTCACAGTATATATCATTTCATCAGTTGATGAACATTTGAGTTGTTTCCACTTTGGGCCATTGGGAATAGTGCTGCTCTGAACACTTGTGTATACGTTTTTGTTTGAGTACCTGTTTACCATTCTTTTCGGTATTTACCCAGGGGTAGACTCAAATGGTTATATGGTAATTCTCTGTTTAACTTTTGAGGAACTGCTAAACGATTCTCCAGAGTGCTTGTACCATTTTACATTCCATCAGCAACATACAATTTCTCCGTAATTTGGTCAACACTTTTTCTTTTACAATAGCGTTTGTAGTGGGTGTAAATTGATATCCCATTGTGGCTTGATTTGCATTTTCCTAATGACTAATGATGTTGAGTATCTTTTTACGTGCTTGTTTGTGACTTGTAAATCTTCTTGGGAGAAATGTTCATTTATATCCTTCATTCATTTTTTAAAAATTGGGTTGCTTTCCTTTTTGCTGTTGAGTCATAATAGCTCTTTTTATATTCTGGATACTAATTCCTTATCATATATATGATTCACAGATATATTCTCCCATTCCATGGGTTGTCTTTTCACTTTGTTTATAGTGTTCTCTGGTGCATGAAATTTTTAATAGAGCCAGATATATTTTTCTTTTTTACCTGTTTTTTTTATGTCATGTATAATTAACCATTACCAATTCCAAGGTTGTGAATATTTACCCCTAATATTTTCTTCTAAAAGGTTTAGGGTTTTAGCTATTATATTCAAGACTCTGAACCATTTTGAGTTAATTCTTGTATATGGTTTGAAGTAAGGATCCAACCTCATTCCCTTACATGTTCCCAGTGCCATTTGTTAAAAAGACAGTTCTTTCCCCATTGAATGGTCTTCACACCCTTGCCAGAAATTACTTGATCATAAATGTATGGGTTTATTTCTGTACAGTCACTTTTCTTCTATTGACCTATATGTATATCCTTTTGTAATATCAAACTGTTATAATTACGGTAGCTTTATAGGTACTTTCGAAACTGGAAAGTGTAGGTTCCCTAATGTTATCCTTTTTCAAGATTGTTTTGGCTACTTGGGGACCTTTGCAATTCCATACAAATTTTAGAATAGGCTTTTCTATTTCTGCAAAAGAAAAGAGCAGGGGCTGTTGGGATTTTGATGGAGAATGCATTGAAAACATAGATAGCTTTGAGTGGTAGCACCATTTTAACAGTGTTATATCTGCCAATTCATAAATACAGATGTCTTTCCATTTGTTTATTTTCATTTCTTCCAAAGATATTTTGTAGTTTTCAGTGTACATATATTGTAGCTCCATAGATAAATTTATTCTAAGTATTTTATTCTGTTTGATGCTAATTATAAATGGAACTGTATTCTTTCGTTGTGTATAGAAATACAATTAAATTTTTCATATTGTATTGTACTCAGCATCTTTGATGAATTCTATTAGCTGTAATAGTTTTTTCATTGATTCTTTAGGAATTTCTATAAATAAGGTCATGTTTTCTGCAAATAGAAAAAAATTTACTTTTTCCTTTCCAACTTGAATGCTGTTTGTTTCTTTTCCTTGCCTAACTTCTTTCACTAGAACTTCCAGTAGAACATTGAATAACAGTGTAAAAATGTGATGCTTGTCTTGGTCCTGATCTTAGGGGTACAACTTTCAGTCTTTTACCATTTAGTAGTATGTTAGCTGTGGGTTATTCATAAATGTTCTTTATCATGTTGAGAAAATTCCTGTATATTCCAACTTCCCTCTTTTTTTTTTTCATGAACCCATGTCCCCTGCATTGGCAGGCAGACTCTCAACCACTGCGCCACCAGGGAAGCCCTTCCCTCTTTTTTATTATGAAAGGATGTTGGATTTTGTCCAAAGCGTTTTTCTATGTCAACTGAGAGAATTGTGTCAGTTTTCCCTTCATTCCATTAATGTAGTGTATTATATTTATTGATTTTCATATCTTGAACCACCCTTGCATTCTTGAGATAAATCCCATTTAGCCATGAGGAAAAATCCTTTTAATACTTGGCATTTGGTTTGCTACTATTTTGTTGAGAATTTTCACATCTATCTTCCTGTGTGGTCTATTGTTTTCTTGTGTAATCTTTGTCTAGCTTGGTATCAGGATAATTTTGAACTTACAGAATGATTTAGGGAATGTTTCCTCCTTTTCTATTTGTTGGAAGAAATTTGAGAAGCATGGATGTTAAATCTTTTAAAAATCTCTGAGAGAATTCACTAGTGAAGTAATCTAGTCCTAGTTATTTCTTTGTTGGGATGTTTTGATGAATAAATCTGTCTCTTTATAAGTCTGCTAAGATTTACTATTTATTCTTGAGTTAGTTTTAGTAATTTGTATGTCTCTAGTAATTTTTCCATTTATGTAGTTTTTTCTAATTTGTTAACATACAATTGTTTATGGTATTCTTTTAATATTGTTTTTATTTTTGTAGGGTTAATAGTAATATCTTCACTTTCATTTCAGATTTCAGTTACTTCTATCTTCCCTCTTTTTGTAATAGTCTACTCTAATGTTTGTCAATTTTGTTGCTCTTCCCAAAGAACTAACTTTGGTTTCATTCCTTCTATTGTTTTTCTATTTTATTTCATTTATCTTCATTCTAATCTTTATTATATTCTTCCTTCTGCTTGCTTTAGGTTTAGTTTGTTATTTTTCTAGTTCTTTAAGATATAAAGTTAGGTTATTGATTTGCCATCTTTCTTCTTTCATAATGTAGGCATTCATAGTTAAAGATCTCCCTCTGAGCACTCCTCAGAGGTGTTAAAGAGTAGTAGAGGGAAAGTGTTCTATGGCCTTCTGATTAAACCTCAGTCTTTAAGTGGGCCTCTTCCTAAGAGCTGTGACCTTCACGAGTTTCTCTTACCTTTTTTTTTTTTCCCTCTTCTTCTTACCTTAGGTGAGACAGGAAGGTTAGAGCTGGGTGGTTTTGACACCTGTCATCTCTGTGAATTTGACTCCATATTATGTTGTCCGTGATCCTCACGGACTAGCTTATAGCTCTCTTGAAAGTGACTCTTGGCTTACTCCTTGTTTCAGTCTGGGTGCCCTGAATCTCAGCTGATGCATGTCGGGCAGGCAGAAAAACATCCAGAGAAGGGCAATGTCCAATAAATTTAAGAAAAGAGAGTTTTGGAAAATAGGAAATATGAGCATTGACAAATGTAATGGGACTACAAAGAAAATCATGTTTGAGAGGCTTGGCCAAACACACACACACACACACACACACACACACACACACACACACACACAAGGAATGTTTTTGAGGCTCTTTGAGACAGTATAGTACTGGATACACAGACGGGATCATTGATGGTTAGTTTGATTTAATAGATGTGTCTGTTTATTTTTTAATGTTTTTAGACTTGAAGTAATTTGTTTTCTCCCCTTAGAATATGTGTATATCTACAATATTCGCTAATTATCTTTTATTTCTTCAAAAGTAAAAGCAGTAAAAGAAAAATGTCTCAACAAAGAAAATTAAATAAGGAGTAGACATGTTCTATCATAATTCAGAGTAAATGACTATTATTGCTTTCATTAAAACAAGTTTCATAAGAATATCTTGTGAAAGATGATATCTTTGCATGGAAAAGTGACTTTATCTAATTTTTTTTCAAAAGCAGCATCAGTTCAATTGAGAACAAGCTATGAAAACCTGTATAAACACAGTCAGAATGCATTTATAGAAATTTTATTCAAACATCAACATCTAAAAAACATTAAATTACACTTCCCATTAGAGTTGGCACATATCTAACCCTTTACAGGTGCCCATAAATGTCATCTTACATGTATATTTTTCAGTGTCACATATTGAAAATTTAGTGGTAAAAGGAATTTTAGAAAACACCATCATCTATTATGTCTTAATTTGTACAGCCCTCATTTAACATTTATGTTCATGTAATGACTGGGTTCAAACTCACATAACAGTGAAATTCTAGGACATAAAAAGAAGTGAAGTTCTGTAGCAATTCTCATGAGGATGCTAGGGTGACAGTTAAGATAGGTTATAACTGACACTAATTGGTGTTCTGGATTGCTACAGCATTATCTTCTTTATAATAATGTGTGCAGAATAGCTTGATACTTTCAAAGCATCAAAAACATGTCTTTTATGAAATAAACATACTAGTATCTCTAACTGAATAACAGCAACAAATAGAGGTGACATTTTGAAAAATTCATTATTGTTTTACAAAAATATTCAGAGGTAATATAGAAATGCTGTAGATTCCGTATATTTTTTTCTTTCTAAAGTGAATTTTTATTATATTAATTAAAAGATAATCATAAATATTAAAAACTATGCTGACTGAAGCATAACTTCAGTCACAACTATTCTCTATGATGTGTGTAGTTCCTTCAAGTTTTCTTTTTGTAGACAATTGAAATATTAAATATGATTTTAATGCTGATTTTTTTCTTCTCTTATCTTCAACTAATAAATATTTTCCCAGTATATTCCAATAACATTACCTATTAACATTTTCAATGGCCACATACAATTTTAAGTGATTCATCACCATTTACTTATGCTTTCCCCTATGTTTGGAAATGTAAGTTATTTCAGAATTGTACAGTTATAAAAACACACTACCTTTAGTATCTTTGTGCTAATCAATGTTTCCAATTCATAATTATTTCTAAAATAAACAGCTGTAAAATTTCTGGGATAGACACATAAACATTTTAAGTGTGTTGATACAAGGATATATATTGCCAAACTGCTTTATAAAAAGATAAACTCACTTGACAGTCTCAATAAAAGATCTTATGAATACTAACCAGCCTAGGTAAGTTTTTTCTAATTCTGTTTTAAAACTGTATTTCTCTTATTACTAAGGAGGCAGACAATTTTTATACATTTGCCTAATACTTGTATGCCAAAGGGATTATCAGTTCCTTATCTTTACTCACTTTTTAATTAGGGTCACAATGTTGCATCTTATTGCTATATAGGTTTCTTATTTAGTAAAATATAAATGTATGTCATGACAATCAATGTATTCCCTGTTTTTGATCTGTGGCTTCTGATTACTATTTTACATATCCAACTTTCAAAATTTTGTGAAGTTAAAATCTATACATCTTCTGCTTTATATTATCTCCTATTATTTTAATACAAGTTAGTCTATCCAAAATAACTGTATTTTTATCCATTTAGAATGTTTTGGTTTGTGTTGTAAGATAGGACTCTATCATTTTTCCAAGTGGTTTATCAGTTGTCTCTACACTGTTTAATATAAATTCCATTCCTCCTTGATTTATGCTTTCTCTTTTATCATATAATAAGCTGATATGTAATAGGTCCTGTTTCCTGGCTGTCAACTCTGTTTTATTGCTCTGTTTCTCTAATTTTATGTCGTTTCATACTATTAAAATTAGGCATAAAATGGCTAGTGCCCTCTCATTGCCCTTCTATATTAGAATTCTTTTTGCTAGTCTTGTCTGCTTATTTTTCTTGATAAGTTTCAAAAATCATTTGGTCAAAACTCCAAAATAAGGTCTACTGGTTTTTTGTAGAATTGAATTAAATCCATTAGTGAATAGGAGTTAAAATTTGTCTAAAAGTGGCTTCAACCCAAATTAAGGAAGCTATTCTGAATTCATCACTGAGTTTACGAGGATTAGTAGTCAAAATTAAGTTGGTCAATATTTCTTCACCATTGTCCCCCAAGATTTATAAATATTACTGTTAATCCATGTAATTCAGCATTTCTTATATATTAAATGTTACCATTCAGTCCCTGTGAATATTCCAATATGTAGGAATTATGAGACTTTCACTAGTCATCCCGTATGATTTCACTAGTCATGATGCTGGACATGAGGAACAATTAAGCACCGGGATGTAGTACTGAATGTTGCAAAAACATGAATGAGCAAAAAGCAAGGTTCACAGTACAAGGCTTACTTTCCCTGTCATAAGAGTGTCATATATTTTCCCACATTTTGTTACTCATGGGAGGAGAGTGGACTGTGTGAATATTTGCAAGGGGAGGAAGGACTGTTTCTTCTTTCTCTATAAACACTGTTAAGAGTGTCAATTTCTAAGTTATCTGGGAGAAGTTCTTCCCCTAGTTGCATTAGTATATTATATTTCAGGATCCTTCTCCACAAAAGTGAGATTTGAATTCTACATAATACTCAGGTCCTTCAAAAGTAGCCTTGGTGTTGGAAACATTATGTTCATAATATTTATTTGTATTTTTCACATGAGAGATATTATTCATGCATTCTCCTTTATGCCAGAAAAATTTAAAAGGGCAGTTGCAATAGTTTTCCATTTTATTTATTCAATTATAGTCCACTTGATTTTTCATAGGATATGAGGAGTCTTGAATGAATTAAAGTAATTTAGGAGGAAAATTTGATAAAAATCAGGATCAGGAAAAATACAAAAAGAGGAAATGATCAAAAGTGAGGAGCAGTATGAAATTTATATATATATATATA
>NW_020175320.1:4182094-4299654 GCF_003031525.2 Neophocaena asiaeorientalis asiaeorientalis | reverse complement strand
AACCAAAGTTCTACAGAATTAAGGTTGAACTGCAAATCCGGCTCAAATAAAATAGATACACTTTCAGCTATGTGACTCACTTTGTTCATCAGGCCCACATATACTGATTTCTCAGAGGAAAAGGATCATTTCCCAGGCTTTTGTTAAGGAAGAAATTTCAGACATGAATCTCATCGTGCAGGCAAGATTGATGATGTGAGAAGTGTTGGCGCCTATATCCGTTTAATAAATGGAATAACCAAAGCTGTACAGATTGTTACCGCAGTCTTCAATATTGGTCAATGTGATGGTGTTAAAGTATAGGTCTGTTATCACCCTTTTGGGTGGGGAGCAAAACGGAATGACCAAAGCACCCGGCTTTCTGATAATTTGCCTTGATTCAAGATAATAACAAAAAGATATAGAGTAGATGAACTGTGAATCGCAAGCTGCCTTACAAATATATCAATTCTTTCAACCTGACCTTTAACAAAAGTTACAAATCAAACACTTTGAAATCACAATCTTTGGCCTGGTCTATGTTGTTCATTAAAGAAAATTTATATACTTTACAACTATATGAATAAATAACATTATCCTCTTGTGAAAGTAGATAGTAGCTGCTGAGTGAGTGTCTAGTCATTATACCACTGAAGAGGGCTGAGATTTTTTTTCTCAAAACAGAGAGCTTGTTCCTCCACTGGTTCCAATTATAGTTGACCTTGTGTATTGGAACTACATTCTGCTTACATTTTGATTGATTAACTTGTTTCTAATATTGACATTTTTCTGTTTTAAATATTGCTTCAATGAACAGATATCTTATCCCGATATTAAATTACCAGTGGGCATTTTGTTTTCCTTTTATTCATTTTCTGAAAATGTTACCTGAACTGATTGTGATCTACCCCAAAATCTCATCTATAACCACTCTTCAGCATCTTACTACACAGGTCTTTGCTTAAATGTCACTTCCTGAGACACAAGTTCATGGACCCCTTTGTCCAGTGTATCTGCCCACGCTCTCTCTGTCCCACCACTGGCTTTTATATTCTTCAGAGCACTTACTGTAGTATTTGTCCCTCTCAGTAGAATGCAAAACCTATGAGGCCAAGAACTTTTAGAACCTAAAACAGACTATAACACACTGAATATTTGTAGGATTGATGAATTAGAGAAAGCTGAATGAATACATGAATAAAATTGTTAATGTAAGTAACATGTGCTGACTTCTTAATTATAATAATGACTGGTAATTGCAAGTAAACATACTTTAGCACACTAAAATGTTTACCTCTGTCTTCTCTAATAATTGTATAATATGAGTATTGGATTTTATCAAAATTTTAATAATATTGATGCATTAATTATTTTATCTGACCTTTCAAAATCATATACTTTACTACTATATATCCCAATCTTCCTTGTGTATTTGGGTAAACCCTACCTAGAGTATCACCTTTAAATATACTCTTCATTTCTATATGCTATTATTACCTCAAGGATTTTTACACCTACACTTCACAGTTTTAATTAGTTTATATTAAACATAAATAGATTCATTTAGTTGTATACCTTTTAAAAATATTAAAATTTTCCTTTCTTGACCATTTTTTCTTTTATTTTGGGTGTGAGCTATAAAATGGTCCATGCAAAGAATGATCTGTTATATTTAGGCGTTCAAGGTGTTATCCCTTAAATTAGCCAATTTGATTGACATCACAGTTAATATTAGATGAAATATATAAAATATTTTCTGAAATATCTGTTTCAGATGGATATTTAAATTTATAGAGATAAATTATTTTAACTCTAATGGAAATTAACTTTTTAACTGAAGAAGTAAATATTGTGCATATGCTTTTTGTAGAGGGTGTGTGTGTGTGTGTCTATTACTTACCTTTCAATGTATCCAAGAAAATTTGGGATATCCATAACTAAAGGAAAATTAACACAATAGATATTGAGATGCAACTAGCACAACTATGTATAATCTATACAAGATTATACATAGATCCCTCAACCTGGGATGCATATTTCTTTGTACTAGATGCAGTGTTAGTTCTTCATATATTTGTGGTAACATGAAGAGAGCCTTAAGGACAAATGACATTTAAGTTAGGCACTGGAAGAAACCAGCCACTCTGCTTTTGTATTGGAGGATGACACGGCCCTTAGGTCTTAGTACATTTTGATATGTTCCACAGGATCTATTTTATTTTTCTAGCCTGCCAATCTCTTGTACTGTGTTAATGCCGATAAGTTACACCAAATATTACGACAAAATGTCTAGTACGCTCAACTGGTGTAATAAAAATGTCCTTGTTTTTTCCTGCCTGAGGTAATGTTCAGTTAAAAAAAATTTCTTCTCACTGAGATTCAGTAGCTAATCATATATATATATATATATCTTGTACTTGTTGATGGGCTGTAGAGGAAAAGAAAATTAAAACCCTTTCTTTGAACTTTGCAATTTGGAAATAATCTTTTATTACACACCGATTTGACATATCAGTTAAAAGTGCAAATTTTAAATGGCAGTTATCACTCTCCCATCTACTGAACCTTTTGATACACATACAGAAGCACAGAGAATTCAAACGATGCAGAAAATACTGGAAACTTGCCTGCTTGCTGCTACTTTTATGTGTTGCATCGGAAAATGAAGTTAACCTCTTTGATTCCATCTCATTTTTCACTTATGTGATGTGATAGAGGGAGTTAGCTGCTATTTGTAAAGAGCTTCAAAGCTGAAAACTAGTGTGTAACCAGAGAAAGTGCTTCAATTAGATTTCAGATGATGTAAACACAGCCCAGTGTAAAGCATCTCCTCAAACACCTGCTCACTCTTTTCAAATTAATGTGTTTTTCCACAGGACATGAGTTCATTTGAATTACTTTTTAAAATATATGCTTCATACACATTTTTAGAGTCCTGTTCTATTAAAGAAATTGATTCACATCTCATGTAACTATGTTTTGAAATGACTGAACTTTCCTCTCTTATAATTTGCTTCCCCACTCAAAGAATAAATAAGAAAAAGTATGGACTAAATGAAACAACTGACAAAGCTAAGGAAGAGCTAAAGAATGCCTGTATTGGTTAACCCTAACTACGTTGCCCCCTACATGTGAGATTTAATAAGTAAATGTAAGTTACATAGCATAATCTTTGTGAAATAATCACTAAACGTAAATACAAATACGTTATTACATTTACTGATTAAAATTCTCCAGAAAATTCAGTATTTCACTTTCTTCTTTATGAAGTACATTATCTCCTTGGCATTTTCAAGTTTCCATTTTTAAAGTGGGAAAGCAAGTTCAAGTTTGTGGGATGTTTGTGGTATTCTAAGACAACTTGATCTTGCCCATTGTGAGGCTTGTGAGCAAATGGAAAAAGATTTCTTTTGCATTTTGGAAAACAGTACATATTTACTAGTATTTATTGAATTCATAACAGCTTCTATTTTTTAATGAAAAAGTAGTTCAATTCGTATCTACCTAGTAGTGCTTAAATGCATGTCAATACTTGTAGCTGTTATACAAGCAAAACTCATAGTTGTAGTTCATCCTATAATATTTACTAAAAATACAACTTCTTTCTTTTTAAAAGAAAATTATACCTGAACCATTATGTCAAAATATCCTACCAACAAAATTTCTGGAATTTAGCCCCCATTTAATGGGTTTTTCATTTATGTCTAGTTTCTCAGAAGAAGGCCTTCTGATTCTTGCCTTGACAATATTGACTTTGCAATTCAGAATCCTTGAGATGCTGTCATCTTGCTGCTCAGAGCTGGCCCTCATTAGTGACTACTGCTATCCCTCACACTATTCTTTTTTCTTTTTTTTTCTGGTACGTGGGCCTCTCACTGCTGTGGCCTCTCCCGCTGCGGAGCACAGGCTCCGGACGCGCAGGCCCAGCGGCCATGGCTCACGGGCCCAGCCGCTCCGCGGCATGTGGGATCTTCCCAGACCGGGGCACGAACCCGTGTCCCCTGCATCGGCAGGCGGACTCTCAACCACTGCGCCACCAGGGACGCCCCCTCACACTATTCTTGATTGTTTCGAGGGTAATGAGAGTGTGTGTGTGGTGAGATGGTGCACTGATCTCCTCGTCACCTAAAAATTGATGGAGATCTAACTTCTACAAAAGAAGTTTGGATATACAATTAATAAGACCTTACTAAGGATTTGAGGGTAAACCAAAGCACATCACACCACACACACACACACGCACACACACATTTTTTACAAAGTAACCTAAATTTGCCGCATAAACCCACACTACTTTAAGAAGCCTTAATCTTATTTCCCTATGTTGCTCACTACATCTTACACCTAGGTTTGGAAATTTGGATAAATTGACCTCAGGTTCTAGATAGAGGCAATATTTTTATTTTAAGCAGATTTTTAAGGCTTGCTTCCAGAAGTTCTTATTTTTTGCCCCTTATGTTTTTTCCAAGGTGACTGGCACTAGGACTGCACATTCCATGAAGGCAAATGTCCACCCTCCCATTATGCACGCTTGCTTTATGGTCCTGCCAAAATATCATAACACATTCCAAAGTTGATAATTTCCTAAGGTCTGGATTATTTATTATCTATAGCAACTGTTGTATAGCAGTTTGAAGATTTTGATATAGTGTATTATGTTTGCAAAATGAAAATCACAAATAAAAATTGCATCATTTGTACATTATAGAAATCTGTGAATAGTTGAAAAACATAAAATTATGCAAAATAGTACCAACTACAAGAGTACTGCTATTTTTCATTTTGGAACACTGATCTATCTATAGCAATCAAATAATTGATAATCTACTAATGGTTACTAGATACATATAACACTGTTTTAACCATTTAGAAAATCTTGATAACATAGCTATATATTTAACATAAATAATAAAACTATATGGGTATTTTTTTTAAGTTTAATAGGCGTTTTAAGGTATTGCTGTTAATGATTTCATTCAAAACATCTAGAAGGATGTGAGTGTGTGTGTGTGTGCATGTAGCACACATGTGAGTGTTTTGAAAAGCTAAACAAGTGTGTACCAGAAAAAGAAAGCTTCATACACTGTAACTTCTTAAGGAAATGTTTGTACTTCTTTGTGTAATTTGTACCAGCTTATTGTACATAACAATAGATGTGAGAAAGATAATTCTACTAACATTCTTTTCTAAAAATCTTTAAATGATACTTGCTTTTAGAGAAACTCTGAAGTTGTTGCAGCTCATAGAGAAGTACAATAATTTTGAACAAAAGGTGAAATTGCCAGTATAAGTGATCAGCTTCTAGTTCACAGTGTAATTGAAAACCATTTTTTCTCTTAATTCTTACAATGTTTTTACAAAACTATCGTGTGCAACGCAGTCATTGTGTTTGAAAGATCTAAAAACACAGTCTCTGCTTTGAAAGATATTTCAGTATGGTGGCAGGTTTGTTGAGAGAACAATCCTGAGATTAGGTATGAACGTGAATATAATGTATGCAGAATATGTAAAATGTTCCAAAATATTAGAAGGATTTTGCATGAAGATATTATTACCTTCTGTAGGGGGACTTCAAGAAGGATTAAGGGAATATTTGGATTGTGAGGTTGGGACCCTATTTGAAGGAGTTACATTTAAGTGAGGTGAATTAGATTTAAAATGTGGAGTTGAGAATGGAGTTTAATTTGTAGCTTTTACACTAGAGATAATTATAACAAAAATAACTACAGCTACAACTCGTAAAGTTGAATTAAGTGCGGTGGGCTAAGGTAAATAGTTGGGAGGCATTATTTCATATAGTTGCAACTAATTCCTTATAGGAAGGCACTGCTTACTATCATCCCCATTTTATAGGTGAGGAATCTGAATCGTAAAGATCCTGGATAATGTTCACAACTTGTAAGAGGTGGACTTGAGTTCAAGAAGAAAAAACCATTTTTGTAAATGTAAAGGCCATGCTCTAAATTAAAACTGTATAGTTTTCCCACATAACAAGGATCAGAACATGGCTTTGGTCATTGAAACAGCATAGACCTCCTTGGCTCTAAACAGCAGATTCAGAGAAACGATATGGAAAGGTAAACGTTTATAAGCAGGATATACTGGATCTGAGTGTCATAATATTTTTAGCCCTGATGAGCTCAAATATGTCCCCCCAATAAAAATGATAGTTATAAAATAGATTATGTGAAGAAATGGATTTTCATCCAATAACATTAACTACCTTGCTATAATTATGTATAACGCTTTAAGGTTTTATCTATTGATACTACAATACTATAACAATTAACAAGACATTTAAAAGTATTATATCTCAAATGTTTACTTTTATATTTTATATGCTTTATAATACACGTGAAATAGTAGTTCAGGTATATATAAGGAGTGAGTACTCTAAATTATTTTAGACAGACATAATATAATCAAACTAATTTGCAGACCACTGATTAAAGAGGCTGCTATCACAAGGGTCCACATCTAAAAATTAAAATAAAAATATGACTATAATACTTAATTTAAAAAACTTTCCACTTTCTTTCAGCAGAGTAATATTTTAGTATTTGGCTTCACTTTTAACTCCATGAGTAGATTTTTTCAGTAGCCTACTAGGAGACTTATTTCTCATATATAGATTTGCAGTAATTTTCAGTAATTCTTCCCATGACAGATTAAAGAAAAATGCATTTCTGCCAAATGCATGCAAAACATTTTTACTCCCTTCTCCTTTTCATTTTTCCCCTTATCTTTCAAACTGACTGATTTTTGAGTTCCATGTATACCGTAGCATTATTTTAAATGTTTATTGTGAAATGTGATGCAAAATAAATATTCTTCCATTGAATGGCCTTGGAACCCTTGAAAATCAAATGACTGTAAAAATTTAGATTTATTTCTGGACTCTCAGTTCTATTCAGTTGTTCTATATATATCTATCTATATGCCAATACCACACTGTTTTGATTACGATTACATACCTCTGCAGTAAGTTTTGAAATCAGGAAATATGAATCCTCTTTGTTCTTTTTTTTCAATGTTGCTTTAGTTATTCAGGGTCCCTTGCATTTCCATATGAATTTTAGTAGCAGCTTGTCGATTTCTGAAAAAGAAGCAAGTAAGATTTTGATAAAGACTTTGTTGAATCTATGGATCAATTTAGGGAATATTGCCATCTTAGCAATATTAAATATTTCAATTCATAAATGTGGGAGGTGTTTCCACATAGTTTGATCTTTAATTTATTTCAACAATATTTTGTAGTCTTCACAGTGCAAATTTTACATTTCTTCTGTTATGTTTGTTCCTAGGTATTTTATTTTTTTGGTATTATTGAAAATTGAATTGGTTTTTTTAAATTTCATTTTCTGATTATAGCTTTGTATCGATATAAAATTATTAATTTTTGTACACTGATCTTGTACCCTGCAACTTTTTGGAGCTCACTTTTTTCTAATACTTTTTAGTGGATTCCTCAGGATTCTCTATGTGCAACATAATCTTATCTGCCAATAGAAATTGTTTTACTTCTTCCTATACAATCTTTATGCCTTTTATTTGCTTTTCTTACCAAATTGGTCTGGCTGGAAACTCCAGTGTAATGATGAATAGAAGTGGTTAACATAACTGATAAAAACAGAAATACTTGTCTTCTCTTTGATTGCAAAGGGAAAATATTTGGTCTTTCACCATTAAGTATAGTGTTAGCTGTGTATTTTCATAAGTGGCCGTTATCATGTTAATGCCCTCTAACAATTACATAAATATACTTTCTATTCCTAGTTTTTTCAGTGTTTTCGTCATGAAAGGGTGTTAGTTTTTTTCAAATGTTTTTCTGCATCTGTTGAGATGATCATGTGGTTTTCGTACTTTTATCTACTGATGCTATAATATAACATTCATTAGTTTCATCTCTTAAGGTAATCTTGCATTCTTGGGATAAATCCCACTTCCTCAGGGTGTATAATCCTTTTACTATGTTGCTGGTTTTGGTATTTTGCTGAGGATTTTTTGTTTGTTTGTTTGCTAAGGATTTTTGTGTCTATATTTATGAGATATTGGTAAATAGTATTTTTCCCTGTGAGGTTAAAAAAAAAAAACCACGTTATTTTCCTTGTTATTGATATAAAGATAATACTGGCCTCAGAGAATGAATTGATAAGGGTTTCCTCTTCTTTTTTTCTGGGAAGAGTATGTTTAAAAATTGTATAAATTCTTAATTAAATATTTCATAGAATTCACCAGTGAAGCCATTTGGTCCTTTTCTTTTGGAACTTCACTTTGCGGGATGCTTTTTCGTTACTAATTCAGTCTCTTTCCTTGTTAAAGCTCCATTCAGATTTTCACTTCCCTTTTGAGTCAGTTTCAGTGGTTTATGTCTCTGTAGAAATTTTTCCATTTTATTTAAATTATTTATTTTTTGACATCCAGTTGTTCATAGTATTCCCTTGTGATTTTTCTATTTCTGTAAGGTTGATAGTGATGTCCTCTCTTTCATTCCCATTTTAGTAATTTGAGACTTTTCTTTTTTCTCTAGGGTAATCTAGCTGAAAGTTTGTTAATTTGTTGATCTTGTCAAAGATCAAATTGTTTTGTTTCATTGATTTTCTCAAATGTTTTTCTACTCTAATTAATTTTTGCTCCAGTGTTTATTATTCCCTCTTTCTGCTTGCTTTATATTTAGTTTACTCTTCTATCTTCAGTGTATTAAGGTGAAAGGTTAGGTGATTGATTTGGGAGCTTCTTTTTTATTTGGGGGGGAATCTTCTTTGTAATATAGGTATTTATACTTACAAATTCCTTTCTAAGCACTGCTTTAGCTACACACAATATGTTTATTATTTTTATGTTATTTCCATTCATCTCAAAGTATTTTCTAATGTGTTTTGTGATTTCCTCCTTGATTTATCTGTTATTTGGAAGTATCTTGATTGCTTTCCACATATTAGCAAATTTCCTAAAGTTCTTTCTGTTACTGATCTCTAGTTTCACTCCATGGTGGTCAGAGAACATACTTTATATGATATCAATCTTTTTAAATGTAATATTTTTATGGCCTAGTATATAGTCTATCCTGCAAAATGTTCCATGTACACTTGAAAATAATGTATATTAGGCTATTGCTTTGTTGAGTGCCATACAAAGATCTGTTAGGTCTAGTTGGCTTATATTTCTATTCAAGCATTTCATTTATTTCTGTGTAGTTATTCCGTCCATTTGAAAGTGGGGTACTGAAATCTTGAGCCATTATTATTGAATTATATATGTCTCAGCTAGATATTGTCAATTTTTGCTTCACGTATTTTAAGTCTCTCTTGTAGGTGCTTGCTTATAATTATTATTTATAATGGTTAATTGTTTATAATATTTCTAACTATAAATATTATTGTATGTTTGTATTTATTAAATATTCTTCATGTATTAACCTAATTATTATTATTAAATCTTATCTCTAGTAACATTTATTTGTTTAAAAGTCATTTTGTCTCATGTTAGTAATGCCATTCCACCTCACTTATGGTTGCTGTTTCCATGGTATATCTTTATTCATCTTTTTATTTTCAACCTACTTGTACCCTTGAATAGCAAGCGTGTCTCTTTTAGATGGTATATTGGACCTAGCATTGTGTATGTTTTCTTTTTAATCCAATCTGACTCTCTTTTCTTTGGATTGTTTAATCCATTCACATTTAATACTATTATTAAAATAGTTGAATTTGCGTCTGCTGCTTTTTAAAAAAATTATATCTTATTTACTTTTGTTCCTTTGTTTCTCTTTTATGTTGTTTTCCTTTTGCATTAATGGAGTATCTTTTAGTGTAATATTTTAATTTCTTAATGATATACACTACCTTAAAATTTTTTGTTTTAGTAATTGCTCTAAGGCTAACAATATACAACTTAATTTATCAGAACCTACTTCATATTTACATCACCTTTATTCCAATGAGATATAGAAACATAATTCATAAAGTTCTGTTATCTCATCCACATTTTTGTGCTATTATGGTTATGCATATGACATCTATTTATATTACACACCCAACAATATATAGTTATAATTATTACTTTCTATAATTTTATGTATTTTAAAGAAGCTGGAAAAAGAAAGGATAGAAAGTATATACTTCAGATTTTGTTATATTAACTTTTATACTTAGAATTCTGGGTATTCTTAATTTTCTATTTCAGTTTTAAGGTCCAGGCTTTGGGTAGCACACAACTTAAATGTCAGCTGTGATCTCCCCTTGGTATCTTTCTCATGATTTATTCTGTGGTGAAGAACAGCAACATGTGTCTCTTTTTACTCCACGTGAATAAAAATATTAGTGAGAATATATAATTTAGAGCACACTACATATTTTATAACACATTGATTTATCCTTCGACCAGAGACAACATATGTTTGATCAACATTCATATAAGCAATGAATTTGTGTTACTCTTCAATAATTCATTTGAGGAAATTCTATGTGTGGGATGAACACTGCATGCCATGTATAGAGCTTGGGTCACCTCATCAGAATTCATTTTACAAATTTCTAATTGGATTGGATGGGACTTAGATTTATTGTTTCTAATCTTTAGTCCTGCTTGGACTTCTGATAATGCAACTACCCCTCTCAAACTAATGGGAAACAGGAAAATGCAGCTGGCAAAAGAAAAAGGCAACTTTAACACTCCCAAACACAAACCTGAAAAAGATTATATAATACTGGCATGTTTACATGAAGGTAACATGTTACTAAAAGACATTAGGAATTTTAGCAAATCAAAGATACCTGTAATTGTTGAATAGCAGGTGGTTTGGCCGTTATACTAGTGAGATCCATTTCCTTCACTAACTGTTCTAAATCCATTTCTTCTGCAAAGAGGAAACAGTAGGATGCTGATTATTTCTCATCCTTTCTGGCCTTGTATCACACTTTCAAAGGAAAACTGCCCTTTTAACTATAATTTATAATGCATTATGTAATTTACTGCTACAGTGAACATGCAGAAAGTATTTGTTTAATTTGCAATTTGGGGACTGCTGAGCTTGGACCAATTAGTGTGGCAAAGCAGAAATCTTTCACTTTTGCTGAAACTCCACATTCCACACTCAATACTTGAGCAAACTTTTTTTTTTTAACATCTTTATTGGAGTATAATTGCTTTACAATGGTGTGTTAGTTTCTGCTTTATAACAAAGTGAATCAGTTATACATATACATATGTTCCCATATCTCTTCCCTCTTGCATCTGCCTCCCTCCCACCCTCCCTATCCCACCCCTCTAGGTGGTCACAAAACACCGAGCTGATCTCCCTGTTCTATGCAGCTGAGCAAACATTTTTGATATGTCAACTTAACCATATGTCATTTCCTTTGTAAGTTGAATTCTATCAATCACAATTTTGATTCCCACTTATGAAAACAAGCTCTTTATAATGACTCACATATATCTCAACTTGGCTGCAGGTATTCCATAATAATAAGTCATTTCCTTTTTTACAGATGATAAGCAATTTAATAACATTGATCAAGGGTTTTGGTCTTCCTACATTCTAAGCTAATAAATGATGATGGGAGTGCTATATGTTTGTGTGTGTGTGTGTGTGTGTGTGTGTGTGTGTGTGTATGTGAGTGTGTGTGTATCTCTATATATGTATATATATGTACATATATATGAAAATAATTTTATTAATATTTTCATATAATTTGTGAGTGATCATTAATCCTATTTGAAGCTGACCTACTCTTTAATATATGTGGCCAAATACCTAAGGAATGTTTCTTAGGATTTATCTTATTTCCACCTGATTAATTTGTGAAGCCACAGAATTTAGATCACCAGTAATTTATAAAGGAATGAAAAAACATTATTTGGGCACCTACTTAAAACCCAAACCCCAAAGGCAATACTGGAAACCTCAAGATCCCAAACCATTAGCAGCAAATCAAGACTGACATTAAGAATTATTGTTTCCCAGTTATCCCCCAGGAAGTCAGGCCCCCTGCCTATATTTCCAGAAGTTGTGTACTACCCAGCATTAGGGAACTCTAGTCATATCAGCTTGTGAACATCAGCCATCTTCAGTTTAACTCCATTTGTGACTCTTTGCCCTCAGGAGAGCCAGCAGACCAGCTTCAGGCAGGGTTAATTCCATTTCTCTGATGGGATCTGTTTTATGTAGAATAGAGACATTCACTCTCCTCTCCTTTCCTGCTTCCATCTCCTCTTCTGATACTTTCCTGCCCTACCTCCATATTCAGTATTTCCCAATTGGTAGGGATATCAGAGATTTCTTATTCATGAAGCAAGGGATGTTTAGTCTGTTTTCAGCAGTTTTCTTGGAGATATTTGGCTAATTTAACACTGGGCCCTGTCCCCACCTGGCTAGTGAAGATAAGTCTCTCCTGTTCCTGGTAAATTTTTCGCTTTTTAACTAGTGTTATCTGCCTTGCTCTCAGTTCTCTGAACATTCATTTTTTCATTCAGATTGAGCAAAATATAGATGCACATAATTTAAATATACTTTCTAAAAACCATGGGGGATAGATATTATTATCCCAATTTTATAAATATGGAAACCAAATTTTATAATTCACCCAAGTCAGGCTACTGATAAATGGTAGAATTCTAGTCCCATTCTATCTTATTTCAGTATCTTAAACTCTGTCTGCTAGTTAACAATTTCTTAAGATTGCATTTAGTGTTCTTAATTCTCCCTTTCCATCTCCCTGACTCTTACACTTTTGATCTTGTTGGCAAGCTTTCATAGTAATATCTGGATGTAATATATTTTTCTTTGAGGGCTATGTATTTTCATCAGTTTTCTTCTAAATTGTGTATACCTACCACATTTTGTTTGTGAAGAGGGCTGGATTATAAGCCTTGGGAGTCAGTGACATCTAAAACATTATTTTTTAATTAAAAAGATTTAGGAAGATACCACAATAGGTGAGCACAAAGTAAGAGTAATTTTATGATACTGATTTTCATCAGGAGACCTCATTCCAAGAACCAAATCTGACTGATGCATTGACACATTCTGCTTGCAGATCAGTGTTGCCCTGCTGGATGAAAAGCCCACTTTAAGCCCCAAGTCCCTGAATGCAAGATTGCAGCCTGTCTCTTAGAGTTTAAAGAGTTTTCAGGTAAGGACATTTGGTGTTTCATAGAAATGAGAAATTTTAAATCCTTACAAATAAAATATACCTCAGATGACAATGTCACTTACATGAAGATTGGGAAGCACCTCTGCTTTGAGAGTTAATTTTACTCTGTTTGCTAGAAGAGATTGCCCAGGAAAATCAGAATCTTCGGAGCAATAGTTGAGTTCAAATCTCAATTAGAGTGTGTATTTTCACTCCCATGTTCATTGTAGCATTATTCACAATGACCAAGATATGGAAACAGCCTAAATGTCCTTTGATGGATAAATGGACATCTATCTATCTGTCTACCCCATCTATTTAGATATACATATGTAATGGGCTATCATTCAGCTATATAAAACAAGGAAATCCTACCATTTGTGACAACATGGTTGAACCTGGAGGGTATTATGCTAAGTGAAATAAGCCAGACAGAGAAAGACAAATACTGTATAATCTCACTCTTATGTGGGAATCTATTAAGAAAAAAAGAAGAAGAAGAAGCAAATTTCATAGAAATAGAGAATAGAATGTTGGGAAGGGAAAAAAGGAGGGAGGGGGAATCTGTAGGTCTCAAAAAGTACAAGCTTTTAGTAATAAGAAGAATAAGTTCTGGGGATCTAATGTACAGCATGGTGACTATAGTTAATGATACAGTATTATATACTTGAAAGATGCTGAGACTAGATCTTAAGCATTCTCACCGCACAAAAAAATGTAAAAGTTACCTATGTGAGGTGGTGAATATGTTAATTATCTTAATTTTGGTAATTATTACACAACATACTTGTATATCAAATCAACACATTGTACACTTAAAATATATTCAATTATATTTGTCAATTTTTCATCAATAAAGTTGGAAAAAAGGGGAAAATAAAAGAAGAGAAGAAACAAACATATGCCGGTAAAACTGAAAACAAAAGAAAATAGCCCACACAGCTTATGTCAATTAATTTGAATATCAATGTGAAATAACTGTTTTGGGGAAAATAAATATTAATGCTATTGACCCAAGAAATCTAAAAAAAAAATCATCAAGTTAATTGAAAAGTCAATTAAAGATCTCTCTGTAGTATCCAAGGAACATGTAATTAATGTACTCTTTGTCTCTTAGTACAGAAAAAAATTGGAAAACTCCAAATTCACTTTATGACACTAAATTATGTTGATAATACAATGATTAATGTTAGCCCCCAGAAGAAGTGTACTGGGGGCCCACAACTGGTGTATTACATTAAGAATATGCAGATTCTGATCTGCTGAAGAAGGCGGCACAAGCCACGCACACGTGGTCAGCGGGTAGCTCCCTCAGCATCCAAGCTCCCCCTTTGGGGAAGTGAAACCCACAGGATCATTTTGATTCAAGTCACGTTTTCAATACACTGACACAAAAGAAATAGTCACAAGATCCCAGAAGCAAAGAGGCTCAATGAGCTGAGTCTTTCCTCCAAGGTCAGAAGTGAGCAGAAGATAAGGAGCAGAATAGAAAGCAAAGATGGTTGGGGTGAGGGTTACTAACTTTTCCCAGGCTTAACTCTGAGTAGTTACTATTTTTTAAAGTGCCCAGGAAAAAGGAAAGCAAGAATTTATGATAGGCATCCTAAATTCAAGTTCTTATCTAAATGTCCAGACTCTGGGTATGAGCAGGGTTATTATATTGTAAAATGCCTAGGCGGCACCTCAGAAAAACAAAAGTTGTTTTTCTCCACAGCTGTTTTTCTCATCACAAAAAAGTTTGTTCCAATTCATTTACTAAATTGGATTAAAAAATCATAAATAGAATGTTAGGAAATAACATTCAACAGTTCTTTAATTCATACTTTGTCCTATCTTAGAAGGCATTATCCCCCCAAAAGTTGCAAGGATGTTACAAATGAAGAATTATTTTTATAATTTACCACATTGTCAAATGTGGTTATTTGAATAGGGAGTGACTATGGGAAAGTCTGGAGGTAGGAGTATGTAATTAGGTATTCATGAGTAGCACTGAATGACCCTGATCTTGGTGACTATCTATGAACAAGAAATATCTGTCAGTGTCATTTTATCAACAAACACCCCTGTGGGTAGGAATAGGCTTTACCTTTGTTTCAGCCATCTATCCCTGCTGAGAAACTATCCTAAAATTTAACAGGAAACTAACTTTCTATTTCTCATGATTCTGCCATTTGTGCGTCACTCAGCTGGGTAGTTTATCTGCTACATGGAGTGTGTTAGGGATAGAACTTCCAGGATGGCTGTATTAGTTCTCTAGGGCTGCCATAACAAAATCCCACAGAATAGGTAGTTTAAACAACCTCAATTTATTTTCTCACCGGTCTGGAGACTAGAAGTACAAGATCAAGATGCCAGCAGGTTTGGTTTCGCCTGAGACCTCTCTCTTTGGCTTGCAGACAAGAGGCCTTCTCAGTGTGTCCTCAGGTGGCTTTTTCTTTGTGCTTATGCATTTCTCATTCTTCCTCTTTTTATAAACATCCAGGCCTATTGGATTATGATCCTACTCTTGTGACCTCGTTTAACCTTCATTACCTCCTTTAAAGGCTATATTTCTAAATATACTCACCCTGGAGGGTTAGATCTTCAACATGAATCCAGGGGTGGGGGTGAGGGGTGGCACACAATTCAGTCCAAAACGGTGGCTTTATTACTCACCTGTTCTAATTCCTCAGTTGGGATGGTTGGAACCTCCGGAGGCTGGTGGGATATTCTTCTCTCTCCAAAACGCTTCTCACTGTGGCTCGCTTGGGATTTCCTACAGCATGGTGGTCTCAAGATAGTCAGACATCCTATATGGTGCTGGCTTTCAAGAAAATAGAAGCTTTGAGGTCTCTTTCTTGAAGGTTAGGCCAGAAACTGATAGAGCATTATTTCTGTCACATTGTATTAATCAAGGTGATTAACAATTCAGCCCAGATTCAGAGTGGGAGGAGTGGAGATATGGGCTCTTCCTTCTTCATGGGTACAAGGGCACACATACGTAAGGAAGAAAGGAATTACTTTTTTAAAGTTTTTATTTATTTTTGACAAATAAATATTGTATATATTTAAGTTATACAATGTGATGTTTTGATATATGTATACATTGCAAAATGATAACAAGTAAATGAATTAACATAGCATTCTGTAGTTACCCCCTCCCCTTTTGTTTTTGGTGTGGTATTAACATGAGATCTACTCTTTTAGCAAATTTCAAGTATATAATACAGTATTATTAACTATAATCACCATGCTGTACATTAGGTCTCCAGAACTTATTCATCTTACAATGGAAAGTTTGTGCTCTTTGATTAATATCTCCCCTTTTCCCCCACCCCCAGGAAGGAATCGATGAGTTCTTTCTTCTAATGCTTTCTATCACACACCTAAAATGAATTAGTGTTCCCAATGTCAAGCAACCTAGGAAGGTTAATCCTGGATAGGGAATAAATTTCATGAAAGAGACATTATACCAACTCAGGAGAGAAGCTTCTTTATTTTCTGGGCAATAGAATAAATGTCCATATTCCAAGCCCTCTGGAGGCCTGAAGCAGTTCTAGAGTTGTTAGAAAGATTGGCTGAAATTGATTAAGAGACCCAAGGCTTGGCCAGAAGTTTTACTTTACTCTTGTGCTGTAATTTCCATTTGTTGTCCATACCCTTTCATTAAACTCTGACTAAAATTACAGCCTGGTATTGGTTCTTCTCTCTGGAGAGAGGAAAGGGTCTATGTCCATAATTGAGATGAAATGATACAAAGGAAAAAGCAGTGCCCTTTGCCCAAAGACTAGGGAGGAAGTATTAGGGGTGATCAGTAACAGGAAACAGCCCAACTAAGACATTGTAATAAGGCAAATGTTATCTATAATACAGACAGTAACAAGGTTACATCAATTAACAGTTCCTAATCTCATGAGAAGCTGTAACCTAGGAAATAATGTTGGTGAATGTTTGTGCCACTGTGATTGGATGCAGAAAGACATCATACTAATCCCTGTTCCGATTTAAATTACTCATGTCTTCTAGTGTATCTGGTCCCATTCATGTATCTGGTTTCATTTAAATCACTCACATCTTAAAGTGCATATAGGATAAAAAGTAAACATCATAGCATAATATAAAAAGTCCTCTGTGATCTTGAGTCCATGGATGGACATAATATTGATGAAAAATTCTTCACAAAATAGAGTATGTGTCTTTTCTGATTAAGACATTTTCCCTCAGATTATTAGTAGAATTCAATATCCAAAAAAAAATTAAAAACCACTGTCTTACTACCTTATTTCTCACTGTTATTTCTGTGACCTTCAGTCACATTGTTTGCTATTCCATGAAACTGTTTTGTTCTTCCATATTAGCATGCCTTCGTTCGTTGTCTTTCTGAATCCTGGACTCCCCTATCCTTTCTGTGTTCCCTCAGAAATCAACTACTAAGTTTCAGTGCAAGCCTAACTCTTCAATGAAACATTTCCCAATAATTCTTAGCTCCTGACGGTTCTCCGCTACTATATTGTGAACTCCTTGATGGTAAAGACCACACCTTATATACATCTCCAAGGAAAAATAATAGGAAACATTTTTAAATGATTAAAAGAATGATATAATATCACACTCAGATTTTAAATGGAGATTGCACTGGCTTTCAATCCCATGAAACTTCAATTTTGAAGACACCTGACAAAACAACAAATTAATCTCCATATGTTCTTCTTGGAATGCATATGCATACTGAATCGCAGGGTAAAACCTCAGAATTACATAGGTTCTTAAAATAAATGTGAAAAATAATTCTAATGATAATATTTTGTGGCATATGTTTTGGTCAAATAAAAGAAACCATAGCAAATATGCTGCAAAAGTGCTTTGGTTCAAAATGTCCTTTTAGATCATCTTTTCCCAGGCAAAGATAAATGTGATTCTAACAGTATTTGGCCAGTAAATGTGCTTTCATTAATGTAGGTTGGCATTTTCCTTTTGTAAACTAAAAATTAATAATTTGAGGGATTGAAAAGACATGGAAGATATGGTAACTGAGAAAAGAGACACGTATAACATCGTTTAAAAGAGTAGAACTTTCATGATATGTTTCTTCTTGGTATGCAGTTATAAAAATGATTTTTTAATGTTCATAGTGTAACAAGTTAGTTTTTTCCCTCTTGATGTTAAAGAAAAATAAAAAAAATATTAGATTCTCCTTTGGAGTGTTATTTCTGATACAAGAAATCAAGTCGACATCAATGCATTTCTCTATATAATCAGATTGCTTTATTGCAATCATCAGAAATTAACTTTGCTTAAGCATAATAGAAAAATTTTGGAAGAATATCAGGTCTTACAGAATTACATTATAGGCTAGATAATCAGGTCCAGAAAATGAACAGACTTCACCACCACTCTCTAGGTTGTTGCCACTGACACCCTGTGACACTGATATTAATAATTTCTCAATTTTGCTATACCTTTGACTCAGTTCCGAAGAAGTCAAATCTCTAGTTGACCCTGCCTGATGGGGAGCAGGGACTGAAAACATCTTACCTCTTTCTCACTTGTTGTAGGAGGTGGGACGTAGGTAAGGAAGATTTCCCAAAACATAAAAAGAGTGTTGAGAAATTGGTAGCCTTCACATGTATAACTATCTGGTATACATTTTTAATACATCAGAAGATAGACCATATTACACATTTTGGCTCTTTTCAAACTCAATATTTGGCAGTCTCCATGTTAATCTAATATAAAAATAAAGATTGTGAGAGGACTCATTCTTTTCTATTTGAAGTTAATTTTCATAATATACATCTATGTATCATGGGAATAAAAAGATGAAAATATGTTACTGTAGAGTATGGAATCTTCCCTTATGTTAATCAGACTGTTTGTACAGGATAAACTTGACAATTTTAGAGTTGACATAAAAAATAATCACCAGAAGTAAGATTTTTGTTTTAGCGCCCCCAAACTGAGTCATTTACCGACTAGGTGGGGATTCCAGAGATTATGTCATTTGTTTGATGAGAGTTTAAAACCCTGCATACTGTGATCCTGTGCTGACTCTTACTTTTAATGCTGTAATAACAAAGTAAATGCCAATGGTTATAATTCAGAAGATAAAGACATTTCTTATGGAACTGCTGAAGGCAAATCAAATCACCAGAATAGTGTCAAGTGGTGTCAACAGAATGGAGATTATTAAAGAACATGAAAATACTAACAAAGTATCCTCACTGAAGTTTCAGTAGCATGATAATTCTTGAAATGGTGAACAACCATCACAAATAATATGTATCACCACTGCTATTAAAAAGCCATTAGCCTAGATTGGGAAGAACTATTCAAACTTAGAAGTAATAGAAGAAATTACAAACAGAGGTATAGGCATATTAAAATATACAACACTTGAAACTGATATGTATCAAAGTAAACATCACAGGCTTCCCTGGTGGCGCAGTGGTTGCGAGTCCGCCTGCCGATGCAGGGGACACGGGTTTGTGCCCCGGTCCGGGAGGATCCCACATGCTGCAGAGCAGCTGGGCCCGTGAGCCGTGGCCACTGAGCCTGTGCTCCACAACAGGAGAGGCCACAACAGTGAGAGGCCCGCGTACTGCAAAAAAAAAAAAAAAAAAAGTAAACATCACATCACAATTAAAGGCAAATAATATGGTACTTAAAATATTTTCAGTAAATATGACAAAGGATTAATATTCTTAATGCATCAAAAATGCTTTCATATTGATAGCCTTTTAAGATCTCAATATATAGATGGATAAAGAGCATAATTAGAATCAAGAAAGAAGATGCTGAAATAGCTTGTACAAATATAAATATATGTACACATTCCTCAACATTTTTGTAATAAAATAAATACAATTAAAAGCATCATATTTCACATGGAAAGCATCAATTTTTTAAATGATAATATGCATTGTTCAAAAAGTACAGTAATAAAAGGGCACTTTTATTCACTCTCATAGGACCCGAGGATATGATAAGTTTTTTGAAAGCAATATGGCTCTAGGTATGAAAGCAATACCTTCATAAACTTGAACTCAGTAATTTAAGTTATATGGATTTAATTTGTCACAATATAAAAATACTGTTTATCTCTGTTATCTCTTGTAATTAGAAAACAAAAACTAAATGCTTAACAAGAAATAAGTGAAACAAACTATATTCAGATAAAATAGTTCAACCATTAAAATAGTTATGAGACAGTTTTAGCTCCAGAGAAATAGTCACTCCCGTCATTACAACAACAATTTAAAAATGCCTCTTTGACTCATCAGAGAAGTGAGATTTCAGGGCACATTATTTTCATGAAATTTAGAGAGACAGGTGAATTCAGAAAGTCACAGCAGAGATCTGATTACCTGGAAAAAAAGTCATTGGAACCATAAAATGGTAGGAACACTGAACGGTAATTTTCATTAATTGCTTTAGATTGAATATAGACTAATGTGAGAGAAAGAAACTCCTGGAGGCCACAGTCTTGGTGGAATGTGAGCAGCAAAATGTTCATGAGCTTTACCTCCAGGAACTCCACTAGGTTCTCATGGTTGAATATCTAAGAAAGGACACCTTTTGATTCAATCAACTAGAAAGAAAGAAAAATCATTCTGGAATATTACCACTGCATTGTCTATAACAAAGGCCTTCTCTCCAGGATAAAGACTTTACCAGAGTCTTGTTCCAGAGTCATGGAGGAAGGGTGTTCGTCTCACTGCAGCCCCTTCTATCCTTCCTATCTTACCCAAGTACAGGACTGGAGTGGGAAACTCTATGAGAATAAACACTTGTAAAGGTCACAGGTCACAGACATGAACACACTAAAAGACAGGTTTACCTAGAATGCTTCCAACTCCCACACCTTACCACCACACCAAGAGGGCTCCAGTGTAATAGTGGATTATCAGAGATAGTAGATAGCTAGTATCTCTGAGGAAGGGTATATAAGGAAGACCAAAGTCAATACAGGAGACAAAAGCAAAAACACTACAGGATTTTGAGATCCCTATGGGGTACAGCTACTGCAAACATTAAACATGGCACAACTCTTAGCCAGATTTTTTAAAAAGCACAGTGGAAGAGACAAATCAGATATTAGAGCCAGATCCAGGTATGACACAAATATTTTTACACACAGGAATTTTAAAACACTATAATTAATATGGTAAGTGCTCTAATGGAAAAAATAGACAATATACAGGAACAGATTGTAATGTTACTAGAAAGATGGACACTCTAAGAAAGAATCAAAAGAAAATGCTAGAAATAAAAACACCCTACTAGAAATGAAAGCAATCTTTGATAAGCTCATTGGTAGACTAGACATGACTTAAGAAACAATCAGTAAGCTTGAGTTAAATCAACAGAAACTTCCAAGACATAAATGCAAAGGAAAAGAAAAAAAGACAAAACAGAACAGGATATCCAAGAACAATTTCAAAAAGTGCAAAAATGCATAACTGGAATACTAGAAAGAGAAGAGAGAACAAATGAAAGAAATACTTAAAGTAGTATTAACCAATGACTATGCAAAATTAATGGCAGACACCAAACCACAGATCTAGGAAGCTCAGAAAACACTAAAACAAGATAAATGCTAAAACATAAACATATGTTTATCTTATTTACATTGTAGAAAAAGACAAAGAAAAAAATCTTGAAAGAAGCAATAGGTTAAGAATAAGGATAGGAATTAAAGTGGATTTTTCATCAGAAACCATAATAGCAAGAAGAGTTGTGTGAAATACTTAGGTGCTGAAAGATAAAGCCCTAAGAAATGAGAATTCTATATCCAATAATATTACTCTTCAAGAGTGGGAAAAAAATACTTTCTCAGACAGACCAAAACTGAATAAATTATTCACCAGAAGATCTGTCCTGCAAGGAATGTTAAAAGAACACATTTGAGGAAAAGAAAAATGAAACTCAAACCTAGAAACTCACACTCAAAACTCAAATGAAGATAAAATAAACTTTTTTACTTTTCTTGTTCTTAATTAGTCTAATAGTTAACTGTTTAAAGTTATAATAGTAATATTTCATGCAGTGATTATAGCATATGATAAGTAAAAGGAATGATAGTAACATCAAAGGGAGAGAAGGGAGGAACTGAAGCTTCATGTAAAATGGTATAGTGTTATTTCAAGGTGGACATATATTAGTTACAAATGTGCAATTGGAAATTCTAGGGCAATCACTAAAACATTTTTTAAAGCATAATTGCTATGCTAAGAGAGGAAGTAAAATGGAATAACATACTCAATAAAAATGCTCAGTTAAAAGCAGAGAAAGGAGAAAAAGAGAAAACAAAGAACAAATGCAATGATTAAAAACCAGTTACCAACGTGATATATATTAATCCTGCTATATCGATAATCACTTTTTTACGATACCTGTATGGAATCAGTTTTTTCTGCAAGACTAAAATAAAATGTGTGTATATTTAAGGAGGTGGCATTCCATAACGATTTGGAACACAGTCTTTAGAATCAGACAGAACTAAGCAGCTCTGTGTCCTTGTGGAAGTTTTCTAAACTATGTCTTCATTACTTCATCCTTAAAATGAGTTTATAATACTTCAAATTGATTTAAATGAGGTTATGCATATAAAGCTTTTATCCCAAAGTCTGGTATGTGGTAAATATTAAATAAATGGTAAGTATTATTATCAAACTTTTTATATTCCTATGGGAAGAAAGTCTCACTCAAGGTAAATTTCACATCACTAACAGAAAATAAGGGCAGACACATTCTATATGGATGTTGCAGAGAGGAATTCATTCATAGGGTAAATTGTTTCTATGTCTTCTCAGTTGAAATGTACAGTGATGTTATGACTTTGGTCTCCTAGTCAGTGTTTTCACTTGTGAATTTCAGGAGGAAATAGAAAAGGCATTATATCAATAATCATTTTAAATGTGAATGAGCTAAACACACCAAGTAAAAGAAAGAAACTGCTAGAATGGATAAGTAAATAAGACAACACAGGTATATGTTACATACAATAATGGATAGATCAATATATGGATGGATAGATATATATATAGAGAGAGAGATAGATGACAGATAGATAAATTAAAACTTAAAGGATGGATAAGATATGTCACACTAACGCTATTCAAAAAAAGTTGGAGTACTTGTATTAATTTCAGACAAAGTACACCTCAGATCAAGTAAACTGATGACATATATAAAGAAAGGAAGTACATGATGATAAAGGAATCACTTATCCAAGGAGATACAACATTCTTAACATATATGCTCTTAACAAGAAAGCATCAGAATATGGGGCACAAACTGCTGGAAATAAAAGGAGCACTAGGTAAATTCACTATTACAACTGAAGACTGCAACAGCCCTCTTTCAATAATTGATACATCAAGCAGGCAGAAAATCAGTAAAGATAATAGTTGACCTTAACAGGACTATAAATCAACTAGATCTAACTGGCATTTATAAAGTACTTAATTCAACATCAAAATACACATTCTTCTTAAGAAACATGAACATTCACGAAGATATACCACTCCTGGTCTATGAAGGACAGCTTAATAAATTTAAAAAACAGAAATCCTATAAAGTATGTTCTCAGACCATAATGGGCCTATATTCAAAATCAATAGCAGAAAGATAGCTGGAAGATCACCAATTACTTGAAAATTAAACAATACAATTCTAAATAATACATGGAGAAAAAGGAACTCTCAAAATAATAAAACAGGGCTTCCCTGGTGGCTCAGTGGTTGAGAGTCTGCCTGCCGATGCAGGGGACACGGGTTCGTGCCCCGGTTGGGGAAGATCCCACATGCCGCGGAGCGGCTGGGCCCATGAGCCATGGCCGCTGAGCCTGCACGTCCAGAGCCTGTGCTCTGCAACAGGAGAGGCCACAAGAGTGAGAGGCCCACGTACCGCAAAAAAAAAAAAAATAATAATAATAAAACAATATTTTTAATTAAATGAAAATGAAACTACATCTTAGCAAAATATGTGGAATGCAATGAAAACAGCATTTGAAAGGGAATTTATGTGTTAAAGAAATATGTCAGGAAAGAAAAATGATCTAAAAACTATCTTAAACTTCCATCTTAGGAAGTCTTTTAGAACACCAGAGAAAGAAGAATTTAAGTCTAAATCAAGCAGAAGTAAATAAATAATAAAAAACAGAGCAAAAATCAATGAAATTGAAAGCAGGAAATCAATAGAGGAAATCAATGAAATCAAAAGCTATTTCTTGGAAAAGATAAATATAATTGATACACTTGTAGGCAGGTTGACCAAGAAAAAGAGAGAAGACAAAACTTACCAATATCAGATGTGAAAGAGGGGTCATCCCCACTGATCCCACTATCATTAAAATTATAACAGAGAAATACTATAAAAAGTTCTATCAATTTGATAAATTACACATAAAGTATCAATTCCTTCAAAGACCAAACCACCATAACTAGGTAACCTGAGTTTCCCTCTTTCTATTAAAGAAGTGGAATCAATACTTAATAACCTTACAAAAGAGAAAACACCAGGCCCAGATGGTTTCACTGCTGGATTCTACCAAACATTTAAAGACAAAATGTTATCCACTCTCCACAATATATTTCAGAAAATAGAAGCAAGTAAAACATTTCCTACCTCCTTCTATAAGGCCAATATTACCCTAGTACCATTAAATACCATTATAACCAGATAAAACCATTACAAGAAAAGAAAGCCACAGACGAATATCTCTGTGGACATAGATGAAAAAGATTCTCAACAATATATTAGCAAGTGGACTCCAACAATGTATAAAAGGAATTATACACCATACCCGACCGCATTCATAGTTTTACGAGGAAAAATCATATGATCATATACACTACTCCCTCAAGGAGATGGAACACAAATCTCCACTCCTTAAGTGGTGGCTACACAAAGTGATTTTCTTCCAAAGAGTACAGTTTGGAAAGTGGGGGAAGGAGAGTAACTATACAATGCAAAAGTTGATAAATACCACTTCAGTTAGGTGGTCAAGGTTAACATCAACAAGTATAAATCATGTTGATAGTTTGTACCCTTAATATGGTAGGATGAAAATGGCCTCTTCTGTGGTCTCCTTCCCCAAATCACTTACACTAATCTAATCATAAGAGAAATATCAGACAGATTTCAATTTAGGGGCATTCTATCCAATACCTGACCAGGGATCCTCACACTATAAACATCATTAAAAAAAAAAAAAAAAAAGTCTGAGAAGTTGTCATAACCAAGAGGATCCTGAGGAGATATGATGACTAAATGTAATGTGCTATCCCAATACTGAAACAAAAAGTATATCAGGAGAAAATTAAGTAACTCTGAATAAAGTGTGGACTTAATAATAATATATCAATACTGTTTTCATTAACTGTAACATGCACCATTCTAATGTAAGATGTTAATAATAGGGGAAACTGCAAGTTATTTGGGAACTCTCTGTACTATTTTGCAATAAATCTTCAAATCTAAAAATTTTCTAATATATAAGGATTATTTTTAAATATGAGCTTTTTAATGATGGGGAGGTATGCTTATATTATGAGATGAAGTGAAATACAGACACAATTAAAAATATAGTAAGATCTCAGCTAGGTTAAACAATGCTCATGCAAAATAATCTGAAGAACATCTACTACAGTATTATCAGCATTGTTTGTTTTGGAGAGGCTGTAGCAAAATAGGTGATGCTTATTATTGTTTTTATACTTTGTACAATTTCAAATAATAATTAGAAAAATGTTACACTAAAAGATATAAATAAAGGTTGATACCTCAACTTTGAATATTTGAAGTCACAGAATATCACACCTCAACATATTTTCTCAGTTTCTGTAACAGGGTCAATGTCAGTAAAAGAATAAAAATTTAAAAAAATTAAAAAAAACAACAACCTCTTTGAACTACTCATGCCAAGTGTTACTATGGCAATATTCTAAATGAATAATTAAAGTACATTTTTAAATTAATAAACATTTGATAGTTTGGAAATGTTCCCACAGTTTCTATGGAGATAATTATTATGCCTATTTGAACAAATATTTCTCTTGATAAATGAAACAGTTTATTTTCAAAATTAAAACTAAGACCTTCTTACTTTAATCTACTTAACACAAAACAGAATTACACAAGTAAAGTACTCTTATCACTGAAGACTAGAAACCACAGAAATTTCTGCACTCTATGCTTTAAAATATGAATATGCTGGATCTTTTATTGCAAGGAAAGAGACACTTCGGGCATTTAGTTTTCCCTGAGAATGAGTTTTCAAAGACTGTAGAATCAAAGATGAACTGAGGTTACTTTTCCAAAATGCAGTGTTCAGTGTTTAGAAGTTTTATTATGAAAGAAACAAAATTAAACTTGAGCAGTAGTTTAGGTTAAAGGTCATTATAAAGCAAAGATTTGTTTGATTAAAACATGTCAAGCTTTGTCTTAATCTCTAGCCCTGATAGAAAATATCAAGGATATTTTCTATCTGAACTGAACAAGGAAAAGTTAGAAAGAGTGCCCCCAAGTCTAATATGATGACTTGTAAGGTGATAAATTGGCTGGCTAGTAATTCATATAGCTCTCTACAAACTTACATTATATGAAAGATCTGGGGCGGGCGGTGGGGGTGAATGAATTTGATATTAGGTAGACAAGAAGAACCAATTAGGATTGTCTTCAATTTTAAGCAAAAGACCCAAGTCTCTCTGGACTCCATGTGACTTTCCTATGATAGATTTGGTGGGACCATGATTTTGATTTGTCCTTTCTGACTATTAGCTATAGAATTCAAGTATGCTCAGGAACAACATCAATGCATGTATTATATGAGGAAAGAAATGTGATAATAATATGAAGTGTATTATCTCTGAGTTTATAAGAGAGTGAAAATAGCATTTGATATTTTGTGAGAAAACTGCTCAAAAGAAGTTTGAATGCTAAAGGTGCTTAAACATGTCATTTAGAGGCAAAGAAGAAAAAAAAAACATTTTCACAAAAACTGTATGAGAAATCAATATTAAAAAGACAAACAACCCAATCAAAAAATGGGCAGAAGTCCTAAATAGACATTTCTCCAAAGAAGACAGACAGATGGCCAAGAAGCACATGAAAAGCTGCTCAACATCACTAATTATTAGAGAAATGCAAATCAAAACTACAATGAGGTACCACCTCACACCAGTTACAATGGGCATCATCAGAATATCTACAAACAACAAATGCTGGAGAAGAGGGATCCCTCTTGCACTGTTGGTGGGAATGTAATTGATACAGCCACTATGGAGAACAGTATGGAGGTTCCTTAAAAAACTAAAAAAGAATTACCATATGACCCAGCAATCCCACTACTGGGCATATACCCAGAGAAAACCATAGTTCAAAAAGACACATGCACCCCAATGTTCATTGCAGCACTATTTACAATAGCCAGGTCATGGAAGCCACCTAAATGCCCATCGACAGATGAATGGATAAAGAGGATGTGGTACATATATGCAATGGAATATTACTCAGCCATAAAAAGGAACAAAATTGGGTCATTTGCAGAGATGTGTATAGACCTAGAGACTGTCATACAGAGTGAAGTAAGTCAGAAAGAGAAAAACAAATATAGTATATTAACACATATACGTGGAATCTAGAAAAACGGTACAGATGAACTGGTTTTCAAGGAAGAAATAGAGACACAGATGTAGAGAACAAACGTATGGACACCAAGGGGGGAAAGCGGAGGGGAGGATGAATTGGGAGATTGGGATTGACATATATTCACTAATATGTATAAAATAGATAACTAATAAGAGCCAGCTGTATAAAAATAAATAAAGATAAAAATAAAAAACTGTGAGAAATGTTTCAGGGTAGAAAAGTTGCAATGATTTTGAGAGGCTCTGAGTCACCTATGGACCTTATTATTGTAGGTTTGATGAAAGTGGGGTTCAGCTCCTCTGTGGGATTGACCTTGGGGACATACTTTGTGTGCCTAACTTGACCTGTTCCTCTAAGCCTTTTGTCTCTTACATTATTCATTTGTTCTCTTACACTGTTGATCAGTTCTTTTTTTCTGTTCTCTTAAAGACTTTTAAGCCTGAAACCATAGAAATTCACAATGAGAGTTAAATGTTCCATGCTTAATCAAATGCTTTGTCTCTGACTGTTTTTTTTTCATTTTTAACCTTTACAACATGAAAGTAAATATTAAAATATGTGTATTTTTTAATTTCAATAGAAAGTCATTGGATCTTTTTATAGTTAAGGCCATTTTAGAATCTAGAAGCACAATGTTGTCTTTCTTGGAAGTATTCAATTTTACATCTTAATGTTTTAATACAAAGAACTCTTAGAACTTTCTAAAATCATGGAAGACTTTTTGATTTCTATAGTGGGGTTGATATTTTTGTAATTTATAAAATTAAGTTTCTTGAGATGTGATTTGTATACAAATACAACCATTTTAACGATACTAGGTTTTTTTTGTTTTTATTTATTTTTTTACATCTTTATTGAAGTATAATTGCTTTACAGTGTTGTGTTTCTGCTGTACAACAAAGTGAATCAGCTATACGTATACTTATATCTGCATATCCCCACCCTCTTGCATCTCCCTCCCACGCTCCCATCCCACCCCTCTATGTCATCACAAAGCATCAAGCTGATCTCCCTGTGCTATGCAGCAGCTTCCCACTAACTATCTATTTTACATTTGGTAGTGTATATATGTCACTGCTACTTTCTCCCTTCATTGCAGCTACCCCTCCCCTGCCCCACCATGTCCTCAAGTCTGTTCTCTACGTCTGCATCTTTATTCCTGCCCTGCCACTAAGTTCATCAGTACTATTTATTTTAGATTCCATATATGTGTGTTAGCATACGGTATTTGTTTTTCTCTTTCTGACTTACTTCACTCTGCCTGACAGACTCTAGGCCCATCCACCTCACTACACATAACTAAATTTCATTCCTTTTTATGGCTGAGTAATATTCCATTGTATATATGTCTCTTTATCCATTTATCTGTCTGTGGACATTTAGGTAAGCATACCAGTTTTGACAAATTTAAATTTTTGAGTAATCACCACCTCAATCAAGACACAGTATTTTCATCCACCCCAAATTTGCCTTTCCCAGGCAATCATCTCCTCCCAACATTGGCTCCAGGCAACCACTGACCATCCTTCTGTCACTACACATTCAATTTACATTTTCTAGAGTTTCATGTGAGTAGAATGATGTGGTACATAGTTTTTTGGAGTCTAGCTTCTTTGTCTCATAGTGTTTGTAATATTTACAATCCTCTTGTGTTCCTCAGTAGTTTGTTTCATGTTATTTTGAGAAGTAATCTATTCTTTGAATATACCACAATTTGTTTATTCATTTAACTGTTGGTAGATTTGAGCTATTTACAGTTTGGGGCTACAACAAATAAAACTGATAGGAACAATCATGTAAAGTCTTTGTGTTGATGTAAAGCTTAATTTCTCCTAGAAACATATCTAGGAGTGAAGTTGTTGGGTCATACAGTAATTATAGGTTGAAATTAATAAGAAACTCCAAACTGTTCCAAATTGGTTGTATCATTTTGCATTTCTACCAGCAGTATATAAGAATTCCAGTTGCTGATATCCTTACCAAAACTGGTACAGCCAGTTCTTGTAAACTGAGCCAATCTATTGATATGTAGTATTATCTGCTTGTGATTTAGTTTGAATTACCACAGTGGCTAAATATCTTTTCATGTGTTTGTCTATATATCTTCTTTTGTGAAGTGTCTGGTTTAAATAGTTTGTCCATTTAGTTTTTTGCGGTACGCGGGCCTCTCACTGCTGTGGCCTCTCCCGTTGCGGAGCTCAGGCTCCTGACACACAGGCTCAGTGGCCATGGTTCACAGGCCCAGCTGCTCCACGGCATGTGGGATCTTCCCGCACCAGGGTACGAACCCGTGTCCCCTGCATCGGCAGGCGGACTCTCAACCACTGCGCCACCGGGGAAGCCCGTTTTTTTAATTGGAGTTTTAGTCTTATTGTTGAATTGTTAGTGTTCTTTATACATTCAGCATACAGTTCTTTTATCAAATAAATACACATATATATTTATTTATCAGAATTACATATAAATATACATATTCATATGTCATATATATTTCTTTGAAGTGTGTGATATGCTTTTTTATTTTTTTAGTTGTATCTTTGAAAAAGCATAAAATTTTAATTTTTTTAAGTCCAATTGTCAATTTTTCATATTATGTGTGTATTTGTACAGTCTTAAAATCTGATAATATTATGTTCTCCAATGTTGCTATTTTCTTTTTAAATTGTTTATTGGTCCTTTGCAATTTCACATAAATTTTAAAATTGCCTTGTCAATTCCAACCAAATAAGTATGCTGGGATTTTGAGCAGGATTATATTGAATCTATAGATTCAAATGGTGGAGAATCTTAAAAGATATTGAGTCTTCCAGTCCACAAACATAGTATTTCCTCTTTTGCTATATGTTCTTTAATTTCTCGGCATTGTTTTTTTTTTTTTAGATTTTTTTCATTGAATAGGTCTTTAAATATTTTGAAATAATTTATCTCTAACTATTTTAGGTATTTTTATGTTTTATAAGTGTTATTTTGCTTTCAAGTTCCAATTGTTTATTGCTAGGCAATAAGAAACCAAATGCATTTTGTATATTTATTTTGCATTTGGGAAACATTAATCTCACTTATTTTAATAAATTCTTTGCAAATTTTGTGAGATTTATATCATATAAAATTGTCACCTGCCAGAAAAGACAATTTTGTTTCTTCCTGTCCAATCTGTATGCCTGTTACTTTTTGTTTGTTTGATCGTATTGCACTGAGTAGGATCAATACAACATTGAATAGAAGTGGGAAAAATTGTCTTTCTTTCATTTTACAAATCTTACCAGGGAAGCTTTCATTAAGTATGATGTTAGTTGTAGTATTTTTATTTATTCATTTATTTTTTTATTTTTTGCCAGTTCTTAAAGTGGAAAGCGTGTTTATTAACATTCAAACTCCCTTCATACAAGGCCATATAAAAATTCTTAACATTTTGATTATACATAAGTCTATATTTTCTACATAGTTACAATAATGTATAATTTAGCTTTTCATAATACATTGTTTAAATACATCATTAATTCTGTTAAACATAAGCAATATTTGCAAATCTAATACTTGAACAATTTGTTCATAGTTTAGCAGGACTAATTAGCATAAGATGCTCTTTTTTAAGAGGTATATAATGTGAGTATTAACAATTACTGAAGTTTGGTATTTCTACACAGCATTTTCTTTTTGCTTTGATCACAATAACACAAAAAATCCTTAAGGATACTGAAATTCAGTAACTAAAGTCCAGAGACATTAGCCAATAAGTCAAGTTCATACATAACACTATAGTATTAAAAACCTTAAAAAAAAAAATTTTGCAATCTGGCCTAGTAGAGACTGTTTCTCTCAGGATAAGACTACTTGGCAATAGAAAGGAAAAAGACAGCTTTGAGTCTCTGTGGTGCTGATCGGAAGAAAAATGCTAACTTACCTTGTAGCCTCTCACTAATGATGGCTGAAATACCAGAACAACCGTATTCCAGCTCAACAACTCTAGGTAACTTTATGGAGATGGGAGTTGGCTTAGCTCATGCTAGGTGACCACAGCACTGACCTTGTGTGTAAAAACATGAAACATTTGCATATTGTGATCTAGGTCTTAATTGTAAGCTATACTGAGGAATTTTTTTTAATGTTTTGGCTATATTTCATTCCAAAAGAAGAGTTGATTTGATGCTTGAGTTACAGCACCAGTCTGTATTAGTTATTAGTGAAATGAAGTACACTCCTGCAGATAAATACCAGGTCAAAAAAGCCTGTTTCAGTAATCTGATTAACCTGTAGAATACTAAAAAATAAGTTATTTCCACAGAAATCTCTGAAGGGAGCAAAATAACTATATGCCTAAATAAACATTTTAAAGGGAAATAACCCAATACCCTCTGAAGGTCAAACAGTGTTTGCTATGTTGTAATCCTGTTCACCATCAGGCTGCAGTTGGACCACAACACTATGTTCATTAATTTCATTTTCTGCATCACTACTGTCAGTATCTTCATTGTCATCTTCCTCATAGTCTGAAGATTCTGTCACGTTCTGATATGAGCGGGATTCCGGCAAAGCCCCAAATGACTGGGTGCTGACAGAAGCCAAAGGTCTGAATAAAGGCATATGTTCTGACACTTCATTTTCTTCTTGACTACTATCTGTGTCAGAGTCTGAATCGCCTTGAGAAGGAACAACTTTTTGCTTGCAGACTGGACAGGTTTTTTTGGTTTTAGTTAGCCAAGGATCTACACACTTGCGATGATAAGCATGGGAACACGGACGGATTCTGAGCTTGTCTCCATCTTCATATTCATCCAAATCAATGGCGCATACATCATACTCATCTCCTTTTTTGAATTTATGTATAGGGAGTTTCTTAAGTTGATCTTTACGAAGTCAGTTTCTTCTAGCTTTATGTCTATCCTGGACAAATTTTGTGATCTGTACTTACTGTCATTGGATCCCATGTTAATGAGGTCATCATAATCAACATTGTGAACTATGGCTGCTTTGTATCCTGCTCTCTGTGCATTTAAAACCTTTTCATCAAAATTACAATCAAGTCTTCTAATTAACACGATGAAAGGGCCAGATGAATTGTCTCTTAGTGGCGGAGGCACTATGGGTTCACAGGCATTCTCTGGTTTTGAGTTAATCAAAAAACCCTTTAAACCTTCAGCTGGAAGTCTATAACCAAATCATGCTGGAAGGTCATCAACGTCTGAGATGCGTTTTCAAAATTGTATGCTAAAATGTCCACTTCTACAGGCAGTAGGTTTAGGAATGCAAAGAGCTGGACAGTCAAGATGGTATAGACTTGTGTGGCCGACAGCATAAGCATCCCTATGGAGAGCAGCATCTCACTGTAAAGTCACCTGGAAGCCTGACGCCACAACACAAATAGGCTCGCCAGGCACGTCGCTGCGGGAGAAGTCCCTAATCCCGACTTCATGACTGAATCTCCGCACCGACCCCCACCCTAGCTGTAGTATTTTTATTGATGTCTATTATCAGAGTGGGAAAAAAAGTCCCTTTTGATCTAAGTTTGCTGAGTGTTTTTATCATGCATGACTGCCAAATTTTTCAAGTGCTTTTCTCTGCAACAATTATCAACAAAATAGGTATTGAGGTGGTCAATTGGACAGAAAGACTGAAAGTACTAATCAAGCCTTTATTCACTTACTGTGACAGTGAATAATGCAAGAGGTTAAAGGAAGCTCTGGCTCCCTGCTATTTTGTTTTTCTTCATAGAATGGCAGGAGAGGATCAGATGGATGGAGCGCAGAAAGGGGTAGCTGTCTCTGAGGAGAGACTTAACAAAAGGCTCTTGTCTCTTCATGGACCATGGGCTGAAGGTAAGGAAAGAAAGAAGGGGTAGGAGTTGGAAGGTACTGAGTTGAAGTAGAGTGCCTCAGCCATGGGCACTGAGATGGAGGCCTCAAAATAGGTGGTCAGGGCTAGGAGTGCCCATATGCCTATGAGGATGCAGATGAGTGGGGTGGGGAATCTGAGTCCTTGACTACAACTTTCTTCAGAAAATTGCAGTGTGACGTTGTGCACCAAATCTGGTGAGGGGAAAGCAGCTTTCGCTCATGAGGCCTGTGAGGCAAATCTTGGTAATTGCCTATAGTTGGGCCCAAGGATTCCACACAGGATTTGGGGATGGAGCCAGACTCCTCAGTCACAGGTTTTTCTCCTTTATTAAGTCGTGATAAAAACAATACTTTAAGATCATTCTTCTTTCCTAATATATGCATTTGGAGCTTTAAGTCTCCCTCAAACCACCACATTGGCTGCATATCCTGTTATTAGCTATGCCTTGCCCTTTTTTCTGTTTTTTTTTTTTGGCAGTTACTCATGGGTTGACATTATGCATCTTTAAATTTTCCAGTTTGCCTTCAGATAATATTGAACCACTTACACAGAATCAAAGGAAAGGCTGAAATGAAAACAGGGATCTGTGATGTATTATTTTAAAGCAGGATACTTTTTAGCTGGCTCGCTGGTCCATGAGATTAGGATAAGTTGAACGTGGAGGTACAAAAGTGTGATGTGTTATAACTGATATGAAGATATGAAGGAGGTATTCAGGAAGGCATCAAGTGCCTAACTGAGTTTGGAGAACACAAATTTGTAATGGCACTTGTGCATAAGGCAGTATGGTTTTCTCCAGCAGATCTCAGCAACCTGAGTAATAAGTGGAGAAACGTGGGTTGGAGTTGAGTAGGACTGATGGGGTAGAAAGAAAAACCTCAAGTATTGATGGTGAAATTAATTGATTGAAATGACACATCATCTTCCCTAAACTGGATAAGAGAGAAAAGGAATTGATGAGGTAGGTGAAAGATCAGGAAACAAGGAAATTCCATATTCAGTCTAACATTTCATTTTCATGATAAGTGTGAGATGAGAAGAAAATGTACAAAAATTGAGGGAGAGAGGGAAAAAAAGAAGCATGAGAAAAATTTTAGATGTAGCAGAATTTAACAATGATATAAAATCTCTATCAGATCCAATTTGCACCATTCTTCACTGTACTCTTTGCCCTGAGAGGATAGCCTGCATAGAATTATATCATCGATAGATTTCCTTTACCTCAAGCTTCTTTCTAGGTTTGAACATTGAGAGGCACTAGCATGAGATCAGAAGACAAGACAGGTCAAGGTAGTTATTCTTCTTGATGCCTCTTTGCCAAGCCGCAGCTCCTGCCAGGATGTTCCTTCAATAAGGCTCCTGTCTACAGATTCTAATATTTATTTCCTTTCTTTGTCCCTTAAGAAGTAGGTTCGTAGCCGTTTCAGGTGCCACATTATTCCCCAAATGCTGCTCGCACCTTTGTAGAGCATCTCCTTATTAAATTGACCCTAAACTTTCCAGTTTGAGTGTGCCATCTGTTTCCAGTAGGACCCAGGCTAACACACATGCACACGCATACACAGTAATAGCCCAATGTGATGTCAGATTTCCTTCCTCACTGAAAATCAGTATTTCTCTTGGATTTGTCATACAAGTTCACATGTTATACAAGTTCATGTATAAGTGGAAAGTATGGCCACCAAAGTGCTATGTCTTGAGTGGACAAACTGTCTGATCTTTATGCCCCACTAATTTTGGTGTCTAAAATCATATTATTAACCACTCTAAAACAAGATAATGAATCCAGAAAAATCTAATCCAACAAATATTTATTTAAATGCTTGGTATGTACCTGGCACTGACCTGATGAAATGAACATGACTCAATGTGTGTCATGAACACTAGTGCAAGTGATTTATATGAATTATCACTGCATTTCTCCAGCACCTAATGTCTTCTTTCTTCTTTAAAACTTCATAGAAAGTTCTGTTTGAAAACATATATTTTAAATGTCTAGCTTAGCTTATACCATTGTTTATCTTTGTATGTCTACATATATATATTTCCCTGTCAGATTCAATGTAATTCATTTTTATGAATTCTGAATTGCCTGTATTTTTCAATACCCTTCATTTGCTACCAATCAACTTAAGACTCATAGAATTTGAACAGTTTTTTTGTTTTTTTTTTTTCAGGATGATATTGAAGATACTCATGTTGTTAGGTCAGCAATCGTATTTCTAACTGCCTCCCCCCAATATCTGCCTTCCTCTTCATATGGCATTCGTCCCCTGTGCATATCTGTGTCCGCATTTCTCCTTTTTATAAGGATATCTGTCATGTTGGATTAGGGGCCAACCCTACTACAGTATTACTTAATCTTAACTAATTACATTCCAATGACCCTATTTCCAAATAAGGTCACATTCTCAGGTACTAGGGGTTAGGACTTCAACATATGAATTTGGCGGGGGGGGACACCATTCAATCCATAACAATACTCAATAAATAAACTACTGCATTATTTGCCAAGTGCCTCAGGTGGACCCCAACTCTGAGACTTAATACATTTATCTTATTATAAAATACTGACAAGAAACTGGTTAGGTATACTTTGCTAATCATAAGGACTAATTTTATTTTCTGTACTCCTGATAGCAATTTATGGAGGTAGACTAGAAGTACCTCGTGAATGAATCCAAAGACTACCTTCAAAGTTTAGAGCACAAAAGGTGGAGTATTAAATTCCAAGCATAGGCACTTGTCTGATGGATGAGTTCTGATCCTTTTCTCCCTTTCTCTGAAGAGGATTTAGGGTAAATAACTGAGCATATATAAGTACAATCTCTTTTGCACTCTCCTCCTCTCCAGTTCTTCCATTTCACTTCCTATTTCTTTGTGTAAAAGACTTTGGAGAGCCCAAGAGCATAGCAGGCCTTTTTTATGTGTGTTTCAAATCAAAGAGATATCCAGTCAGCAAAAATCAAAGATCACAAGTAGCAAATCTGTCAGGTCTGAGATGTAACCCTGTGTCTTTTTTTCCAAAAGAGACAATTGACCTTCTCAATAAGTCATAACTTATGTACTATATACAGAGGTATCAAGGGTTTTGAAAGCACAGCATGTTTAATACAAAAAGGTGTATTCTGCTATCTGTAAGTAACAGAAAATAAGAGAATAAGTGTGACTGCGTCCACTTTAGTCTAATTTTTATGCTAATAATAATGTATCCTAAAGAGCACAGATTGTTTTTCCCTTAGTAGGTGGAAAGATATAGAAGCAGATATAATGAAAGCTAGATAACATAAAATATAATTTTTTAACTACTTATTCATTTCTTTTGTTCTTGAAAATGTGTCACAGTCACTACATAAGCGAGAAATAAGTGATAAGAAAGAAGGGCACCCCAAGCTTGAAGAAATAGCAGAACATGGAAATAAGTCTGAGGTGAGAACCATGAAATAAGATTCAGATCAGGGAAGAGAACTATTCTAACTAAAATACACTCTGAAGAATAAATGTAAGAATAAAGGCAATTTTAATCTGTCTTCCTATTTGAAGCTTAAGTCCACGTTAAATCTCCTACTACTGGAAAAAAGGAGGTTTTAAGAAAATACAAAGGAAGAGATTATTGGAAACTGCATAAATTAGTTGATGAGGACTCATGCATAGGAGCTTTCGAAAGTTTCAAACACATATTCTGTATGTGTGTGGGTATTTGTTTGCATAACTCATATTTTGTCAAGTTCAAGACAATTGTGACTCGCAGGTTTGCTGAGGGTCTGAGAGGGAGAAAATGTATCTAAGAACAACTACCATAACAGTTGACATATACTGGAGGATTAAAATTAGAAGTCAGTTTCTGGTGTTGGTTTCATTAGTATTGGCAGCAAAAGTTTTCACTTTGATTAAATAATTTTCTCTTTTATATTCAAAAGCTGGAAAAAGATAACCTACAAAATAACATTAAAGGAGAAAAAGTAGGATGATAAAGCAGCTTGTTCCCAAGAAATCCTTAAATCTCAAAAAAGAGAATGATTGTTGTTTCTTGTTGTTGTTGTGTGTGTGTGTGTGTTTTAGGAAAACAGCTGTATATATCAGCAGGGGATGATGAGGTTGGGCAGAGGTCATGAGAGAATAAGTGATATGAGAGCATTTTATTTTTATTGTCTGGAACTTTTTTCTCTGGGATGGAGCTTCAAAAATGGAACCCTCTCCCCTCAAGGTTTTCTCCTCATAGATATTTTTTAAAAAATCTTTATTTTAAGGATTTTTTCCATGATGGGTTAAAATAACTACATAAATTATTTTATATAGTTAAAAGGCTCCAGATAGCTGACAGGGAGATTGAAGAAGGAGGATGATATGGTCCAGAAAAACTATTTCCAAGAAAACCCAGCCCCTGAAAAATCACGTGAAGTGTTTGACCATATAGCAAGGTGTTTTAGATTCCTTTTTATTTTCAGTATCTTTAAGGGAAAAGATGGATAGGTAAGCACCTAATGAGGCATTAACTAAACTGGGGTGGAAGGCGGGGAGATGCATAAGAAAGGAAATGTAATCATTATGGTATGTATCTCAATTGTGAATAATACTATGAATTATTACGTATTTCATAATAATGAAAATATATAATACAATTTGCCCCCAAATTTTGATATGATTACATTGGAAGAATACCTTTAAGGTGGAAGGAGCTTTATAAGAGTGCTAAACCCTCATTTTACTGATTAGGAAGGCAGTAGGTAACATATGTAACTGAAAAATAAATACATTGTATTATAAGTGTGTAATTTAAACATATAGTGCAAATACCTCCCAAAATAGTTAGAAACGTGTTTCTCTCTGTGAGTGAGCAAAGGAGATTGGAGGGTGGAAGGTGGGGACTGCTGACTTATACAATGAATCCAAACAATAAAAGCATATATTTTTAAGTCAAGAAAGAAAGAAATGATAAATATAATTTTTAAAAGCTATCTAGTTTTTCAGGAATTCCCTGGTGGTCCAGTGGTTAGGACTTGGCACTTTCACTGCCAGTGTCTGCGTTCGATCCCTGGTCAGGGAACTAAATCCCACACGTCATATGGTGCAGACAAAAAAAAAAAAAAAAAATGTCTAGTATTTTATCATAAACTTAGAATAATGTTTGGACACTGTGACTAGATTAAAAAATAAATTGTTTCAAAGATAAAACCTCTACTTGTCTGTATCTTAAATAAGACAGCGGGAAGAAAGACAAAGAATGTGAAAGAATAAAGACCAGGTTGCATTTGTGCATATGAATATGACACAGCACTTACTTTTGACAGCACGTATGTAGCTGCATACATACATCTAAATGCTAAGCAGTTCTACTGCCATATATATGTAACATATTCACATCAAAGTTAATTAATGTGTTATCATTCTAAAAATAAATACCAGATTTTACCTTATGTGTTTCCCATGTCCAGGCTTCAAGACTTTATTGTGCCATTTATTCCCTTAAGCAATTGCTACTCAGAGGAATATTTAGTTTGGTTTGGCAATTAACAGCATAAAGAGCTTAAGTGGCATTTGTTGAGAACTTTTTAGCCTTGGACAGAAGCCTTCTCATAGAACAAAGTTTCGTATATATTTTTCAGAGAAATAATACCAGAAGGTGCTCCTTCAAAAGAGTAGTTCCAAGACAAATTATTTTGGAAACAACATATTACACTTTCATTTTGGATTTTGACCAATATATCCTTAATGTTTTCCTCAGCTTGACTACACATTAGATAGGTTTATTCCTGAATCTAGTCCCCTTTTTCTTAGAACAATGGCAGTTAGAAATATGATTGCTGACCTAACAACATGATTATCTTTAATATCATCCAAAAAAAAAAAACTGGTCAAGCTCTATGAGTCTTCAGTTCCCTTTTGCTTAGAACAATTACTATAGAAACCTTGCAATTGTAAGTTCTTTCTCTGTCCCTTTGAGATGTAAATCTTCCCTCAGTCTCTTACCAGTTTTACAAACCAGGAAGGTCTCTCTCAAACATCTGGGAGCCATTCCTGTGAAATGTAGTCATAAAGAAAGATAAAGTCCCCATCTTCCTATCTCTGGGGCAGGTATCACTAGCAAATAGAGATGCCCTGATCACAGTCACCACCCTTCCATATAAAGTCATCTAGTACATTTTCACTAGCTCACCTCAGGGCTTCAAAACTCCTAACTTTTGTTTCAGTAGAGAGGAGTTCAATCTCTCTCCCCTATTTCAATAGTCTTGAATAGTTTTCCCTGCCTGTTTAACGCCACCTGTTGCAGTATTGCTTTGGCAATATTTATAAAATACATTTTATATTAAATGTTTTCAGGAATACTGCAGAAAAGAAACGAACCTACCTGAGGTTCCTAACCGAATGTTCCCAATTCATAGCAAAATGAAAACTTTTATTTGTTAATACATATTCCATTATACCAGTAGTTTTCTTCAAAGCATGGTTCAAAGACCAGCAATATCAGCACCAAATGGGAACTTGTTAGAAATAAAGTTTTCGGGCCCCACCAAAACCTTCTGAATCAGACAATTTGGGGGTGGGGCTCAGTAACCTGTGGGTTACCAAGTCTACCAGGTAATTGTGATGCATGCACACTAAACCAACACATTTTATCACATGTGTTGGGAAATTCAATCCTAGGTAACAGCAATAAAGAAACAAAGGCCAGCTAAGAAAGAGCATTACTCTATTTATTTATTTATTGCATTTTAATAATTGACATTAACACTCAGACAAATTTCTGTCCTAAAATTTAGAATGCAGAGCAAACAAATATATTTATATTTTATTTATGACTAAAGGCTTTTTAGGTTTCCTTGTTAGCTGTCCTCTCTGCCATGCACTCTTCTTTCCTGCTCCACGCATTATATAAATACATTTTTATTTGTCATTATTCTGGAACTAATATAAAAGTTTTATGATCAAGAATATGGAGGTTTATTTGCACTCATTACTGTTAATTCTGGGAAGTCTTTCTCTTGTCATAGTTTTTGACATCCCATGAAAATACAAAGCAATTCTCCAGCACCTAATGTCTTCTTTCTTCTTTAAATCTTCATAGAAAGTTCTGTTTGAAAACATATATTTTAAATGTCTAGCTTAGCTTATACCATTGTTTATCTTTGTATGTCTACATATATATATTTCCCTGTCAGATTCAATGTAATTCATTTTTATGAATTCTGAATTGCCTGTATTTTTCAATACCCTTCATTTGCTACCAATCAACTTAAGACTCATAGAATTTGAACAGTTTTTTTTTTTTCCAGGATGATATTGAAGATACTCATGTTGTTAGGTCAGCAATCATATTTCTAACTGCCATTACTAAACCAAATATTGTTTCTTGTGATTAATGTATTTCCTTCCAGATGCATATATAAATTGCATGTTACATTCAGAAGTAGTACAGAGTCTGCAGAGAAAGCAGAACTCTGAATTAGAGGCGATAGCCCTTACAGAAAGCTTATGTGACTTATTTTTTGGTTTTTTTAGCTGTGGAGAAATGACACTAAATACCCATATTATACAAGGCTGATTTTCTCCCTCCTTTACAAACAAGATCCATTCCCCACCCACATCTTTACCTTAGGTCTTTAGACAATATTTTTAACGCTGAAGCTGGAAAAGTTAGGACTGAGAAAGTGGGAAGCTATGATGACTGCATACCAAAGTGTACTTAATAATCACAGTCATGCACAGAGATAAAGTTCACCTTTTATAATAACATTTGTGAATTTTTACATGTACATAAGTGTAATAAGCCTAGCAATTCCTCCAGGTATGCATATTAAATCTTCAAGCAAAGACAGGTATACTGTGTATTTCCTTGCATTTGCATTAATTAATATTTGCCACTTTTTTTCATTGTCCCATCGTGAATCTGTTGGAATTTACTGACTTTCCACTTGGTTTTGTTACAGCATTTTCTTTTGTTACCAATTTGTCACCACATTATAGATGAGAATGACACCAAATATAACTATCACTGAATGAAATTTGAAATTTTTAGCCCATTGGGAAGGACTGTTGGTTGAAAAATCTACTCATTCCCATTTTCCCAGAAAAATCAATGAGAGGAAATGAATTCAAGTGCTCTTTTTTTTTTTTCTGGATTCTTCTTCTAGAAGATATTTAGTCAACAAGCAAACTATTTGTCACAGATTGCTTAGGGTAAATTTTACTCTGAGACAGAGAATTGTCTACATGAGAGCATTAGAATTCTTGACAGACATGGACTATGGAGGAACATCTTTGAACTTGGAAGCTGAAGATCCTGTTTATAAATATAAACCTACTTCATATTTTTGTAAATGTCTCTTCTCTGCTTTTCTATTTTCCTTTGTGTTTTGAAGGTGTTCTGTGCACTGATCTAAAAACTATTGGGGACCCCACTGGGGTTAATGAATAAGTGGAACCAAATACTTTGATGTCATGAAGACACTGATTGGCAGTGATGGTGCTGGCAAAACACTTTCCTCTCTTCTCTAAATTCTCTATGATACCATTTTCTGTTCTATTAGTCACATAACTGTGTGGAGGATAAACCTTTTCAGTTTCTAATTGCACTTGTTGTTTACTGTAAATTACTCTTATGAAAATATTCCCATGTATTTGCCTGTGCAAGTGTGCATGTAATTGCATTTTGGCAAGAGGGCAAAAATACATCCACTTTGAAAATGAAGTCTAAGGGGTGCTTGTACAATGACACTTTTAGCTTGACTCTTAGTTGAAATTTCTTTTGTACTCCTAAAACTGACAAGATGACAGTCTCGTCATCTTAGCTTCTCCAGCCACAAGATAGGTACAAAACTGATGCTTCTAGGTTTTTCCTGACATTGAACCTTTGTCGAACATGCCACATTTAAGGATAAAGGGAATTCTCTTGTAAACTCTCATATCTTGCTGTGGGCATGCATATGTACCTCTCAAAGCCCATCACCAAGTCATATGCAAATATATTCCAAAAGGTGCCATTGCTGTCATAACCGGGAGGTGAATTGGAGGTTTTTCCAGAATAATGGTAGAAAGCTGAGCTGAAGGACTGCTGTCTGCTTCTACCTATGGATAACCTATCAAAGGTGGCACCCCAGGCAATCAGCTCACTCATGAGCAGATGATAGCTGTCTGGAGTTTCATGTCATAATTACTGAAAAGGAAAACTTCTGAAGTGAAAAAATAGGTTTGATAAATACACAGTCACCACAAGAGTACAGAAAAATTGTCTTTTTATAACTACAGTATCAAAAATAGGCTATACATGTTCCTTCTCAGAATAAGAAGTACTATTATGAGGGTGCTAGAGCTTTGTATAATCTTTGTTTTCCCAGGTAGAGATCATTAGGAATTTTACAGGTTTAAGCAAAGGTTCCTTCTCAGAATAAGAAGTACTATTATGAGGGTGCTAGAGCTTTGTATAATCTTTGTTTTCCCAGGTAGAGATCATTAGGAATCTTACAGGTTTAAGCAAAGTGATCTGGCAATAATAAATGGAAATATGAGTTTATAAGCTCAGCTGTCTTGCCAGGCTGGACTGTCTGCCCATCTCTGGACTATTATTTGTGTAAGAAATAAACTATCTTATTTAAACTACAAAAAAAAAATGGAAAGAGTAGTGAAAGGAGAAAAATGGGCAAACTAATGGTGTTTTTCTTTCATTATTTGGATCTTTTGAATTTTATTTTATTTATTTTTTATACAGCAGATTCTTATTAGTTATCTATTTTACACATATTAGTGTATATATGCCAACCCCAATCTCCCAGTTCATCCCACTACCAACCCCTCTCCGGCCACTTTCCCCCCTTGGTGTCCATACATTTATTCTCTATATCTATGTCTCTATTTCTGCCTTGCAAACCGGTTTATCTGTACTATTTTTCTAGATTCCACATATATGCATTAATATATCATATTTGATTTTCTCTTTCTGACTTACTTCACTCTGTATGACAGTCTCCAGATCCATCTGCGATTCTACAAATGACACAATTTCTTTCCTTTTTATGGCTGAGTAATATTCCACTGTATATATGTATCACATCTCTTTTCACTGGTAGTTTGATAGGGATTGCATTGAACCTGTAGATTGCTTTGGGTAGTATAGGCATTTTCACAATATTGATTCTTCCAATCCAAGAACATGGTATATCTCTCCATCTGTTTGTGTTATCTTTGAATTCTTTCATCAGTGTCTTATAGTTTTCTAAGTACAGGTCTTTTACCTCCTTAGGTAGACTTATTCCTAGATATTTTATTCTTTTTGTTGCAATGGCTAATGGGATTGTTTCCTTAATTTCTCTTTCTGATGTTTCATTGTTAGTGTATAGGAATGCAAGAGATTTCTGTGCATTAATTTTGTATCCTGCAACTTTACCAAATTCATTTGATTAGCTCTAGTAGTTTTCTGGTGGCATGTTTATTTATTTATTTATTTATATTTTTGGCTGTGTTGGGTTTTCATTGCTGTCCGTGCGCTTTCTCTAGTTATGGTGAGTGGGGGCCATTCTTGGTTGTGGTGTGCAGGCTTCTCATTGCGGTGGCTTCTCTTGTTGTGGAACACAGGCTCCAGGCGTGCAGGTTTCAGTTGTTGTGGCACGCAGGCTCAGCAGCTGCGGCGAATGGACTTAGTTACTCCACAGCAGGTGGAATCCTCCCAGACCAGGGCACGAACCCATGTCCCGTGCATTAGCAGGCAGATTCTTAACCACTGCGCCACCAGGGAAGCCCTGGTGGCATCTTTAGGATTATCTGTGTATAGTCTCATGTCATCTGCAAACAGTGACGTTTTACTTCTTTTCCAATTTTTATTCCTTTTATTTCTTTCTCTTCTCTAATTGCCATGGCTAGGACTTCCAAGACTATGTTGAATAATAGTGGCGAGAGTGGACATCCTTGTCTTTTTCCTAATCTTAGAGAACATGCTTTCAGTTTTTCACCGTTGAGAATGATGTTTGCTGTGGGTTTGACATATATGGCCTTTATTATGTTGAAGTAGGTTCCCTCTATGCCCACTTTCTGGAGAGTTTTTATCATAAATGGGTGTTGAATTTTGCCAAAAGCTTTTCTGCATCTATTGAGATGATTATATGGTTTTTATTCTTCAATATGGTGTATCACATTGATTGATACGCATATATTGAAGAATCCTCGCATTCCTGAGACAATCCCACTTGATCATGGTGTATGATCCTTTTAATGTGTTGTTGGATTCTGATGCTAGTATTTGATGAGGATTTTTGTATCTTCATTCATCAGTGATATTGGTCTGTAATTTTCTTTTTTTGTAGTATCTCTGTCTGGTTTTGGTATCAGGGTGATGGTGGCCTCATAGAATGAGTTTGGCAGTGCTCCTTCCTCTGCAATTGTTTGGAAGAGTTTGATAAGGATGTGTGTTAGCTCTTCTCTAAATGTTTTATAGAATTCACCTGTGAAGCCATGTGGTGCTGGACTTCTGTTTGTTGGAAGATTTTTAATCACAGTTTCAATTTCGTTACTTGTGATTGGTCTGTTCATATTTTCTATTTCTTCCTGGTTCAGTCTTGGAAGCTTATACCTTCATTTCTTCCATGTTGTCCATTTTATTGGCATAGAGTTGCTTGTAGTAGTCTCTTATGATGCCTTGTATTTCTGAAGTGTCCATTGTATATTTTCATTTGTAATTTTATTGATTTGAATCTTCTCCCTCTTTTTCATGATGAGTCTGGCTAAAGGTTTATCAATTTAATTTTGTTTACCTTTTCAAAGAACCAGCTTTTAGTTTTATTGATCTTTGCTAATATTTTGTTTCTGTTTCATTTATTTCTGCTTTGATCTTTATGATTTCTTTCCTTCACCTAACTTTGGGTTTTGTTTTTTCTTCTTTCTCTAGTTCCTTTAGGTGTAAGTTTAGATTGTTTATTTGAGATTTTTCTTGTTTCTTGAGGTAGGATTTTATTGCTATAAACTTCCTTCTTAGAACTGCTTTTGCTGCATCCCATAAGGTTTGGATCATCGTGTTTTTGTTGTCATTTGTCTCTGGTGTTTTTTGATTTCCTCTTTGATATCTTGGTTATTTAGTAATGTATTGTTTAGTCTCCATGTGTTTTTTCTTTTTTTTTTACAATTTTTCCCTGTAATTGATGTCTAATCTCATAGCCTTGTGGCCATAAAAGATGTTTGATATGATTTCAATTTTCTTAAATTTACTGAGGCTTGATTTGTGACCTAAAATGTAATCTGTTCTGGAGAATGTTCCATGTGCACTTGAGAAGAAAGTGTAATCTGCTGGTTTTGGATGGTATATACAATAAATATCAGTTAAATCTATCTGGTCTATTGTGTCATTTAAAGCTTGTGTTTCCTTATTAATTTTCTGTCTGGATGATCTGTCCATTGGTGTAAGTGAGGTATCGAACTCCCCCACTATTATTGTGTTACTGTTGATTTCCTCTTTTATAGCTGTTAGCAGTTGCCTTATGTATTGACGTGTTCCTCTGTTGGGTGCATATATATTTATAATTGTTATATCTTCTTCTTGGCTTGATCCCTTGATCATTATGTAGTGTCCTTCCTTGTCTCTTGTAACATTCTTTATTTTAAAGTCTACTTTATCTGATATGAGAAGTGCTCCTCCAGGTTTCTTTTGATTTCCATTTGCATGGAATATCTTTTTCCATCCCGTCACTTTCAGTCTGTATGTATCCCTAGGTCTGAAGGGGGTCTCTTGTAGACAGCATACCTATGGCTTTTGTTTTTGTATCCATTCAGTGAACCTGTGTCTTTTGGTTGGGGCATTTAATCCATTTTTGTTTAAGGTAATTATCGATCTGTATGTTCCTATTACCATTTTCTTAATTGTTATTGGCTTGTTTTTGTAGGTCCTTTTCTTCTCTTGTGTTTCCCACTTAGAGAAGTTCCTTTAGCTTTTGTTGTAAAGCTGGTTTGGTGGTGCTGAATTCCCTTAGCTTTTGCTTATCTGTAAAGCTTTTGATTTCTCCATCGAATCTGAATGAGATCCTTGCCAGGTACAGTAATCTTGGTTGTAGGTTCTTCCCTTTCATCACTTTAAGTATATTGTGCCACTCCTTTCTGGCTTGTAGCGTTTCTGGTGAGAAATCAGTTGTTAACCTTATGGGAATTCCCTTGTATGTTATTTTTCGTTTTTCCCTTGCTGCTTTCAATAATTTTTCTTTGTCTTTAATTTTTGTCAGTTTGATTCCTATGTGTCTCGGTGTGTTTCTCCTTGGGTTTCTCCTGCCTGGACTTGGGTGGCTATTTCCTTTCCCACATTAGGGAAGTTTTTGACTATAATCTCTTCAAATATTTTCTCGGGTCCTTTCTCTCTCTCTCCTTCTTCTGGGACCTCTGTCATGCGAATGTTGGTGAATTTAATGTTGTCTGAGAGGTCTCTTAGGCTGTCTTCATTTCTTTTCATTCGTTTTTCTTTATTCTGTTCCACAGCAGTGAATTCCACCATTCTGTCTTCCAGGTCACTTATCTGTTCTTCTGCCTCAGTTATTCTGCGATTGATTCCTTCTGGTGTATTTTTCATTTCAGTCACTGTATTGTTCATCTCTGTTTGTTTCTTCTTTAATTCTTCTAGGTGTTCTTTAATTTTTTTAGGTCTTTGTTAAACATATCTTTCATATTCTGGATCTTTGCCTCCATTCTTTTTCCGAGGTCCTCGATCATCTTCACTATCATTATTCTGTATTATTTTTCTGGAAGGTTGCCTATCTCCACTTCATTTAGTTGTTTTTCTAGTGTTTTATCTTGTTTCTTCATCTGGTACGTAGTCCTCTGCCTTTTCATTTTGTCTATCTTTCTGTGAATGTGGTTTTCATTCCACAGGCTGCAGGATTGTAGTTCTTCTTGCTTCTGCTGTCTGCCCTCTGGTGGATGAGGCTATCTAAGAGGCTTGTGCAAGCTTCCTGATGGGAGGGACTGGTGGTGGGTAGAGCTGGGTGTTGTTCTGGTGGACAGAGCTCAGTAAAACTTTAATCTGCTTATCTGCTGATTGGTGGGGCTGAGTTCCTTCCCTGTTGGTTGTTTGGCCTGAGGCATCCCAGCACTGGAGCCTACCTGGCTCTTTGGTGGGGCTAATGGCAGACTCTGTGAGGGCTCACGCCAAGGAGTACTTCCCAGAACTTCTGTTGCCAGTGTCCTTGTCCACGTGGTGAGCCACAGCCACCCTCTGCCTCTGCAGGAGACCCTCCAACATTAGCAGATAGGTCTGGTTCAGTCTCCTGTGGGGTCACTGCTCCTTCCCCTCGATCCCGATGCACACATTACTGTGTCTGTGCCCTCCAAGAGTGGAGTCTCTGTTTCCCCGCATCCTGTGGAACTCCTGCAGCCAAATCCCACTAGCCTTCAACGTCTGATTCTCTAGGCATTCCTCCTTCCATTGCTGGACCCCCCCTGATGTGGGGCTCAGAACCTTCACAACAGTGGGTGGACTTCTGTAGTATAAGTATTCTCTGGTTTGTGAGTCACCCACCCAGCAGTTTTGGGATTTGATTTTATCGTGATTGCACCCCTCCTACTGTCTCATTATAGCTTCTTATTTGTCTTTGGATATGGGGTATCTTTTCTGGTGAGTTCCAGTATCTTCCTGTTGATGATTGTTCAGCAGTTAGCTGTGATTCCGGTGCTCTCACAAGAGGGAGTGAGAACATGTCCTCTACTCTGCCATCTTGAAGCACTCTATCTTTTTCTGACTTAATCTTCATTCTGCTTGTGACACTATTGACCTCCCCCTTTATAATCCAATCCTAAAATATCTTGCTAAAGTTTCCCACTTTAATGTTCTGAAATAGTCAAATATATTGTAAATATAACTTTATTCTAAATGTGCCTCTTTCTTTCTATCCTATGTGACTTTATTTATCTTGTTTATCTTCTCATTTTGGAAGCCCTTCTAATTGCATGAAAGTTGACGGTGATTGTCCAGAGAGAACTCCTGCTCAGTGACTCTTGCTGCATTCTCAGTTTCTATTTGTACTTGACTGAATGGATGTCTTTCACTCTTATCTAACTGTCCATAAGTAAACATCTCAAGCCTTTCAGGTGGTGGTTCCCAGACTTAAGCTTCTTTACATTCTCTATTATGCTTTGTACAAAGAGAAGGTATCCATATTTCTTAGTAAAGTGTTTTATAATAGGTTTACTGGCATTGTGATTTAATAGCTGACTATTAGGAGGATTCTTCTATCTTATTAAAACTCATGACCACCCATTATCACTATCAGAGGGGGATTAAAACAAAGGGCTATGCTTGCTGATGTTTGTAAAAGCAAGACAAGTGGGAGAAAAAGATATGGAAAAGCTGATTTAGTATATAGAATACTGGTATCATGGTTCAGTTTCAGGGGTTCTGGCAACTAGGGCAGTAGTTATAAAATGGGATGTTCAGTTTTAGAATCAAAGTAGGTATTATTTTAATGCACATTTCTTTTTCTCCTTGAAAATTATTCACATATTGGGAAGAAGAATATTGGAGGTGAGTGGAGTATGCATGTGCATTTTGACAAATATACCCAATTTAGAAATCCCTGTTATATATTTTCTCCCACAGGTAGGAAAACAATAACATAAGGATAGAGAGCCATAAAAGAAGAGATATAAGACTGATTTACCCCCAGAACTTCACCTTTGTGGTTCCTGGGCCTAGCACAGTGTATGTCATAGAGTAATTGTATAATACATTTGTCTTGTTAAAAAGAAAAAGAAACAGCACTACTTCCACAGTGGCACTGCATACCTACAAACAGTTCTGTAGTCAGATTTGCTTGGGAAATTCTGGATTAAATGAAGCTTAACCAAGTCTTTCCTGAAGTCTTCTTACAAATGTAAACATGCTTTGTAAGTTTTCAAAAGAAGCCATATGTTTCCCAAACTGATTTTACCAAAGGATCCTATCCCTGTGTTTTTCCAGGGACTCTAATGGAGCTGTGATTCCATGGAATAAACTATTAGAGATACTGAATTAATTTTTAAAAATTAAAGAAAACATATGTTAATATAAAAGATGAAGTCAAGCTAATAGGTCATTTGTGTTATGCTTTAACATTATTTCTCTAAAAATTTACCTTTGTTATTTACCATTTTATGTTTAAAAATATAGTTTAGCTGTTTGCTAAACTATATTTAACAGGATATAGTGAATGCAGGATTTTTTGATTATTCTTTTGTTAGTGAAGTGTGCTTCACGCTGACTCACACCTCTTAACCCAACCATCACCTGTAGAAATGGAGATCTTCTCTATTCAGAATTCTATTTTACCTCTGAAAGAACAAGGCCATTAAATAATTGTGCTCTTATAACAGAGCTTGGACTACAACCTGGATGTCAACTCACCAACAGTGGGTCTTCATATACAATCTTTGATGTCACATTTGTCTACCCCCTGATCTCATGTTTCAAAATTCTCATGAGATACTCCTTTCAAAATTATTAAAAGAAACAATTCATACTGTCAAGTGTTACTGATTTGCCTATGTAGATTCACCACTGCCAGGTTTTCAGATAGTATAATTCACTCCATTAAATTACTGAAAGAGATTATTTCATCTGTATCTGTCAAAGAGGAGAGAAAAATACTGATAGAAATTGTAATGCTTTGACAAACATTTTAATGATTTCGTATAGAAATAAACCATTGTTTTGAAATATTTAAGTAATAGAATCTGTCAAAAGTCAGATCCACAATAAATAGCTACCTCCAAAAGTGACATATATACTTTATGCAGTTTTCCATTTTTTATTAATCATTATGAATTTATAAATTTCTTCATGAAAAAAGATAAATACAAAAAAGTAAAGAGAGTGGTGTAACAAAACATCGTGTATTGCCTACTTCACCTCACCAATACCAATACAAGTACAATTTTGTGTCACCTCAAACATTATACCCTCCCACTACTGAATTATTTCTAAGAAGAAAATCCCAAGCATCATATTTTACTCATAAATTCTTTAGTACCTTATGTAGTTTCATACAATATAAGTGTTGCAATAAATACAATCAGTATTATCCTAATCACATTATTTTCTTTTTTAGTTCAATTCTAATGAGAGCTTCCCCAGGCTGATTTTAGGACACTGGAGGGTCCTAAAAATGGCTGTTCTCTATTTACTCCTAGGACAGCTATTTCCTATCAGGATGGCAATTTCTCATTGTTCTTGTCTTTTTTAATTGAATTATTTTATTTTTACACAGAAATTCCTCTAAGTTTCTGGGGAAATGGAAAATATTACCATCTTTGTAGGAAGTCTGGGTAAGGTTAGAAACCTCTGCTTACCCTTCTTTTTTGTACAAAGTTCAGATCCTGATGATTAAAAATGACTCGATTGGGCTTGCCTGGTGGCGCAGTGGTTGAGAGTCCGCCTGCCAATTTAGGGGACATGGGTTCGTGCCCCGGTCCAGGAAGATCCCACATGTCGTGGAGTGGCTGGTCCCGTGAGCCATGTCCACTGGGCCTGCGTGTCCGGAGCCTGTGCTCCACAACGGGAGAGGCCACAACAGTGAGAGGCCTGCGGACCGCAAAAAAAAAAAAAAAAAAGACTCGATCATTATTATTCATTGTATATTTTAGGTTATTTGAAATAAATAAATAAGTAGGCCAGAGCGTTCTGCATTTGTTTTGGAAGTAGCTCTTGTACCAAGTCTTTAATCTGAGAGTTGGTTATTTAAGTATTTTTTCCTGTCCTTTCTAGTAGGACCTATATTTCAAGGTAACCAAATAACTGTAAGTGATAAGGAAAAACTCTTCTTACAAAATAACCCCATCTAATATACAGTGAAAGAAAATTTAAAAATTCATCACTTTTCTTACTAAATAATTTCCTCAAGCTAAAACCATTATATTAAGAAAAAGTGTTTAGGAATTGAATATTTACAGTGTCCAAAGTGTCATCTGGAGTAATATAAAGATTTGTAATGGAGGAATTAGAGTGTAATCACCTGAACCCCAAGTTAATTTTATCCAAACTAATAGAAAGATAAATAAGACACACCTGTACACTGATGTGATCCAATATGTAATACACAGCTTCATCTAAAGTATTCTTGCCTAATTTTTAAATCTGAATTCAGTTAAGTCTCTTTATAAGAAATGTAGGGGATAGAGGGATATGTAAAAGGCACTACCAGGATGAATTAGATAAATCCATAAAGAAAACTGATTTTCTCCCAACAAGTTGATGGAGTAAAATACAAGGGAAGAGCAGTGGCGTTTCTAGGTTAAAAGAGATTAAAACGACATAATATCCGACTCTCAGTAATTGATTGTAGAAAGATACGTCAGGTACAATTGAAGAAAAGTGAATATGAATTGAACATCAGATGATATTAAGGCACTACTGTGATTTTGGGATATGATAATGATACTGCTATGAGAGAAAACTGCTAATGTCTTTGTTCATGCATACTAAAGTAGTGGTGAGATATAATGTAATTTATATAATAAATATATAAATAATATTTCTGTTACCCCAGAAGTTGCCCTGGACCTGCTTCAAGTCAATCCATTCTTCCACAGAGGCAACTGCCATCCTAATTCTTATTATCACAGATAAATTTTGCTTGTTCTTTGGCTGCTTATACGGGTTGTCAAATAGATGTAATTTTTGTATGTGGCTTCACTCAGCATACTGGTATCATGTTCTTTTGTATAGCTGTATTTCTTTTTTATTTCTGGGCCATGTTCCACTGTATGAATATGCCAAAATTATTTTTACTTTGCCCAGAGTTTTTACTTTAAAAGGGAGAAACATTTTATTAAATGTATTTTATACATGTATTTAGATGATAATATATTTTTTTCTTTTTTGGTGATGAATTATATTGAATGACTCTAGGTTCTTTGAATTTTAGGATCAGCCTGTCAGTTTCTATGAAAATCTAGCTGAGATTTTATTTTTAAAAAATTTTTTTAATATTTTTATTCTATTTATTTATTTTGGTCACGCCACACAGCTTGTGGGATCTTAGTTCCCCAGCCAGGGATTGAACCCAGACCCTGAACAGTGAAAGTGCAGAATCTGAACCACTGGACTGCCAGGGAATTCCCTAGCTAAGACTTTAAGTGTGATCTGATCAAACTATAGATCAATTTGGAAAGAACTGACATAACAGTATCGAGCCAATCCACAAACAAGATACAGCTCTCCATTCATTTGCATCCTTACTTTCTCTAAGCAACGTTTTGTAGTTTTCAGTGTACAAATCTTTCATATCTTTTGTTAGAATTATTTTTAGATGTTTCATATTTTGGTGGTATTGTAATATTTTATTTCAACTTCTTATTTTTCAATATAGCAAATAGAAATACTTTTTATCTTGACCTTGTATCCTGCAATATTGGTAAACACACTTATTATTTCTAGTAACTATTTTATAGATTTTATCTAATTTTCTTCATAAACTTTAGTGCCATCTGTAGATAAAGACCATTTTATTTCTTGCTTTCCAATCAGGATGCGTTTCATATATTGGGTTGGCCAAAAAGTGCCTTCGGTTTTTAAGCAAAAATGAAAGACACATTTTTCATTTTCACCAAGAACTTCATGGAGCAGTGTATTCACCCTTTTGTTCCACTACCTTCTGCCATTTTTCAGGCAACTTCATAATTCCATTTTCCCAAAACTTTTTTATCTTTTTGAGCAAAGAACTGGTCCAAGTGCCTTTTACAGTCTTCCAGGGAATTGAAATTTTTTCCATTAAGATAATTTTGTAAAGACCGAAATAAATGGAAATCCAAAGGTGCAGTGTCTAGTGAATACGGTTGATGAATCAGAACTTCCCAGCCAAGCTGTAACAGTTTTTGCCTGGTCATCAAAGAAACTTGTAATCTTGCCTTATCCTAATGGAAGATTATGCATTTTCTGTTAACTAATTCTGGACACTTTTTGTTGAGGCTGATTTCAGTTGGTTTAATTGAGAGCAGTACTTGTTGGAATTAATCGTTTGGTTTTCAGGAAGGAGCTCATAATAGAGGACTCCTAATCCCACCATATATACAACATCATCTTCTTTGTATGAAGACCAACCTTTGGTGTGGTTGGTTCATTTCGCTTGCCTCGCAGTCTCTTCCATGGCACATTATTGTACAGTATCCACTTTTCATTACCTGTCAAAATTTGTTTTAAAAATGGAATGTTTTATTACATTTAAGTAGAGAATTGCATGCGGAAATAGGGTAAAGAAGTGTTTTTTTGCTTAACTTATGTGGAACCCAAACGTCAAAGTGAGTAACATAACCAAGCTGGTGCAAATCATTTTCAGTGCTTGATTTGGATATTTTGAGTATGTTGGCTATCTCCCACATGGTATAACGTTGATTGTTCTCAGTTAATGTCTCGATTTGATTGCTATCAACTTCAACTGGTCTACCCTCCCGTGGATTATTGTCCAGTGAGAAATCTCCAGCATGAAACTTCGCAAACCACTTTTGACATGTTCCATCAGTCACAGCACCTTCTCCATACCCTGTGCAAATCTTTTTTTGCGTTTCAGTTGTGTTTTTACCTTTCTTGAAGAAATAAAGCATAACATGCTGAAAATGTTGCTTTTTTTCTTCCATCTTCAATATTAAAATGTCTATACAAAAATTCACCAATTTTGATAAATCTTTTTTTAAATACGGCTATGACAGCTGTCATAACCTAACAAAATTGTTTTGAATGAAGTAAAAGACAAATAAGTGCTACTAGAGCCATCTTATGGAAAAAAAAAAGGAAGAGACCTTTTGGCCAACCCAATATTTTTCTACCTGATTACACAGGCTAGAAACTCCAGTACAGTGTTGAATAGAAGTGGCAAGAGTGGATATTGTTGTCTTGCTCTTGCTCTTAGAGGAAAATCATTGAGTTTTTCTATCAGTATTATGTTAGTTAAAGGATTTTCAAAGATACCGATTTTCAGGTTGAGGAAGTTGCCTTCTATGCCTAAGTTGCTAAGGGTAGGTTTGGTTTGTTGGTTGTTTTATCACAAAGGAACGATGGATTTGTCTAATGTTCTTCCTGCATTTACTGAGTTAATCATATGAATTTTCTTTTTAGCTTGCTAATGTGGTGAATTATCTTGATTGATTTTTGAATGTTAAACCAAATTTATATTCCTTGGAGAATCTCCCACTTGCTCATGGTACAATGTTCTTTTTTACATATTGTTGAATTTCTTTGTTCAAATGCTATTTTTAATCTTTTTATCTACATTCATGAAGACATCGATTTGAACTCTTCTTTTTCCCCTCTTTATCCTTTTTCAATCTGATAGAATGAGTTGGAAAACATTCCTTCTTCTTCAATTTTATAGAACAGTTTGTATATAATTGGTATTATTTCTTTCTTAAGTATTGGTTAAATTTGCCAATGAAGGCATTTGGGCCAGGAATTTTCACTTTAGGAAGATTTTTAACTCTAAAGTTAATTTCCTTAGGGGATATAGGACTCTTCACATTATGAATTTTTCTTGAGTGAACTTTTATACCTTGTGTCTTTAAAAAAATTTGTCTATTTCACCTAAATCTTCAAATTTATTGACATAAAGTTAATAATAATATTTCTTCATTATCTTTTTGATATCTGGTGAATATCTCACTTTTTTCATCCCGCTAATGGTGATCTGTATCTTTTCTCTCTCTTACTCTCTCTTTTTTTTTTTTAATCTATCTGGCTAGACATTTATAAACCAGTTTTCATGCTTTAAACAATTTTTCTCCATTGTTTCTGCTTTATATTTCATTAATTTTTTATCTGATTCATTTTATTTGTTTTTATCTACATAACTTGGTTTCATTTGCTCTTTTTTGTCTAGCTTCTTAATGTGGAAGTTAAATTCATTGCTTTGAGATCTTTCTTATTTTCTAATACAATAAGTATAATTCTATAAATATTCCCTAAGTATTGCTCTAGTGGCAACTCACAAATTTTCTTGTGATATGTTTTCATTTTCATTCAGTTCAAAACTCTTTCTAATTTCCCTCTGTATTTTTTTTTTTTTTGACCATGCTATTTTGGAATTTTTTTTCCCCTAATATTTGGACATTTTCCAGAGATCTTTCTATTTTTTAAAAATTTTTATTTGAGTGTAGTTGATTTAAAATGTGTTAGCTTCTGCTGTACAGCAAAGTGAATCATGTGTGTATATATATATATATATATATATATATATATATAGTCACTCTTTTTTGGATTCTTTTCCCATATGGATCATTACAGAGTATTGAGAAGAGTTCCCTGTGCTTTACAGTAGGTCTTTATTAGTTAGCTATCTTATATATAGTAGTATATATGTGTCATTCCCAGTCTCCCAATTTATCCATCCAGAGAGCTTTCTGTTGATTTCCAATTTAATGTCATTGTTTTCAGAGAACATACTTTTTATATGTCATGAATGCTTTAAAATTGATTGAGATTTGTTTTACAGCCCATAATACGTTATGTACATGTGTAAGAAAAATTTGTATTCTGTTGTTTTGGGTGTCAGGAGAGAGCGTAGAAATGTTAATATGTCAGTGTTTTTTTATATACTCGTTGATTTTCTCCAGAGTTCTCTGGGCCCTACATAGTCTGTGTAGTGTTTCCCTGAATACATGACGTTTTCTTATAAGTATCCCCAAGGGGCAAGACACCATGTTTTAAGGAGGAAGGCAGGCCAATGCCTGGTCTCCTGACAAGTATAATTCCAGGGATAGATGGTGCTTTTATTAGAAAAAAATATTGTTTATTATTGTTGGAGCCACTAGGTAAATCATTCTTCAGTCAGACAGCAGATTTATAGTGCTTAAGGGACCTCCTGTGGAGCCTCCTAGACAGCTGATAAACCTTAAAGTTCCTCTTCTGTGGTGTATCGCACTGCAAATTCAGATCACATCTAGCCCACATCACATCACCCTGTGTGGCTTTGGGCATGAGGAACTCATGAAATGTTCACGGGGAACATGAGAAGCTCTCAGTGTACTCTTCTGGCTGTGAGCAATAAATGGTCTATTCTTCTGAACCAGGGATCTTTTGTATTCTGTCAGTATTCATTAGCCTGCAAGTAAAGTAAGATGTCAGACCCTTCAGTTTCTTACTTAACAGAGGTCTGTTAGGATTCTTGGAAACGAGGAGTTTTGTTTTCATCAAATTTGGATTTTTTTCAAACATTTCTTCTAATATTTTCTGCCTCTTCCTCTCTCCTCTTCTTGGATTCCAATCACATGTACATTAGGTCACTTTAACCTCTCTCACAGCTCACTGATACTCTTTTTTTTTTTAACATCATCATCATATCATTCTCTTTTCTCTTGTTTTGGATGATTTCTATTGCTAAATTTTTCAAATTTACAAATCTCTTTTTCTCCAGTGTCTAATCAGAAGTTGATCTCATCTAGTGTATTTTTCATCTCACACATTACAGTTTTCATATTTGTAACTTAAATTTTTGATCTGATGAGTATAGTCATTGGTGAGAGACAATTCTTTATGAACTGCTTCTACATATCTTGCCAGCAGAGCGACTGACTGTCTTTATGTTTTCAAGGATGGTTGTAGAGCAAACAGGCTTGGAAAATAGAGATAGTGTCTCTCTGTGGAGTAAAGAGCAGAATTATTTATTTTACTATAGCAAATATAATGTTTTCCTCTGGGGCAAAGGGCAGGTTTATTTGCACTTCATTATAAAAGATTCTGATTGCCTTTAAGGTTCCTCAGCTGTGATAAAACTCACGGTAGGTACAACTTTCACCTAGGCCCTTTGGTGTGACTCCAGAATTTGGAGGCAAGAGGTATAGATGTCAACATAAGTTCATGGTTTTTTGCTATGAGTAACAAACTCCTTGGTCCCTGACCCAAGTGTCCTATGTCTTGTGAGAGTATCCATAAAACCATGGTAGTCTAACTTGTTAGCTTGCAACTAGTATAAAATTTCAGACCCTTCATGGTTCTTGACAGTTACCATAATTAGTTTAATATCCTTATCTACTAATTCTAAAATCTGTGTCAGTTCTAGATTAGTTTCAATTGATTTATTGTTTCATTTTAGGCTTCATTTGCCTTCTTCTTAGTATCCCTGGTAATTTTTGATTGAATTCTGACACTGATTTTTATATCATTGGGTACTGAATAATTTTATATCTCTATACATACACTTTTTTTTTTACACATATATACATTCTTCTTTTATATTGTTTTATATTATGGTTTATCCCAGGAGATTGGATATAGTTCTCTGTGCTATAGAGTGGGACCTTGTTGTTTATCCATTCTAACTGTAATAGTTTGCATCTACTTACCCCAGACTCCCAGTCCATCCCTCTGCTCCCCGCCACTTGGAAACCACAAGTCTGTTCTCTATGTCTATGTGTTCATTTCTGTTTTGTAGATAGGTTCATTTGTGCCATATTTTAGATTCCACATATAAGTGATATCATATGGTATTTATCTTTCTCTTTCTGACTTACTTCACTTAGTATGATAATCTCTAGTTGCATCCATGTTACTGTAAATGGCATTATTTCATTCTTTTTTTATGACCAAGTAGTATTCCATTGTATATATGTACCACATCCTCTTTATCCATTCATCTGTCGATGGACATTTAGGTTGTTTCCATGTCCTGGCTATTGTGAATAATACTGCTATGAACATAGGGGTGCATGTCCTTTTACATACTCTTGAGCTTTGTTCTGGAATGCTGCCAAGTTATTTGGAAGCAATTTGATCCTTTAGGTTTTGCTTTTAATATCTCTAACTTAAGCTAAACTGTAGCAGTTCTCAATCTAAGGCTCTGGCACTCCCATTGCATTTAAAGCCTTATCTCTGTCATTATACTCACCATATTATAGTGATATTTATTAGTTTCCTTTCATATCAGACATACAGCCCTTTCAGGGGAATATCAAACGTGAACATAATAGATACTTAACAAATCTGAGCTCTTCTGCATTTTTATTCTTTTCCTATGTTTGTATCAATATTCTGCATCCAAAAATTCACTTCATCTAGCGCCATCCACCCACTTCCTAAGAGGTAGCTCTCCTCATATAAACAGATCTCTTGGCCATTCTAAAATTAGAAGTTCCCAGTGGAACTGTATATAAAATAGCTAACTAATAAGGACCTACCATATAGCACAGGGAGCTCTACTCAATACTCTGTAATGGCCTATATGGGAAAGTAATCTAAAAAAGAGTGGATATATGTATAAGCGAATCACTCTGCTGTATACCTGAAATTAACACAACATTGTAAATCAACTATATTCCTATAAAAATTTTTTTAAATGAAGTTCTCAGTGGAATTATCTGAGTCTCTCTCATAGCCATCTCTCAGTTTTACCATTTTGTTTCAACCAGTAGATCTTATGTTAGCTCTTAATTCATTTAAAATGTTGACCTATTATTGGGATAACATATAAAAACTCCCTCCATATGACATAAATATTAGATATCGTGTAAGTACTAAAGACTAATTCCATAGGAAGAATTAAATCATACCATATATTTATTAGTACTACATCTGATTTTTCTCTACTAAACATTCATTTTTATAGACAATTTTATGGAAAATTTGAAGAAAACGGGCAATATGATATTCAAAGAAGTCGGTCTCCACCTTTTACACTCATGGCACTATATTATGCCTTGGATTCTTTGTTGCTTTCTTAAACTGTGCAGCAAACACTTTTCAGAGGCTGAAAGAACCTTGGTAGATACATATAATATGCTTTTAAATTCTTTTAGTAGTGTTATAAATAGAGAAGTACCTACCAGCAATAATTTAATTACACACAAGTTATGTGGGTGTTACAGTTTAACTACACCCTGGTGATCTGCTTTGCCTGTGTCAGATTAACAACCTCAAAGACAAGCTAGCCGTGTGCCAGTTACTGAGAGACCTTTCAACACTTAAGACAGTTGCTTCTGCATTTAGTGTCTATTTTGAGCCACACATATATTTTTGAATTGACATTGTATTCAACTTTATACTTTAAACATGGAAAGATTGTAACAGAATGCTCTGGCTGGAATATTTTAAAAAGATACAAATATCTCAGTACAATTAATTTGCTGTCTTCAGAATCATCATTATTGACAGCAACAACAACTACAATATGGCTTTTTCTTCTTTTTGGTTTTACGTTCCAAATATATGCTCTTTTTTTGCAATAGTTATAAAAAAGAAGAGTTGAAGGAGAGCTATGCGATGGGCATTCTCTCTCCTTAAGCTTTCAAGAGATAAAAAGTAGAAACTGGTAGAAGCTGGTAGAAACAGCTTTCTGTTGTATTAAACTTTGTTTCACAAAGAAAATGCAAATAATTTAATAAAAACAATCTGAACAACAAGACTTGTTACAAATGTCAGAAAGTTTAACAAGTAACAAATCTACTAATCATTGCTTTTAAAAGTAGTCACTATCTAAATAAACAAAAGAAAACATATATTAAATATTTTAATCACTGTTTTTTTAAGACATCAATCCTCCATCCCCAATGAGACCTCTTCCTATATATAACCTTTATGTCATTTCTTTGACATGGATGGTTTACATTCTGGGCATTTTCAAAATCTTTCCTGCTAATGCTCTTGCTTTTCTCTTTGAATTATTTTTCAATTAATGGAATATGCACACAAAAAATTAAAAACACAGCCATTATCTGAATTCTTCTACTATTGCAGTAAATATCATACAAGGTTGTCAACTATGTTTTTCTGAATGATGCAATACTGGAGAAACAAGCCAAGTAAATATTTTTTTCAATTTTATAAATCTGTTTTATATTATCATGGTGCTTAACTGACATTATTGTTCATCATGGTATCTATATTAACATTTTTCCTATGTAACTGTTCTATTAGAGTAGAATCATTATATTTTTCTATAGTGCATAGGTTTTTATTGTTTTACATGTAATCATGAAGGCCCAATTTAAATTTTATTGAACTCTAAGGTATATTTCTAAGAGGTAGGAAGGTAGCATAAATGCAACAAATGCTCAATTTAGTAGGGTCTGTGCAGAATTTAATATGACGAGATCATAATTCCTGACTTCTCAGTATTCATCATCCAGTTAGGGTGAACAAATACCTGTAAGGATAATTTAATAACAGAGTAGAGTGTTATAAATGCTCAATAAAAATGTATTTTCATACAATAGGAGTTTGGAGTGATGGAGATGCTTCTCAGTTAAGGGATCTAGAAGACTTCTCAAGGGAACTATGGATTAGCTTTCTCTGGAATTATAGATAAGACCTTTATAAGCAGATACAAAAATGGAATTGGATTGAGGGAGATTCTGAGCAGAGTGAACCAACATATATAAGCAGAGTAATCAAATTTAGATTAATAATTTTTTCATTATCAAATAGAATTGTTTGTTTCATCATTTCCCAGGTGTGTACTGAAAGTTTGTTGCTTAACTTCTATGAGCTCCTCTAGGTTTTTTCCTCCTATTACTTTGAGAGTAAAGGGTAATTTCATATAAAGTAGTGAGCACAGCACTCAATAAACATTTACTTGTATGTAGTTAGCATTGTTATATTTTGTTAAATTAAAAAATATAAAAACTTTTACGAAAGTAAATTTGACGAGGATTTTAATATTTATCAGGGCAAATCTTCAGCTAAAATTATACTAGCATTATGTACATTATTAACATTCTTTATTTACTCAATTAGTTGAATAATGGTAGGTGACATGTTTCTCCTATTGAATTCTTCCTTTCTCAGTATTGAATGTCCAACATTCCTACATAATTTTAATTTTCATGCTAATTTGCTAAGAATATATATTGAATCAGTGGGCTACATAAGGAAATTGATAAAAGCCAAAAATACAGTGGTTGAAAAAGTAGTCATGAAATAGAACATGTTTTTTAAAAAATCAATTCTTAACTTGGAACCATGTATCATAACCTTTTTATATTGCATTAGGGAGAACTTCAGCGTCTGAAAATGGACCAGGGGATTAAAATGGCTAAGAATAGTTTATGGGCTAATTGTAATTGTCTAGGTTATATTAGTTGTCTCTACACTAGCAAAGTTAGGTACAGACCTCAAATCCTCTTATTCATACCAGCCATCCCTGACTTGAAAGAAAATAATAGATTTCCTATGTGTTTGTTGAAACAACTGCTAAGTCATTTCTACTAAGGTCTCTTTCTAGAGAAGGTTAGGGAAAGAGACAGTATTTATCAAATCATTATCATCTTTAGTCAAGTGGGATTTGTTATAATAATTCAGTCCGCTAGTTCATAAATTGTCTCCTGAACTAGCATTATCTTTATCCTGTGTCTCTGCAAATGAAAACTCTTTTTACATTGAAATCCTCTGGAAATTGACATTGAATGAAAACTGACAACATCAGTCTAACTCTTGCAAATGTATTTACACATTCTCTGAAGTGGTAGCATTTATGATTTACCACTCATTTAGCAATTAAGGCAGTATTACATTTATTGTGCTTTTGTTCCATATAGGTAATTAGCATTTCCTCTATAGAAGTCCTTTCTCTCCCAATCTAGAATAAATACACTAGAATAAATAAATACAACAAGAGGCAAGAACAACATCAACAGTAACAACACCACTGGAGGGCAAAGGCTACCCATTAGTCTTCAGATCTCCCTACAGCATGAAAATAATGTCCCCTTTGTGTCTTCATATATAGATATCAATTCAGTGAAATCAGAGAGCTGTCCGTTGTTAGTATTTATAAAAGCTCTGATTATTTCTCCTACTTTCATGTTTTTCTATTCCAAAACAGCTTGACACAATTTGTGGGATATGATTTGATTTCTATGACAGTCCTATAATTCTTATTTGATAGTCATCACAAGTATATACTGTACTTTTATTATCAAAGAGAAGCTGTGTTTAGGGATATAACAGAGAACGTCACAAGAATATCTAAATTGTTTTCCTTAACCTCCTGGAAAGCTCAAGATTGGGTTGCTCGCATATAACTGTCAGGCTCTCTAATAAGAGTGTTTTAAGCTGTTGATTCTTTCTTCATTAGTACATGGATAAATGACATAATAAACTGTAATAACTTCAATTACATAAATACATGTTTAGGAACTTTTTAGGATGCATACTTTTGACACAATCCATGCTAATAGCTTCTTCAAAGATCTGTTGTTTCACAGTCTATTTGAAGGTGCTTCCAAACATAAATTTTCAACTCTTTAACATTCATATTACTGACAAAAATGTAACATAAAACTTTTTGTTGTTGCAGTTATTGCTTACAATGAAAATAATTTATGTTCTACTTGAATATCACTAATTTATGGTTTCTCTTTTACAGTCCTTAAATGTGTGTATATGTAAACAGAGATTGAAATGCCAGCAAACAAAACTGGGTGCCTTTTCATAACTCTTAAGTAAGTATTGAGCACATTTTTAAAATATAATCATTTAGCAATATGGCTAAAGTGTAGTTTAATCAAAGGCATATGGCTTTTAATTTAAGCTTAATTAAAATACAATTATTTTAAAATATTTGTATAATTATTTGGCAGTAATATTGTTAAGGATGATTATATAATTTACATTACTTATATAAAATGCAAGCCATTTGTAAAAGCACACATGAAACAAAAGTTGTGCTTGATTAAAATAGTATAAGTGTACCTACATAGCAATCAAATTCCAGATCAGCTTAAGAAGCTGTCACTGGATACCCTCATCTAGTGATTAAATAGTTTTGTCACTTTAGTTCAACTCAACAGAGGTCTGAGATATGAATTGCATATGGATCTTATTCTTTTTTAAAATTTTTATTTATTTTTTTTAAAATTTATTTTTGGCTTCATTGGGTCTTCACTGTTGTGCTCAGGCTTTCTCTGGTTGTGGTGAGCAGGGGCTACTCTTCGTTGCAGGTGCGGGATTCTCATTGCGGTGGCTTGTTGCAGAGCGTGAGTTCTGGGTGCGCCGGCTTCAGTAGTTGTGGCATGTGGGCTCTAGAGCGCAGGCTCAGTAGTTGTGGCGCACGGGCTCAGTTGCTCCGCGGTATGTGGGATCTTCCCGGACCAGGGCTCAAACCTGTGTCCCCTGTATTGGCAGGTGGATTCTTAACCACTGTGCCACAAGGGAAGTCCGGATCTTATTCTTAAACATACCTAATTGTTTGGTTAATTTTCAGAGATTCACATTTTCTGAGAACTAGTCTATACATCAGTTTTCTTGACATTTCATGTGTTAGTATGCCAGTGTGATGCTCTCCTTCCTAGCACAGGGTTTGCACTTACATTCTAAAGGTGTTGAAATTGTTTTCTTAATTCCTCAATTATATTTCCTGCCCTCACTTTCCACCTCCCCATACCACACCTTACCACCTGGAAACCAAAATATATCTATTACTAGTATATGTGTCCTTAGCACATCCTGTTTAATTTAACAGAAGTTCTGTTTGATCTGAAAGTCAAAATTGGTCTCAATTATATTTCAAGTGAGATTTTTATTTATTCAGCTACAAACCTGAGGGTTTCGCATGACTATAGTTCAAAAGAAGAGTTTTATACATTGGACAAACTTGGATTTTAATCCCAGTTCTGCCACAGAGAAGTTATTATCCTTAAACTTACTGTTTGAATCTGTAGATGTTGTAAGAATTCACTGAAATCCCATATGTAAAACCCCTAGCTCTATGTTGCCGTGTCTGGGAAAACCTCCTCAATTCCCTTTATATTTCACTTAAATTTTGATATTTAGATATATCATTTCAAACAATGCTACTAAATTTCTCTCTGCAACTCTTGTGTTTGTGTGTTTGTTTGCTTGTTCAGGGATGCCAAAGCATATTGCTTACATGAACTCTCTTTCCATGAGAGGGCATGCTTCACAGCAGCAGATTTTTCTATTCCTCCCCTGAGAAGCTCAGACGTTTTTCCTTCCATTGAGCAGCAAATAGATGCTAATTAGAATTTGGTCCCAAGATAAGGCTTTCTTTTTAAAAATCTCTCATTTACAGGTTAATTTGTATTATATGGAATTTTGGCTCCATTGTCTCAAAAATCACAACACATTATTCTGTCATCCTACCACTGTTCTTTTGTTTCATGGCTTAAAATCAGAGTCAGAAGGCCCTTTAAATATACAGCCCTGGATCCATATTTTGCAGTTGAGAAAAATTTGGAAAACTGGAAGGGACATAATCTAAGTCACATTGGAAGTGGCATAAACAGATTTGAACTAGCAGATGCCTCATTTAATGCCTTTTATCTACTATACAATTTGGCTTCACTGAAAACATTTCCTATTCTATGAATAAACATCCCCATCCCATGCACATACATGCACTACCCCTGTTGCATTCCTAAGAAAGGAACTTCTGAAACCTCATGATCAAATGAAGTATGAAAAGACAAAAACAAACAAACAAAAACAAAAAAGAGAAGACACTGCCACGCCTGTCTACTGCAGACTTTGCTAGCATTCCTTTGGATAAGATCTAGCCCAAAGTGAGGAAGAATCCAATAGCCACATTCACTACAGGGCCTTAATTAGCATTTTACGGGTGAGGTATTTGAATGTGAACATGGCTGAACACTACTGCTGTTGTCCAGTCTCATAATCAATAGTGGGGACAAACCATGACAGACTTCATTATGCTTCCAGATTGACAGCTTGGGAATCTTTCTCTTATATGGACACTTTAGTAAGTCTATTTCTTTTCTTTGTGTTTTTGTTAAAACCAAACACAACTTAGGACTGTTACAGTGACTTATAATAAGAATTTTTCCTTCTGAAGACATTACTTCCTTTCTGTTTAAAGAATATTTACATGAATTAAAGACAGTGAAAAATAAAGAAATAAAGGCTCTGCATCTCCCCCAGAATTACTAAGTTAGGGGGAAAACTAAGACTCTAACAGGGAGTATTTTATACTCTTTCTACAGAAGTGTACTATTTCTACACACCATTTTACTTACTTTAAGTTTCCAATAAATACACTAATTGTACCCAAGTGTATTTTTTATGTTTAGTTGGAATGATTTATTGGATGGTAGTGACATCAGAACTGCATAATATCCCTCAAACACCTCATCTTTATTTATGGCTTAGGCCAGGGTTGATACACTTATTTTGTGAAAGACCAAACAATAAATATTTTAGAGTTATGGACCATATGGTCTCCGTCACACTACTCAAATCAGCTGTTTTATCACAAAAATCAACAATAGACAATTCCTAATGAATGGGCATTGTTGTGTTCCAAAGTCTTTATTTCTGGACACTGAAATTTAAATGTCATATAATTTTCACATATCATGAAATATTCTTTTTTGGAATTGTTTTATCATTTAGAAATTTAAAAATGACTCTTAGCTTACAGACTGTACAAAAAAAGGTGATAAACCGAATTTGGCCAACAGGCCATAGTTAGCCAATTCCTACCTTAGACCTGTTTAAGGAGCCTTTTATTGGATAAGGGAGCATTTCTCAAAAGATATGCTTCACAACAGTAGTGATCTATCAGCTGCTATCTTATGTTACTCAAAAGAAATTTTGTCTGGTTAAATTATTTGAAGATTTCACCAATTTTATTCTTTAATAAAGGTCTAGCATACTAGATACTCCAAAATATATTCCAAGAAGGTACTATTTCCTAAACATCTTAAACCAAACCATAAATCATCCTTGAACATTTATCTATTCCATATTTGTTCAGTACTTAATAAGTGCCGGACCAATTCTGGGGTGAGCAAGTAACAAGAGAGAAATGATAACTGTTCTTATGGGTATTAAAGCCTAGTGTTGGATATAGACCTTAAATAAATACTTAATTGATTACAATTTCAATAAGAATCACAAAGTTAGAAGTAAGAAAGTGCTATGAATGTATATAAAAGCGTGATCTAGGATGGTCTGGAAGATCAGGAAAGCCTCCTGATGTTGAAAGGAGTGGTATTTAAGCTAAAAGATAAATATTCTACCAGGCTAACAGAAGACAGAAGAGTGTACGAGTGGAAATAGCTCAAGTGGAAGAATCTGAATCACAAAGAAGCTTAGGATGTTTGAAAACTGATCAAGCAGTATGCCTAGAAAACAAGGGGAAGTTTGGGCACAATGTGTTAAGTGATTAAAGTAATAAGTAAAAAAAAAAATGACAGCAATATCACAAGGGACAAGTGGAGGAATTGGGAATACTCTGTTATAAGGTACCTGTGCTGTATGTGAAGTGTCACAGTACTTTTTGAAGATGGAATTAGATTATTTTTAAAGGTATATTGTAAACTCTAGGGGAACCACTGTTTTTTTAAAGGAATATAATTGATATGCTAAGAGAGGAGATACAATGGAACCATATAAAAACTCAATTAAACCAGAAAAAGCAGAAAAAGAAGCCTGTGGCAACAATATAAAACAGTTGCAGACATGGTTGATAGCAATTCAAATACAGCAAATAATAAATTTAAATGTGAATGGCCTAAATACATCAAGTAAAAGATAAATTTTGTTAAAATACATTTTAAAAAGCCCAAGTATACATTGTCTACAAGAAACCTAATTTAAAGTTTCGGGTACATAAAAATAAAGGGATGGAGAAAGACATATCATGTTAACTCTAATCAAAAGCTAATGGAATAGCTATATTAATTTCAGACAAAGCATAATTCAGAATAAGTAAAATTATAAAGGATAAAGAGGGATGCTACTTAAAGGACTCAATTCTCAAAGAGACATAAAAATCCATAACACGTGTATCTAATGACAGAGTGTAAAAATGCATGAGGCAAAAACTGATAGATCTCTGAGGAAGAGCAGACAAATCCACTATTATTAATTGATAGATCAAGCAGGCAGAAATTCAATAAGCATAAACATGACCTGACCAGCAATAACAGTCAAATTGATGTAATTGTCAGGTATGGGATACTCCATCCAATTAAAGCCGGATACACATTCTTCTGTAGCTTGCATGAAACATTCACCAAGGTAGAACATATTCTGGGTCATAAAACACACATTCACATATTTAAAAGGATATAAATAATACAAAGCATGTTTTCATACTGCAGTTCACTTAAATCAATAACAGACATATAGCTGGGAAATCTTCCAGTCTTTGAAAATAAATAACACTCATCTAACCTAAACCTATGGATAAAAGAAATCTCAAGAGGATTTTTAAAAAATACTTTGAACTAAATAAAATTGCAGTATGATTCATCAAAATTCGTGGGATGGAGTAGAGGGAGGGCTTAAAAAGAAACTTATAGCTTTAAATATGCATGTCAGAAATGAAACAAAAATGAAATAACCAAATTTTCTACATTAGAAAACTGGAGCTAAAAGAGCAAATTAAATTTAAATCAAGAAGGAGAAAAAATAACACTAGCACAGAAATTATTGAAATTCAAAAAAAAAGGAAAATAATATAAAAATCATGACACCAAAATCTAGTGCTTTGAAAAAATCAGGGAAGTTGATGAACCTGTTCCAGTGGACGTTAAAACGATAATAAGTAACATCATGAACAATTTAAGGCCCACAAATTTGATAATATACATCAAATAAAACAATTTCTTGAAAGACACACCTAAATGATTTTTATAACCTCCAAATAGGAAAAATCAGGTCCATATGACTTTCATTACTGGTGAATTCTATCAAGCAATAAAGGAAGACATGACACAAATTCTCTAAATTTCTTCCAAAAAAATAAAAGCAGAGGTAACATTTCCTTATTCAGTCTATGAGGCTAGAATTACCCTACACCAGAACCAGATAAAGATATTACAAGAAATGAAAATTAAAAGCTGTAATACCTATCTATAAATGTTTATGGCAGCTTTATTCATAATCACTGAAAATTGGAAGCAACTTATATATTCTTCAGTAGTTGAATGGATGAACCAAATGTGGCACATTCATACAATGAAATACTATTAAGTAATAAAAAGAAATGATGTATCAAGCCACAAGAAGACATGGATGAATATTGGTGAATACTGTTGAAGATAGATAGCCTGGAAGGTCTACATACTACACTTTTCCATTGTGGAAAAGGCAAACCTGTAAGGACAATAAACAGGGATTATATGTGAAGGGAGGATTAATTGGTGAGGCATAATGGATTATCTATGAATAACCACATGCAGAAAAATGAATCTGGACCCTCATCTTACACCATACACAAAAATTAACTCAAAAAGTATTGAAGACTTGAACATAAAGCCTAAAACTATAAAAATCCTAGAAGAGATCCTAGTAGTGGGAAACTTCTTTACATCAGTCTTGACAAAGTTTTTTGGATTTGACACCAAAAGCAAAGGCAACAAAACCAAAAACAAACAAGTGTGACTTCATGAAACTAAGAACTTTCTACACAACGAAAGGAAACCATCAACAAAATGAAAAGCCAACCTATGGAATGGAGTAAATATTTGCAAATCATGTAAGGGATTAACCAGTATGGAGGTTCCTCAAAAATTAAAAATAGAACTACCATAGGATTCAGTGATCTCACCTCTGGTTATGTTCCCAAAGGAAAATGAACAGTATCTTGATGAGACATCTGCACTCATGTTTATTGCAGCATTTTTCACAATAGCCAGATTATGGAAACAATGTAAATGTCAATAGATGAATATATAAAGAATCTATCTAATATAGATACAGATATATGTCTCACATATATTTAAATATTACAAATATTATCTAGCCATGAGAAAGAAGGAAATCCTGTCATTTGCAAAAACATGGATGAAACTTGAGGGCACTATGCTGAGTGAAATAAGACAGAGAAATTCTTTATGGTATCACTTACGTGTGGAATCTAACATAGCTGAAATCATAGAGACTAGAATGCTGGTTCTGGAGGCTGGGAGGGTAAGGAGAATCGAAAGCTATGGATTCAAGAGTACAAACTTCCAGTATTAGATAAACACATTCTGGGGATCTAATGTACAGCATGATGATTCCACTTAATAATTCTGAATTAAATACTTGAATGTTGGTAAGAGTGACTCTTCGGTGTCCTCACTATAAAAAGAAATGGTAATTAGGTGACATGATGGAGATGTTAGCTAAAGCTAGCTATGGTTGTAATCATTTTGCAGTATGTAGGTGTATCAAATCAACACTTTTTTTATTGGCGTATAAAAACATTGCTTTACAACGTTGTGTTACGTTCTGCTGTACTTCATCACCATGCACGGAGCTGAGCTCCGTGTGCTATACAGCAGGTTCCCACTAGCTATCTATTTTATACATGGTATTTTAAAAAAATTTTTGTTGTGTTACTTTCTACTGTACAGCAAAGTGAATCAGCTATACGTATACACACCCTCTTTTTTGGATTTCCTTCCCATTTAGGTCACCACAAAGCATTGAGTTCCCTGTGCTGTACAGTAGGTTCCCATTAGTTATCTATTTGATACATAGTATCAATAATGTATATATGTTGATCCCCATCTCCCAATTCATTCCACCCTCCTTACCCCCTTGGTGTCCATACATTTGTTCTCTACATCTGTGTCTCTATTTCTGCTTTGCCAATAAGATCGTCTATACCATTTTTCTAGATTCCGCATATATGTGGTAACACACGATATTTGTTTTTCTCTTTCTGACTTACTTCACTGTTATATATATGTCAATCCTAATCTCCCAATTCTTCCCACCCTCCCCTTCCCTCTCCGTGTCCACCTGTCCGTTCTCTACATCTACGTCTCTATTCCTGCCCTGCAAATATGTTCATCTGTACTATTTTTCTAGGTTCCACATATATGCGTTAATATACGATATTTGTTTTTCTCTTTCTGACTTACTTCACTCTATATGACAGACTCTAGGTCCAACCACATTTCTACAAATGACCCAATTTCGTTCCTTTTTATGTCTGAGTAATATTCCATTGTATGTATGTACCACATCTTCTTTATCCATTCATCTGTTGATGGACATTTAGGATGCTTCCATGTCCTGGCTATTGTAAATAGTGCTGCAATGAACATTGGGGTATATGAATTATGGTTTTCTCGGGGTATATGCCTAGTAGTGGGATTGCTGGGTCATATGGTAGTTCTAGTTTTAGTTTTTTAAAGAACCTTCATACTATCTCCATAGTGGCTGTATCAATCTGCATTCCCACCAGCAGTGAAAGAGGGTTCCCTTTTCTCCACACCCTCTCCAGCATTTACTGTTTGTAGATTTTTTGATGATGGCCATTCTGACTGGTGTGAGGTGATACTTCATTGTAGTTTTGATTTGCATTTCTCTAATACTTAGTGATGTTGAACACCTTTTAATGTGCCTCTTGGCCATCTATATGTTTAATGACACAAAAACAAAAATAAACGGGACCTAATTAAACTTAAAAGCTTTGAACAGCAAAGGAAAACATAAACAAGACGAAAAGACAACCGTCAGAATGGGAGAAAATACTTGCAAGTGAAGCAACTGACAAAGGATTAATCTCCAAAATATACAAACAACTCAGGCAATTTAATATCAAAAAAACAAATAACCCAATCAAAAAATGGGTGGAAGACCTAAACAGACATTTCTTCAAATCAACACATTTTACACCTTGTTGGAATATGTTACACAACATTACATGTCACTTATATTTCAATAAAGCTGAAAAAGAAAGGATTTTCAGGACTTAACAACGATGTGGGAGATAAGAAAGACGTCAAGAAATGGCATTCAGATTTCTACCCTCTTGAAGAACTAGAATTTGTTCCAAGGAACACATTTTAAGAGTGCTGGAGCTGAGATGAATCATGGTCCTCTTTTACCTACTTAATGTTCTGTCCATAATATTTTGATACTGAATATCTTGATATTGATAAAAAACCATTATATACTAAGCCCTTGAATTTGATACGAATATTGTTCAGCAATTCTCAAATTATCAAATATAATTTCTCCCATTAAGTACAATAAGAAAAATTTAAATTTAGTAAACTCAAGATACTTCTTCAGTTCCTGATAAGCAATAATGAAAGATCTAAAGTCACATCATGTGGGGATGCTAGGAAGTGACTAAACTCTCACTGTCTTCTCTGTACATACAGTTTTACACCTGCACCTAAATAAAAGGACAAGTTACTTTGGGTTATACATTTTCAAGTTTTCATGTGACTAGTGGTAAATAAAAATATTATCCAGTACAAATAGCCTTTGTAGCAGTTAACATTTTGGAGAGGTAAGCGTTTATTTTACTATTTTTAAAAATTCATTTATTTTATTTTTTTATTTTTGGCCGTGTTGGGTCCCCGTTGCTGCACACGGGATTCCTCTAGTTGCGGCGAGCAGGGGCTACTCTTCCTTGCGGTGTGCAGGCTTCTCATTGCGGTGGCTTCTCTTGTTGCAGAGCATGGGCTCTTCTAGGTGTGCAGGCTTCAGTAGTTCTGGCACGTAGGCTCAGTAGTTGTGTCTCATGGGCTTAGTTGCTCCTTGGCATGTGGGATCCTCCCAGACCAGGGCTCAAACCCATGTCCCCTGCATTGGCAGGTGGATTCCCAACCACTGCGCCACCAGGAAAGCTCTGAAGAGGTCAACATTTAAATTAAGCTATACTGGGGCTTCCCTGGTGGCGCAATGGATGAGAGTCCGCCTGCTGATGTAGGGGACACGGGTTCGTTCCCCGGTCTGGGAAGATCCCACATGCCGCAGAGCAGCTGGACCCGTGAGCCATGGCCGCTGAGCCTGCGAGTCCGCAGCCTGTGCTCCGCAACAGGAGAGGCCACAACAGTGAGAGGTCCGCGTACCGCAAAAAAAAAAAAAAGTAAATTAAGCTATACTGGAGTTGACTTTGACCCCAAAGTCTCTGTTGTTTCAGAGACTATGAGGAAGATTTAAACTCCCAAACTATGTGAATTATTGCAGCTTACTCTAAAATTTGGGGGGATAACCTGCACTCCAATTTATGTGCTGACTTACCTTCTTTCAGTCGAGAATAAAATGGAATCTTAAAGAAAATATATTAACAATTTTTTAGTCTCTCAAAGGGTAATCAAGTTCATTTATGACATTGACTTTTCTCTCAATATCTAAAGATATTACTTCAGTGTAAAATTCCTGTTAGCTGGGAAGTTAACATTAATACTTATCCGTATATGACTAGTGATTATTAAAGATGTAGAATGAGCAGAAACATTGTGTTCGATCTTGGAAAGAGATTTCTAATTCCACCGTGTACTTTCTTTATAAGAAATGTCTTGAGAAATTCATGCCACTTGCCTGGAGGCAAGCATATCTCAGTCCTGGTGAATAAAGCTCTGAATGAATTAGCCCAATTCCATTATGTTAAGTCTGAGAAGTGTTGCCTTTACCCATTGAAAAGTTTATAATTTATTAAAGCCTCATAATCATACAATTCAGCCCCTTGAAATGGAGCTCAGCTTGATTAATTAAATTGGGAACATATGTCTTTCTTGCAGTTAAATAGAGAAAACACATTGTCTAGAATGCCTAAATTGCTGGTATATGTGTATTTGTGGATGGAAAAGGATAAGCTATCGAATAATCCAGTGACAATTAAAATACTTTCTGAAGAATATTTTGGCTACTTTTACCCTCATTAGGTGGAATTTTACTAAGCTAAGGATTGTCTGTTTGTTCCAGAACCATTGCCATTGGACAAAGTTCAAACCTCTGAAGCTTCAGAAAATTAAATATTAAGTCACAGTTACCGGATTGCTCTTGAAGTACATAGAAACTTTAAAAATGGCCTACGAAGGTAGCTATATGTCCAAGGCAATTAAGCTTAGAGAAAATTTGAATGTCTAGAAATGTCTCTCAGGGTCTAGTCCTTCACTCTCTACCTTGAGCGTGGGAATTTTTTCTCTGTTACACTTTTAGTATTGTGATTGGTAGCCAATATTTTATGTTGCTGAGAATGGATAGAGGAAAACAAGAAGCTAACCTATTAATATGAGAACAAACACTAATCTGCTCTAAAACAGTCAAACTCTGAGCATCTCATCTAATCCCCCAATTCATTATCTCTGCCATCTCAACTTGCTATCTCTACCTCATCATAATCACTTCCTGCCCCCACCCCCACAAAACACAAGTGCAGAAAGCCACAAGGTTGTGGTCTCCATTGTGGTTCTATGGGCTCTAGAAGACCTTTTAGAAATAAACATTCAGCAGTAGAGCAGTAGTCATAGACTGATAAATACAAGAAAGAATAACGTGAACTCTTATTCTGTTCTTTTTGGAACCTTAAGCAAGTCACTTAATTTCTGAGTCTATTTTTTTTCTTCTTTAAAATAGATGTAAACTATCCATTTGTACAACTGATTCTAAAACACCTCCAGATTTGTCCACACCTTTTTCTCTTGCAATGTATTTTTTTCTGAAGATGACTGATTGGCACCATTGCAAAAGAATCCAGTCATGATTTTTCAAAAAAAAAAAACCTCTAGTTATTGAAGGTGAGCTTGCATTCTGCCTCAGCATGAAAATATGTGCATCTCACTTCTCTCATTTTGCAATAAGCTCAAATATACTTCTTTGACAACATAGAAAAACTCATTAAGAATAAAGCCAAATTGGAGGTCACTCTTCATTGTTTCTGTGTGAGAACACACAGATTCTGTCCCTAGAAGACCCAAATACTTGCCAAAAGTAAATTGTCATAAGTTGTGTGCTCATTTACTCTATACTCATATGATGACTTTAAAATAATGAAATAAATGAAGCATTTAATTTAAATGATACTTCATCTGTTAATGGTATTTGTGCCAATTTTCAGTAGCTTTTGGTAGCGTTAATGTCATTTGATTTCTGAATAATTAAGCAATACATTTAGTACTGGCAAAATGATTAATTAGAAACGTTGGACGATGTGCCAAAAAAGTTATCTTTTCCTTCTTATGTTATTTATTTTTGAAGCATTACAGGAGACTAGATTTATATAATTTCAGGCCTGTAGATCTTAGAGGCTATATAGTCCAACTGCCAACCTGAGGCATATACCAGGTCTACATTTTCCCAGGAAAGTAGCTGCTTAAAAGGTATTGCAACATACATTATTACTTTCCAAGGAAAGCTAGGCCATTGTTGAAGGGCCTGAACATTAAAAACAAACACAAAAACAGAACAAAAAAAATTAAACTACTTACACTATCTATCACCCCTAAGTTGCAGAAACTCTATTTGATGCTGGAAATGCAAGGTTGATTTAGGCGAAATTCCTGCTCCCAGAGAACTTGCAGTCCAGTAGGAGATTAACAGGTAAAACAGATAATCCTGACTCAGGACACAAACTTTTTATAGAGGTGTTTGTAGGACACAGTAGGAATATGGAGGAGGGCAGTTAACAAAGATTCAGGATTGAATAAAAGCTTGTCTAAGAGCTGAGGCCTGATCTGAATCTTGATGAAGAATGAATGCCTATAATAACCTAGCAGGATATTTGCAATGGACAGTTGAGTATATAGGCTGAAGTTGAACGGGTTAGAGATATAGAGCTGGGAGTCATTAGCACACACATTTAGAACTCAGAAGCATAAAAGGGGGCTTCCCTGGTGTCGCAGTGGTTGAGAGTCCACCTGCCGATGCAGGGGACATGGGTTCGTGCCCCGGTCCGGGAGGATCCCACATGCCACGGAGCGGCTGGGCCCATGAGCCATGGCCGCTGAGCCTGCATGTCCGGAGCCTGTGCTCTGCAACGGGAGAGGCCACAGCAGTGAGAGGCCCGTGTACCGAAAACAAAAAAAAAAGAAGCATAAAAGGGAGTGAAATTGCTCAGTCAACGTGTAGAGAATGAAGAGAAGTACACCAAGAATGGGTAGACAGAGGAGAGGCCTGTGAAGGAAAAGGAATGGTCGGGGGTCTTGTACCCAAATGTATGTAATAGAGAGACCAGGAAATAGCTATCTAGAGTAGCATCAGTCAGGGACCCTGAATGTTACTGGGAAATTGTCCAAAAGCAAACCATCAATTTCATGGAATAAATTGAGAGGCCAATCCAAGTACAAACAAATTGCTTATCAAAAAAACTGGATTAATTCAGGTTTGAAATTTAAACTGCAAAAGCAAAATGAAGAAAAAGGCCAAGATTACATAGTAAATGGGGTTGTCATTGAAAGCGTAAGTGACAAAGCAGGTGGGTTGGGAGGATGAGCAAAAGTCCCTGAGTCAAAAAGCATATCATTAATTCTAATGTACAGCATAGTGACTTCAGTTAATAATACAATATTGTATAGATGAAATTAGCTAAGAGAGTAGATCCTAAGTGTTCTCACCAAAACAAAAAGTGACTATGTGAGGCGATGAATGAGTTAATTAACTTGATTGCATGTAATCATTTGACAATCTATGCATGTAGGTACCAAATCATCACATTGTACATCTTAAACTTTCTGTTTTTGTATAATTTATTGGCCATATTAGGGGCATGACCTAGGTGTAGTATAAGTCTTAATGATTGATTTTTTTTTTCATGCAGTTACCTGACTTAAGCTTTGATTGCTGTGGCATCCACTTCAAAGAGGGCTCTCTGAATAAACACACTGTCAATCACATGGCTAGATAAAGAGCCAGGATGTGCCCCCTGCACTCCCCTCTCTCCCCACATACATACCCAGACTCTTGGTTTTAGAGATCTTGGTTGATTTTAACAACTGACCATTTGGGCCTCTTGTTTTTCTCTTTCTAAGCTTTACATTTCCACTCTTACGTTTTAAATTCACCAATAAAAAGTGAGCCCACAAAACCCTTATAAAACAAGGGAAATAAAAGAGCATTGCTTACCAACTAGTTCTACAAGGACTGAGTCATTAGTCACTGCAGTCACCAACCAACAGTGCACCCTGAGAAGAATTCAGAATGAAAACCAGGATGAGGCACTCTGTGCTTTGGATAAACAGGCCATATGGATAGTTAGATGCATATCTCAGGAAGAATTCTAATGAATGCAGATTCTTGCATCTTCCCATACATAGAAAAGCACGAAAATCATTAACTTGGGATATCCGTTCTTTGTGACTAGCCGTAATCTTTTACCAAGATGTATGTATGCTGGACTGCACATATTCCCTAGCCAAAAGTTATATACTGGTTTCTCCCCTACTTCTCTGGAGCAATTTCCCCAGAGCTACTGAGAGGCTATCTCCTGGGCTATAGTCCTAGGTAAGATCCTGAGTAAAACCTAAACTCACAACTCTTATGTTGTGCATTTTTCTTTAAGTTGACACCCTAGGCCTCCACCATTCAACCCAATAAAAACAGAATTTCAGGCCTGCGTGTTCTCTCTGTCTCGCTCTCTGTGACCTCACTGTGTGGCCCCAGAACCTGTAAATATGAAACCTTGTCTGTTTAAACGTTTTCAAATGGTTATTGCTGAGGGTATCTTGTAATCATAAGAACAAGGGTTGGTCAAGCCACAACACAGGTTATTCATATGCTGAGACTGTAGGCAGATAGGGTTAGGAGTCCCCAGAAAAAGAAGGGAAAGACATAGCTTTCTTGACATAAGAGAAGCCATTTTAGGCCCCAAGCCATTCTGTGCCTGACCTCAATACTTGCCCAAGCACATTTCTTGCAGAACTTCCTGGTTGAAACTGTAGAAGAAGAGGCCTCAGTAGTTAATGATTTTAAAGGAACAAAGAATGCAAGAACGAGCATCTATTACCAGACCAGGAAAATAGTTTGACTATATCTGAGACAATAAATCAGTCCCACAGACTCCCAGTTCTGTTTGAAAGTAAAGATCAGCCTGACGCACATTGCACATTCTTGAGCTCTTTTGCGGGTTTCAAACCCCTTGAGCACTCAACCACTGGACTAACTGGAGCCTGAGAATCAATGAGGCCAACCCTTACTGGCCCTCATGACTTCAATCAGAGCCTGGACTCTGTCAACCTAGAATGACCTTTACCCCAATTCTATGATGAAATCTCATCTCCACCAGGCAAGCACCCCTAGGACTCTGTCTCTCTACCTGGAATGACTATGCCTTTCCTTCATATAGTATATGCATGCACCCTTAGCTTCAAAGTTCCCTGATCTTGCTATTTGGTGAGACACTACTTTGGGAAGTATCCCTGGTGTTCCCCTTACTTGTTGCAAGGAATAAAATCCTCTCTTCTCTTGCTCCTTAACTTGGTTGTGCCCTCTGACTAGATACTCACCAAGAGGTGAACCCAGTTTTCAGGTAACAAAACCAGCACAAAACGCCTGGGCCTCTAGAGACATGACTGAAAAAGGAATATGCTAGGTATAGCTTATGGCTGAGTTCTGGAGTGGGTGTGCCCCTCCCCCCCTTTAAGGACAAGATATCTTTTTCTAAAGAATGGACTTTTAGACTTCTTGTGTTTCAACATTCTAATTTGCATCTAAAGCTTGCACTCAGTGCGTTAAAACTTTTATGATATTGGTCAAATAATTGGATAATTCAACTTTTTCCATTAATTTGTGTTTTGAGCTCCGCAATGTAAACAATATTAGAAACTCAATTCCAGAATTCCTCCTAGGGAGGGAATTGTCTTTGCTTTCAGAAATTCATCAATGAGTGATTAAGATAGAAAATTATGCCCTGAATGCCTGAGGGATGGCTGCCAGTAAAGCATCAGAGAAAATGGTTTATAAATAAATAAAGAGATGCATTTATTGCTGACTTGGTATTGTTTTCTCCTAGGAGGAGGGATAGTGTTGAGATTAGAAAAGATGACAGAAAACAAGAGATCACAGCGGGGCTATGAAAGCATGTGCTCTTGGCTGCTGTGGAAAGGTGAAGAGAACAGCCACTGGGTACATGTGAATAAAGAATATTTCACAGAATAGAAATTTCTAATAAACTGTTTTATGTTTTTTTCTTTTATGTTCAATATATGTTATAAATCCCATGCAGCCATTATGCGGTTGAATTATTTCCAGGGGCTAATGAAGCTGAAAACGCTGAGCATTTTATGTCTTTTAGACATGGTACAGAAGTCCACATGGAAGGAACTGCTCAGAGGGAAAGAAGTAAGCTTTGATGGGAAAATGCATAATTGAGGGATTGTGTCAGGCTATCACAAGGTATGACATGGGGCTGAGGTATAGGTGAAAGGTTAAAGATAACTTGATTTTACCAATAGCTGATAAAGGCTATTTTGTCCTAGCTCATAGGTAGATTACATTGTAAGGAAGGATACCTCACATTACTTGTTTAAATATGGAGTTTGATTATTGGCAAAAGACCAAAGAATTCCTGGGTTTTGACTGGTTAAATGTCCTTAAAGTGTGATTGGTCCATAACAAGTGACACACATTTGCCTGACTGGGCTGCAATAACGTATCTTGCAGGGAAGTGTGGTTGTACCAGTTTTATATTTTACTAGGTACAATTTAACTTTTTTAGATTTCCTTTGTTTGTTTGAAACATTTTACAATATCAATTTCAATGGATTCCATAATTAAATTCCTCAAAGAAAAATGCTCCCAAGATAAATGGCTGAAAATGTTTATTTGTATCATATAGATTATAAAAATTATACTGTGAAAATGGAGCAGAAACATGTTCATTGTCAAATTCACATTCTCTTGTTAGACCAAGAACATATTGGTTGTAGTCTAGTGTTAGGCTGATGGTCTACCAAAGTTTCTAGTATAATTCAACACACAGTTCATGACTTATCTTTCATACCACACAGCTGCTTTTTGTCTTTTGAGCTATTTTTTATAAACATAATTTAGCAATTATATTCTTTGTCTTTTTAGGTTGATGTTATACAAAGTCCTAACACTTCTCAAATATCTAAGGCAGAAATAATGAAGGTATATCTTAGTATTGTTGTTTTCATTAATATTTTTATTTCCAAGAAGCTTCCTTTGTGATGTTAAGCTCTGCGCACATAGCTTAATTATCAGGATTGAGAGTAGAGACCAACATTTTCTAAGGATTTCGTGATCAAGAAGAAGGCAGTTAAACCAATACGTAACTTTACTGCAAAACAATTTATCTGAACAAAGAGTTTGCTCATCTGAGAAAACAACTTACTTTTCACAGAATAGTTTACTTACATGGATTCATTTCAGTTCTCAGTTTGCTGTGTCTACCAACCCTAAACTGTTATATTACAAATGTCACCCAATTATGATTTTTTTCCCCTTTAAAGTAAGTAAGTTAAGAAAGTAAGAGCTAAATTTGATTGATCAATAGTTTTTCTGGTGATCTTTTTATGGAAGATGACAGTCATCAACCTTAACAAGTTACTTATGTCAACGTCTCTGTTACATTATTTGTAAATAGAATCAGTATGTTTTTTGTGATTACATGAAATAATTTAAGTAATATACTAATGACAGTTCCAAGAACATAGTGATTGCTCAGTAAAAATTGTTTATTATTAATCAGAAGCATTAAGAGCAATCCCATTGTTCTTAGAAATACATGGACACAATATTAGTTTGATTTTTTTATGATAACAACATTGTTTCCCCTATAGAAAATTATGTTAAATGAAAACGATGTTAAACTATTTCTTAACTTCTTTTACTTTAATCTGTTTATTTAAACCGGGTGAGGCGGCTTGATATTTTATTGTGCACTAGGTGCAGTTTCCTCAGGTGATAAATTTAAAGAGGAATAAAACATTAACAAATACACTCTCAACCATCCTTTATGTGCGAGGCACCAGGGAAAGGAGTGTAGATATTTCTTGGAGAGAAAAAACCTATGAGAATATGAAAACGTGAATCTGGTTGTAGGTCAATAACATCTAGAGAATCAAGGAACAGAGTGAGAAAGAGTAAGTGATAATCAGTCAAGGAAAATATGTTTCTTTTTCCCTGGTAAAATCCACCTATAAAATTAACTCAGCATCACCTTTTTATTGAACTGTTCAAACATGGCCAACGTGGTTTTATTCTTGCATTAAAAGTGTTTTTTCCCACAGGTTTATACAACAAACCTGACACAACAATAAAGCTTTCACAAACATGTTAGTCTGTCTAAATTTGGCCATTTTTTTTGCTTCAGTATGTTTTCACACTTGTCCAAGTCAAAACCATCTTTAGATTGTGAGGAAATACATTGCAGGAAACTTGTTAAGCTGAAGCCATCTTACCTGTTAACTTCATTTTAGAGAGAGAAAAATGCTTCATAAAATTCTCATAATGACCAATAGAGCAAACATCCTTATTCTATAGTTGCATTAGTGAATTTATTACTTAATGTGTCTCAAACATTTCTGTAGAGGCCTTTGGTTTTCTTTTATTTAAAATTTTTATTGTGAGTCATATGAGAAACTTTGCTGTGTCCTATAAAACAAGTTACCTCAGTTTTCAACCGAGCTAAAATTCTATCTTTAATGTGATGGGAAATGTCTGCATTTTCTGGAGCTCTATCTTTTTATGAATCCCATTTCTTTAATTGCCAAAGAACTGAGTGGTATCTTTATTGACATCACAGACATGGCCACAAGGGACTGACTTTCCAATTCTTAAATTATTTAAAAACAGACAAATGAAATATCTTTGGGTGAGGATGGGTAAAACTTATCACTTAATCATCAGTTGTCTTCTCCTTCTTCCTCTTCCTCTTCTTTTTCCCCTTCCCCATCCCCTTCATTTCCATCATCAGTACAAGCAGCTGTCCTCTTATGGCCACATTTTGACCCTTCTCATTTCATAAGAGTTTTATAGGGTTAAATATAAAATTTATGGAGAATAGAGCCATATTGAAATTTCTTTTTTTGCATAATCAGATAATTTCACTCATTAATCCAGTGTTTATCAAACTCTGGGTCATGATATCAGTGTGAACATTAAATACATAATTAGATTAAATATATCATGATAAGAAAATGAATCATACATAGAAACATTAACAGACTTTTACTTGATTATCTGTTGTAAATGCTCACCTGTATTCATGAGAATCCTGGAACTAAATTTTGTAGAATCTCCTTCTATGCGTTTTTCCGTGTTTAGAGGCTTCAATTAAGAAGCACTCAAGTGGGTAAATTCTGATGACAATTTAGAAAGACTCACCCCTAGGCAGAGTTTGAGCTCTTGAGCATCGTCTCCCTTAAGGATGTGGGCAAATAAAATCTGTGGCAGTGGTGGCCACTCTTGCATACCTAGAGCTTCAAGTTGTTGAAACTGTGGGTAATCAGTCAAATCCATTTCACCTGCTTTCACTAATCAATATCGTTTTAATTATTGCTACAAAAGACGTGGATGTCCTCCAAGAGGCTCGTAGCCTAAACAATAAGATGTTTGCCTGAGTTGTGTGTTTCAGGAATTTGGAGTCAGCTGTGTCTACTTTGAGCTGAGCTGGTTAAGATTGAAATTGAATGTGAATAGGCCTTGTCGCTTAGTTACGCCTGCGCAGAACGGTGATTACACACGTTTTCCCAATCATCTTTCCCCACGCTCCCCACGTATCCCACGTTCCCTACGCTACCTACGCTCCCTACGCTCCCTACGTGTCAGAACGTCTTTCTTTCTTCCTTCTTTATCCCGTAGGTAGCCCAGGCCCCTTACCTTTGGGACGCCAAAGCTTGCAGTATCCTGACTTGCTGCGCGTTGGGCAAAACAGACCTGGTTGTCTCCGGACTGGTGAAGCTAAGATTTACCATCTACCTTCTAGCATGAGGTTGAGACTGCCTTCAGTCTTCAGCGTCTCCCTCTGAAGTCCTGAGACTCATGGTGGCTTCCAGGTGAGTTCCAATGAGTCATAGCTTTTAAACGCTGCTTTTATATTTTTTAATTCCACCAGCACTCCCAAAGGTATACGTAAATCTAATGTTATGATTTCTCTGACGAACTCCCTTCAATTGCTTTTTAGTTCTGTATTTTTTGTTGTTGGGTTGAATGAGCTGTTTGTGTATTTTGGAAATTAAGCTCGTGTCCGTCTCATCATTTTGCAAACATTATCTCCCAGTCTGTAGGTTGTCTTTTCATTTTGTTGATGGTTTCCTTTGCTGTGCAAAAGGTTTTGAGTTAATTAGGGCCCATTTGTTTAGTTTTACTTTTACTCTATTGCCTTGGGAGATTGACCTAAGAAAACATTGTCGGAGAATGTTTTGCCTATGTTCCCTTCTAGGAGTTTTGTGGTGTTGTGTCTTATGTTTAAGTCTTTAAACCATTTTGAGCTTATTTTTGTGTATGGTGTGAGGATGTGTTCTAACTTCACTGACTTGCATGAGGCTGCCCAATTTTCCCAGCACCACTTGCTGAAGAGACTTTTCCCCATTGCATATTCTTGCCCCATTGTGTATTCTTGCCTCCTTTGTCAGAGATTAATTGACATAGGCATGTGGGTTTATTTCTGGACTCTTTATTCTGTTTCATTGATCCATATGTCTGTTTTATGTGCCAATAACAAATGCTGTTTTGATTACTGTTAGCTTTGTAGTACTATCTGAATTATGGGAGGGTTATACCTCCTGATTTGTTCTTTTTCCTCAGGATTGTTTTGGCAATTCTGGGTCTTTTATGATTCCATATAAACTTTAAGATTCTTTGTTCTAGTTCTGTGAAAAATGTCATGGGTAGTTTGATAGGAATCACATTAAATCTGTAGATTGCTATGGGCAGTGTGGCCATTTTAACAATATTCTTCCAATGCAAGAGCATGGGATATCTTTCCATTTCCTTGAATCAATGTCAGTTTCCTTTATTAACGTTTTGTTGTTCTCAGCATATGTCTTTCACCTCCTTCATGAGATTTATTCCTAAGTTTTTTGTTTTTTTTTTTCCTTGATTCGATTTTAAAAGGGATTTGTTTGTTTACATTCCCTTTCTGATATTTCATTGTCATGTCCCTTTAGTCCTCCCCAATCTGTGGCATTTCCTCAGTCTTTTTTCATTCATGGCGTGAACACTTTTGAAGAATATTGCCCAATTATTTTGTAGAATGTCCCACAGTTTGGGTTTGACTGATTTTTTTTCTTCATGACTAAATTCAGGTAATGTGTTTTTAGTAGAAATGCCACCAAGTGATGTTCTGAGTCGTCAGCTTCTCAGTACACCGCATTGGAAGGCACATAACATCAATATGCATCAGTATTGGTGATGCTAACCTTAGTAATTTGGTTAAGGTGATGTGTGTCCAGTTTCTCCACTGTCAAGTTACTATTTTGCGCTATATTATTAAGTATATTATGGGAAGATATTTTGAGACTATGCAAACATCCTGCTCATCATATTTTTGCTCACCAATTTTAGAATGCAGTGATGATTCTTGTTGGAAACAATTATTACTGTACTGTTTGCCAAAAGACACTTTTCAATTTCTGACATTCTTTCCATATTTATGAAATTGAATTTTTACTATTAAGAAGAGTTTTCTCCTCTCAATTTATTTATACTAGTATTGTTTTATTCTACTTATATTAGGATGAAATCATAGGTATTTTGTTTACATTATCTAAGATTTCTCCATTGACAGCCCCTTCAAGTTGTTGGCTATTGACATAACACCATTTTTTGAGCATTTCTTACTTTCCATGACTACAAGATATTCCAGGATCACCTTGTGTTTTCCCTGTCCCAGCAGTCTTTATATTAGTCAGTTACATTTAGAAAATAAGATATGAACACTAGATATTCTCATTACCATTCATGTATATTTTGCCTCCAGGCCTTCTAAGCAGATATACATACATATAACTAAATCTATTTATCTATCTATATATACAAGACATGAGTTCATACTGATAGCTCTGAGTGCAGTCTAACTCCATAGGGTTTATTCTAACCTTTATTTATTTATAACTCCTGTATGGAAAATGAGAAACCTGACTCATTTCCTCAGGTATTTCCTTATTTACTCAATCCTGGAGTACTTTAAATTTTTTGTTAAATACCTTCAAAATTGTTAACCTATTTAACCCTCTGAAAAACGTACTGGCTAAATGGAGTATTTTGTATCCTTCTTTTTGTTTTTAACTTTCCAGTATACAGTCAAAATTCCTTTTTCAAAGTTACTTAGATGAGTTATTTTCTATTCAGCATTCTTCACTGTGATTATGTCATGAATCTGTAATGCAGTTAGGTTCATTTGTAGATCATGGAATCTAGAAAGAGAAGAGAGGGAAATCAGAACAGAAGAAATATTTTAGAAGATACTGTTTGAGAATTGTCCAAAATTAATGATGAATACCAAATCACAGTTCCAAGACACTCATAAGTCACCAAAGCAGGATAAATGCCAACAAAAGCACACACACACACAAAACTAAACATATCATATTCAAGCTGATGAAAACCAAACACAGACAAAAACCCTTAGCAACCATAAAAAAATGACATACAAATAAAAAATATAATAGTAACAGTAGATTGCTAATCAAAATCATGCAAGCCAGAAGAAAATGGAGTAAATCTTTACTGAAATTGAAAAAAAACAAAAAACTGTCAATCAGAATTCCATACTAAGTGAAAATAACTTTCCAAAATAAAGGAGAAACGGATATTTTTTCATATAAACAAAAACAGATAGTTAATTGCCAGCAGACTTCAACTGAAGAATTGTTGAAGGATTTCTTCAGGTGAAAGTAATATATTTAAATCAAACCTAGACCTAAGGGAATGAAGGTGTTGTAAGTGGCATAGACGAAGGTAAATAAAACATTTACATTGTCCTTATATTCAATAGTTCTAAAAGATAACTATCTAAAGCAAAAATAGTAGTATGTGCTGTGTTCTTACTGTATATGCAAAATTTAAAGGTATGACCAGATATCACAAATGATTGCTGGAGGATTTTACATTACAGGTTGTAAGTACCTTACAGGATAAGTGAAGGTAGACGTTGATTTATTAATGAAATATATTGTGTTAGAGTACCCATTACTTTTGTTATTTGTGTATTCACCTACTCTCGTTTCCACCTTTGTTTTAGTCTTGAGTCTACACATATATGTTAAAGCATTTACCATCAGTCTTTTTAATGAAGGTTGGATGAAGCTCATCCTCTAGTAGTTTCTTTAAGAAAGGCTCAGGGATGCAGAATTCCCCTGGTTCTTTTACATTTAACACCATTTTTTCCAAAGCTTTGATTAAAAGATTTAGGACTTGTAAAATACTCAGAATGGTATCCGACACATAGGCAAGTGCTTCACTGACAGGTGCTTTCATGTTCTGATACAGTGAAATTTTCTGGGACAGATTGGGGTGTATTTGATAAATGGGATCAGGCAAGGATCTAACAACATCCACAGTTCTTCAGTAGAGTTGAATTAGTGAGGCTAGTTTGGACCTGAAGCCAAGGTGTAAGCATTGTACATGCCCTTGGAATGAAAACCAGTCACATCTATACACCCTTAAACACCTACCTTATTTTATTATCACTAGAAAATATGGAAAGGAAAAGGATGGTAAATATGCAGAATTAGCTCAGTCTGCTTACCATAGGGAGAGAGGAAGTACAGGTGTTCATTGTGATTAGGTGCAGGTGGACTCAAGGGACTGTAAAGCCGAGGCATGAACTGTGCGTGATCTTTGATCCCACCAGCCAGCGAAACAAGAGCTGCTGGATATCAAGCTCTCACAAATTAGTTTACTTACTCCTGTTTCTCAGAAGAGGGGCGAAAAGAACATGGAAACTAATTCCAACATTCTCCTTTTCTAGGTAACTTTATTGAGCACTTATTATGTGCTTCATTGTACAAAGCATTTAATATGCGCACTATCCTTCTTATCACAGTAATTCTATAAGGTAGAAACAATGATAATGACTATTACACATGAGCAAACTCTGATGAAAGAAGGTAAAGAGTCATCTACAGCAGAGCTTCTCAAAATGGAGCGTATTAGAACCACCCTGAAGGCTTGTTAAAATACAGATTTCTGGGTCCCAACCCTCTGACTTTGATTCTGTGGGTTTGGAGTGGGGGCCCAAAGTGTGCATTTCTAACAAGTCCCTTGGTGATGTGATATTGTTCTTAGAGGACCACACACTGAGAACTACTGCTTGGTAGAGACATGAGGGTAAAGTGAGAATACCCTTCTTCACCCTCCAACATTCCCCATGTTTGTTCTCTTTATCTTAACAACCAAGCATGGTACTAATTAGAAACTTGGGTCTCATTAAGGCCATTCCTGTGATTTCTAACAATATTCCTTGGGATTTCTCTGTGATAATCAGTAGAGAATTTAGTTTATGCCCCAAGAAATATCCAAATTCTGTCAAGTCATATTGCACCACAGGTCAGTTATTTACTGCCTTTGCTGTTATGTGTTTCAAATTATACCAACCATGTTTTTCAGTGTAACTCACCAGAGATTACACAGTGAACTCTAGTATATAATGAACAAAAACTCAAATTTGAACAGTATCAAACTCATATTATTCAATTTCCACAGAAAAACTAAAGTAATAAAATAAAATAACCTTAAGCTGAAGTTCAAAGACATTAAAAGCCAAACACTTTTCCTCTTCATTTGTTTGTTCAGTTTCCTCCAACGTATCTTAGCAGATGAAAGCCCAGTTCCTTGTTTCATTTTTCTTCATTTTTTTCCCAGTAGAATAAATTTGGCTTCTCTGAATGCTCCAAATTTGAATAAATCCAATTCCAACCTGATCCTGGCTTGTCTTCCTTTTCCATAGATACTGTTAATGGATTTAATATTAAAAGAGGATAAAATCAGGATTCTCACATAAAATGAACACATTAAAATCTTTATTTTACTCACACTAATGAGAGAACCAGGTAGTTATTACAGCTAGCTCAAAGGAGAATCCAAAAAGACAAACACATTTATAGATCGGAAATATTGAAATAAACTTGTAAATGGATATAAAAGTGACTTTTTCAAGGTGGGAAAAGAGTTTTCCCATGAACAGACAGGATTCTTTTGAATACCTATAAACAAAATTAATTCTACATTGCTGCCACTTATCTGTGATTTACAAAATTGTAAAATAGCTCAAAGGAATTTAATGGCTAGAATGGATAACCCATAAGGCTATGCCCCAACAATGTACATTCTTCCATTGGAGATACCCAGTAATCTTTTTGCTTATTCCAAATGTCCTTAATACTTCAGGGGTCATGGGGTATGTCTATATGATTATCATAACACCTACACACATCTATAAAATTTTGAAAACACACATAATTTTTCAAGTCATATAATAATCATTCCAAGAAATAATTTTTCTCGGACACAGTATAGAGTATAAGACAAATCTCCAATGTCTGAAAATCAGGGGTTATGGTAGAGACTTGAAAAGAAGCCAGAGAGGAAAAAAAAAAATCATTAAAGAGATTTCATTATGTTTTTCAGCCTCTTCATATCAAGAAGTTAATTGAAATACTAAGCTTGCCACGTGATGTTGGAGGAGGTAGTTCTAAATAAGCATGCACCCTCTATTGTCAGAGGGCAGCATTTGAAATCTTTTGCATTTTCTTGAAAATTTTAAACATATATACAGTGGTGACACCCACCTCCTCCAGCTTCCCATCTTCTGAGACTCCCCTTTCCCTTTAATACTCATCCCACATATTTAAAACCACTTAACATTTTGCCTTTGAGTCTTAGATATCTGGCCTTCTCTATATACAGGCTCCGTCCCCTTTCCTCATTCCAATTAGAATATCTGATATTTATAACAGGAAACACCATAAGCACAGTTTATTGTCATGCATTTTGCACAGATACAATATGCTGTTCTTCTTTGTGCCCAGAAGTGATCTTAATGCATTTTTAGTTGCTCCATACTTGCAGATTCTGCTTCCTTTTCTGTCATTTTTCAAATGTGTAGGTTATTTTTGCCTCAGTTGGAGGATCTCCACAATAACTTGTTGAATTGAAACAACTGGTGATGCTAGAAAATAAATCATCCGTGACAGGCCAACATCCCTCACATTCGCTGTCCCTCAGCTATTGAATTTTTACCCAGAACATACTTTCTTTATACATCTTTTCTTCAAATAATTATCTATAATTCTAATGTTTTACTTCCCCCCTCCCAGTTATTGTAAATAAGTCCAGCTATATGTTTATCACTTCAAACTACTTATTTTAGTTCTTTCCTTCCCCACTTCACTCATACTTTTCACTGGACTTAGAGACCCTCCTTCTTCTTGCTTTCAGGTCCAACCTTTACCTTCTGTCTTATACTCCAGATTCTGTCTTGCAGAGTCTCCTGTAGTGAGACATATAAAAACAATGAGTTTTGAATTTTTCAAAAGCATACACCATTTAAGTAAATTCACATAGCCTTCTTTCTCATGAATACTTGATTTTGATTTTTCATCTCTCTGTGCTTTTATTTAGAATTTATTTAAATTTGCCAATCCATCCTTCATATTAACTCTATTACTTTAAAATGTATTTCATACTTTCAAAAGTATTGTACATTAATTTTCTCAGGACTTCTTCATTCAAATTCATCCAAATGTTGAATCATCTCGTAGCTAATTTAATCATTATGGAGATGGTTCTCAATTGCTTTCATAATTGATTTTTGATTAACAGCTTAAAAAGGAGTCCTCATTATAGATTTCGGGGGTCTTGGTTCCTCTGGAGGAATCAATTAGGCATCTGAGATCTCCTCTTTGTTTTGTTGTTTTCTTGGTTTTTCTATTTTTGTTTTTGTTTTATTTTCAGCTCTAGTGACCCTCCTAACCAAAAACAGCTCAATTTTCTCCTATTCTTAGTTCCGTCTATAAGGTAGGCCTTCTCTTCCCATTTGATAGATAGATGATAGAGTGATCAATCAATTGATAGATATATAGGTAGATAGACAGGTAGATAGACTAACAGCCTGGTCTCTAAGATCTCAGTCTTTCTCAAAATCACTTCTTTCCATCAGGCAAACCACGTGTCTTTCTTTTTTCCATGTTTCTATTTGAACTGCAAGATCATTTTCGATTTCAATTTATACCATTCATTCTTCTGCTGAACAAACATGGCAACTAGAAGATCTGGGTTTAAGTAAGTCTTTTTTTTTTTTTTTAAGTTTATTTATTTATTTTTGGCTGCATTGGGTCTTTGTTGCTGTGCGTGGGCTTTCTGTAGTTGTGGCGAGCGGGGGTTACTCTTCATTGTGATTCCTGGGTTTCTCATTGCAGTGGTTCTCTTGTTGTGGAACACAGGCTCTAGGCACGCAGGCTTCAGTAGCTGTGGCATGAGGGCTCAGTAGTTGTGTCTCGTGGGCTCTAGAGCACAGGCTCAGTAGTTGCAGTGCACAGGCTTAGTTGCTCTGTGGCATGTGGGATCTTCCTGGACCAGGGCTTGAACAGTGTCCCCTGCATTGGCAGGTGGATTCTTAACCACTGTGCCACCAGGGAAGTCCCTAAGTAAGTCTTTTTAATTTCCTTCCAAGATTTTATTTTTGTAAAATTACATTAAATTATTCCTCTACTTCAATCTAAAAAAATGACATATTTCCATATAATAAGGATCCTCATTTTTATCTGTTATTTAATGAGATGTACTATTTGAGCATAATTAACCTACAGGCTATGTCTCTGAATTAAACAGCGATAATCAGAGCTTATAAAATAGAACAAAATTTATACTGTGTACATGTGATTGAAAATAATTGTCTGCATTCTGGTGATGGCATAATAAAAGAAGAGAATGCAAAACAAAACACACTTCCCTAGCCAACCCAACTATGCTTAAATAGCCTATATAGTGATGCTATTCTTTCTTTGAGGTGAGCCTTACCTGGAAATTAACAAAAAAAAATATTCCTGATAATCTAGCATCTAGACCATCTAGGCCTTTAGGAATATCCATGGTCACAGTATAAGAAGCTACTGAACGTGTAGTTTATTTCTTGCTTGCCCTAGGTCTGCTAAAGCCAGTTACAGCACTGGCACCTAAAGCCTGATTCACTATACAGTACTTTGATAAAACCCAAACCAGTGTCCGTGTTTATTCATAAGGATTTCTTGTTAATCTCTCAATATTTGCAGTGGCATGGGGAGATATAAGAGTAAGCCTAATACTCATTCCTCCTTGCTTTGGAGTATAACCAATGAAGAATAGACCCAATGAACTAGGCCTGGAATGGATTTAAATTGGGGATCAATATGTTAGTTTTAATAACTGGTCAGGAAGGTACCCAGCAGCTCAGTACTCTGAAAGAATAAGGCCATCTAATAAAGTTAAATTGGAAAATGCAGCTTGAATCAGTAATCAAAGTGGAGGGCTCCTTACTATCTCCCCACATGTAGAACTCAATCATCATTGATGGAAAGAACTGGGTCTGCAGAGATATTATAGCTGTTGACATTGAAGATTTTAGACTTACTTCATCACATAATTGTTGGCAAGACACTGAGAAGAAAGGAGGGAGAAAGGGTCACACACTGTCTTAATGCAGCAATCCTTAACTCCTAGTATAAATGTTAGATGCTCGGTAATAAGAGTAAATCTCTATCTCCCTGTAAGAAGAATGAGTTAATTCGATGAAAAGAGAGGCTCAAAGCATTTATTCTGATAATACACCCTTGTGGGGGAGAAAGAAAAGCCACAAAATGTGAACATGACATAGATGGGTCCTAGTGCATTCCAATGTTTAGATGGAAGGGTTGATGGTCTAAGGGTCATCTTTTTCATGAACATCCACAATTAGTAAAATTGTCAAAAAATGAATAGGTTAGAGAAGTAAAAAAATGATTTCAGTAATATTTTTTTAAAAGATGTCAAGGAAAAAGTATGATCAAAATACACTGGTGTAATTTAAAAGGAGAGAATGGGAAGAAAGAAGATGGAGGCAAGGCTACAGGATTATGTTTGCACAGGAAACATAATTGGAAACAAAACTGGGAGTAGAAACCAGATAGCAGGTGAGGGACTAAATGGAGACAAAGAAAGCACATCCCTCATTTAAAAGTTTGGTAGAGCAAGGGAATGAGGGACATAGTGAAGATGTTTACATGATTGGACAGAATTGCACATGCTTACAAAGACAGATGGATCAAGTAAAGAATTAGTAAAACTACCTAGGACCTGCAGAAAGGATGAAAGGGGTACTCAGTGAGAAGAGGCTTCTTGATTTGGTCCTGTATACTTAACCTTATCAAAAATCTACCTGGTTCCCCAACTACTGTAAGTTAAAATAGTTAATTGTAGAAATGAAAATGCCAAGAAGGGATGGTGTCTGGGTGCAATAATCTTTAGAGGGTATGAGGGAAGACCTTCTTAAACTTAAGGGAAGGATGAGAAGATAGATTTAGAGCTTAGTTCTCTACCTTCGGTGCACACAAGAATGATCAGCAGGGAGTTTTAAAATTCTGATACTCCAGTCACACTTCTGCCCAACTACACCAGAACTTGTGGGAGTGGGAACAGGAATCATTGATTTTAAAATTACCAAAGTGATTCAAATCGGTAGCCAAGATTGAGAAGCGCAAACGTAAAGCACATTTCCCAAACATGTTCTATGGAACATTAATATGCTACTTGAAATAGTTCAGATATTGAAATGACTTGGGGAAATTGTCTCCTCTATATTCTCTTTCTAATTCAAAATGTAGTGTAGAATATCAAAAAGCCTGAGAAATCCCACAGTTAAGGGAAAAAGCCAATTCCATATTGATAATCCAGCATTTCCCCCAAGTTATACACCACAGAACTTGAGTTCAATAAATCTCATTTTAGAACTTAGAGGTATAGGGAAAATGGGCTAATTAGAAATGAGATTATGCAAAACATTTATAGGTGACATTAATCTCTTTTTTGAAGTAGGTGGCAAGGAAGACAAGAAGACAAGACATATCATGTACTAAGCTAGCATGTGGTGAATGAGATTATGGACATGAAGCCTAGAGAAAAATGTTTCAAAGAGTAGATATGGGAGTGTGATAAGGAATCAGAATAAGGAAGGGGTGCTATGCAGGGGTATTGCTCTTAACTTTGCTGCTGAGGTAGCATTACTTTTTCATTTTTAAAAAAATTTTTGGCTGTGTTGGGTCTTCATTGCTGCTCATGGGCTTTCTCTAGTTGCAGTGAGCGGGGGCTACTCTTCGTTGCAGTGTGCGGGCTTTCATTGCAGTGGCTTCTCTTGTTGCAGCACACAGGCTCTAGGCACGTGGGCTTCAGTAGTTGCAGCATGCGGGCTCAGTAGTTGTGGCACACGGGCTTTGTTGCTCCGTGGCACATGGGATCTTCCTGCACCAGGGATTGAAACCTTGTCCCCTGCACTGGCAGGCAGATTCTCAACCACTGTGCCACCGGGGAAGTCCGGCAGCATTACTTTTCATGAAATAAAACTACATAGTGACAGTATGTCTTCATACATAAATTGAGTTTCTAAGTGGATAAGCCAATGTCACACAATTTATGTTAAATTAAGGATCAGAAGGAAATCTGCAGGATATAAATGATTTTGTTTCAAATTTTCAAGCTTAAAACAAGAGTTTTAGTTAGAGCCTTATTTTAGATCTAAAAATTGTAATGAAATTGTGATGTGTGATTATTATTCAATTGTTAGGTAATAAATATGAGAATGATGTTTGTGGTATTTTTAAAACTTGGCCGTTAGTTTTAGGGGGCATAGAGTCAATCATTTGTAAAAGAATATAGGATTCTGCTGTACTTATTTTATGTTGTATGAAATGACGCAGGAACATTCAAAACAAGTTTTCCTAGCTTCATTGATAGTGCTTTTATGCTACCCTATGTTTATATCCTGTTCAAGTACTGAGGTCCAGGGAAGCAATTCAATGATTATATTTCTTGAAGTTTCAATACTAAAAGCAAAATTGAACTGAGCATGTACGCTTGTAATTTATTCACTAGGCTTTTGCCAGTAAGATATTAAAGGTATTTGTTTGGTCATGAAATTTTGCACCCCCAAAACAAATTTACCAAGCTAAGAAATATACTGAATAATCTCGATAGTATAATGTTCATGGATTCTTCATCCAGGGATTGTTCATTAATGGAATTCTTAGATCTTTTGTTGAAAGATATTTTCAGTAATGCAATAAACACTCTTATTTGGAGAAGTGGAGACAGGGACAAGGGAGTTAGAATTTTCTGCTCTTCAAATATTGGATTTTCATCATGTATCGAAGGCCTGTTTTTAAACACTTAAGGGAAAATGAAATACATTGACACCATCTTAAACACTGTTTGCTCTTTGGTAAGTTGATAACTAACCCACTTGTGTCAGTTGCTTCAGGGTTCCTTAAGGGCATAAAATTTTATCACACTGTAGAAGGTGGATAAGAATGATTGTGCTTGAGGGAGATTAACTCAGTGCTCTGTGACAACCTAGAGGGGTGGGATAAGAAGGGTGGGAGGGCTAGAAAAACTTTTTTTTCTAGATAAGGGTAAGGGGCCCTGTTTAACTTCTTTTCATGGTGAAGTTATAAATTACAGTGTAAATTACTTCACCGGATGATTTTGTAAAAAATGAATCAAGCTATGTGTATGAAAATGATTTGCAATGTATTGTGTATTATTCAAATGTAAGGCATTTTAAAAACATTATATGGATGGCTTTTTGATATGTCCTATTTGCTGTGAATCTTCATCATTAGAAATAAAAAGATGAGGCAAATTTGAACAAAGTCTGAATCACGGAGTTAATGTGTCATCATTCCCAAGTGTCCTGGGGCCTTATCAGTAATGTATGTAAAAGATTTTTCTGCGAAACATACCAAGAGAATGGCAGATGGTAGCAGGCTTCTCTGACCCACGACCGAGGGCCATGGCCACATGTGTTTGCTATCTTTTTGTTCACCTAAAGGGGAGCAAAGTATTTGTCTATGAATAATTCTTAAAAAATCCATTGAGAAACGTTTCACATAAAACCACAACGTGCTGAAATTCCAAAGTAAAAATAAACACGATGTCTTTCTGCAGTTTTTCATAGCAAACCTCATGTTTCTAACTAACAGCAACTTAGAAAATTTTTATGACAGACAAGATCAAAAGAATTTCCCTTTAGACTATTTTTAACAAAACTCTTTGGAGAATTTTTCAGCCAAATATACTCTTTACATGTGACAGTTCTTTCACATTCTAAACAAGTGTCATTTTAATCAAGTATGTGAATTTACAAAATGTGGTATCAGCCTCGACATTTCTGCCACAGAGAACATTTCCTCCTAAAGGAGCATTGACAAACATTGAAAATCATTAAATATGTTTAGGTTTTTCTAGGCAGTAATTTTGAGAGATTATGTTAGAGTGATGACAAAATGAACACAGGTGAGAGCTATATGGCATTTAGACAGCCTTTTGGAGGATAGGGAGCCCTCTGGCTTCACAAAATAGAGCAGTGGCCTGAAAAGGGCAAACAACCGTGGCATGGAACCACACCTTTCTATTCTGGATGATCTGCAAACATTGGTGATAGAGAGAGAGAGTTTACAGTCATTCACATGAAATGCAGAGGCTGCTAAGGGCAAGGACGAAGCACTGTGGGAGAATCACATTTCAGAATTCAGTATTTCCCCATCACATCAGGCCAGGTTTCTTTGCCTGGAGTCTGTGTTTTATAATGAAAGTTTTTGGGGTTTTTTTTTTTTTTTTTTGTGGTATGCGGGCCTCTCACTGTTGTGGCCTCTCCCGTTGCGGAGCACAGGCTCCGGACGCGCAGGCTCAGCAGCCATGGCTCACGGGCCCAGCCACTCCGCGGCATGTGGGATCTTCCCAGACCAGGGCACGAACCCGTGTCCCCTGCATCAGCAGGTGGACTCTCAACCACTGCGCCACCAGGGAAGCCCCATATCCTTCATTTCCTTTCTCTGATCTGTGAGGGCCAGGGACACATTTATATTCACGGGTAACCCACCACATAGAGGGAGAAAATATAAACACCTGACAAAAGATCTGCGCGAGAAAAAGACTGCAGCAAGGGACAATATCATGCTCTGAGGTTATATCTGGATTTCCTTCATCCAGTTCCCTACGGTTTTTCAAACATGATTTGCCTACTTCTCTCCAATCTCTCTTTAATCATCCTAGTATCTGTGACAGTAAGGGAGAACTAAGTAATATATCCTTATTTTTCTGTTAAATAAATTAAGACAGAGATAAAGTAGCTGACTTATCCAGATTCATACAGGTAGAACATGGCAGAAAGAAGTTATTCTTTTAGAAGACTGAAATCCTGCCTTTTCAGAAATAAAAGAAATACAGCTCATTATCAAAACTTTCTTAATTCATTCTGTCATGTTGAATAAATTCTAATTCTTGTTTTTAATAGAAACACAAACTGGGACTTCCCTGGTGGTCCAGTGGTAAAGAATCCATCCTGTAATGCAGGGGATGCGGGTTCGATACCTGGTCGGGGAACTAAGATCCCACATGCCACAGGGCAACTAATAAGCCCATGAGCCACAACTACTGAGCCTGCACATTTCAACTAGAGAGCCTGCGTGCTGCAAACTACAGAGCCCATGCACTCTGGAGCCTGTGTGCCACAACTAGAGAGAGAAAAACCTACACAACACAACTAGAGAGAATTCTGTGCACTGCAATGGAAGATCCTGCATGCCGCAACAAAGATCCTGCATGCTGCAACTAAGACCCAACACAACCAAAATAAAAAATAAATTAAAAAAATAAATATTAAAAAAAAAATAAAAGAAATAGAAACTCAAGTCAGAATTCCCAAAAGTCTTACAGTGAACAAGTACCATTACTTTATAGTCACAACCCACAAATAATCATTTGGTTTTTCACAAAGTTCTTTCTGTGGTTATAGCACCAAGTGAAACATAATTGTATAGGTTAAACATTCAGGAGGTCAAGGAAGATAATCACCATTGGTTTATACTGGCAAAAATCCATTCGTTATTTAAAATATTTACTCTTCCCTGATTCTGAATTGCTCTGGATTTTCCTCTGGTGTCTAGATGTAGATTGCTGGCTGAAATACTGAGTTTTAAATTCACATCTTGGCAATGTTTGTAGAGAAAATTGAATCTACATCGCATTAGTAAGTTCACGCCCCCAAGTGCCTAGATATTACAGCTTTTGTATGGAATTGGGGAAATAAGAAACCTTGTTTACAGTCCTAATTCATTATGACATTGCTTTGGCCCAGCTGTAGGAGTTCCTTTCAATTAGCACTTTACCCAGAATACTAAAAGTTCTTCTACACTTTGAAATATATTATGGCATTTGACAATTTCTTTACATTTTAAAAAAATTAATTAATTTATTTTTGGCTGTGTTGGGTCTTCATTTCTGTGCGAGGGCTTTCTCTAGTTGCGGCAAGCGGGGGCCACTCTTCATCGTGGTGCACGGGCTTCTCACTATCATAGCCTCTCTTGTTGTGGAGCACAGGCTCCAGACGTGCAGGCTCAGTAGTTGTGGCTCACAGGCCCAGTTGCTCTGCGGTATGTGGGATCCTCCCAGACCGGGGCTCGAACCCGTGTCCCCTGCATTGGCAGGCAGACTCTCAACCACTGCGCCACCAGGGAAGCCCTTCTTTTCATTTTTGATCTAGTTTGGTATATACATCAATTTTCGTTCTAGTTTGTTATGTACATCAATGCATCAGTGTAATACAACTTCCAAACTTACGAAGGCGCCACCTATGACGTTTCAGAAATACCTTATATAAAGTTCAAGGTCTAAACTCCAGGCCTAATTACCATTGTATCCTAGAGCCTCAGTCTGGCATATAGTTTGTACCTAATATTTTTTAATAAATTATTTGGCACAGTGGATATCATCTAACCTGCCATTGTCTCTCAGTTCTAGCAAGAAGTTGATGGGTAGTTTTTAGAGATCAGTGAGTAGAGCCTGTATTTCATGGAAGACTCTAGGCAAGTTTTTGCTCTAGTCTTCTAAATGTTTACAGTCAGTTTGGAATATAAGACTTAGGATTGAAGAAAAATAGTAAAAAAAGACACTGAGACAATGATGTAAACATTTTAGAGAATATAGTATATCTCTATGTTTTAAGTATGTTTTAAATTGATGATAAATGTAGCATTAAGTTTAGAAAGAGGTAAATTTTACCTAGGTGAACATTAAGACTGTATGAAAATATTATTTTAAAACATGTTGATAAACCGTTTTTAAACCTTGTCTGCCACCCTTTCCTATTGCATTCCCCCACATAGCATCAGGGGCTCAGAATTTATTTTTTTTTACATAGGAGGAAGACAAGGAGAAAAACAATTAATTTTCATCATTAGACTTTAAGATCCAAGGGACCATTTTAGACACGAAAAGAGTGAAAGCCACAATTTAATTACAGGGAATTTTTTGTGTGCTGTTTTTGTAGAGGTATAGTTGATTTACAATATGATATTTGTTTAATGTGTACAACATAGTGAGTCAATATTTTGAGATTATACTCCATTTAAAATTATTGTAAAATAATGGTTATATTTTTGTGTGCTGTACAATATATCCTTGTAGTTTATTTTATACATAGTAGTTTGTCTCTCTTAATTCCATACCCGTATCTTGCCCCCCTTCCCTCTCCCCACTGATAACCACCAGTTTGTTCTCTATATCTGTGAGTCTGTTTAGTTTTTTCCTACCTTCATTTGTTTTATTCTTTAGATTTCCACATATAAGTGATAATATAGAGTATTTGTCGTTCTCTGCCTGACTTATCTCACTAAGCATAATTCTCTCTAGGTCCATCCATGTTGTTGCAAATGGCAAATTTTCATTCTTTTATATGGCTTAGTAATATGCCATGGTATATATATACCACTTTATTTATTCATCTGTTGATGGGCACTTAGCTTTCTTCCATACCATGGCTAATGTAAATAATGCTGCTATGAATATTTGAGTGCATGTATATTTCTGAAATAGTGTTTTTGTTTTCTTTGGATATATGACCAGAAGTGGAATCAATGGATCATATGGTCGTTCTATTTTCAGTTTTTTGAGGAACGTCCATACTGTTTTTCATTGTGACTACATCGATTTACATTCTCACAGACAGTGCATGAACATTTCCTTATCTATGCATGCTCGTCATCATTTGTTATTTGTGGTTCTTTTTTGATGATAGCCATTATGACAGGTGGGAGGTTCTATCTTGTGGTTTTGATTTGTATTACTCTGATGATTAGCAATGTTGAGTATCTTTTCGTGTGTTTGTTGGCCATCTGTATGTCTTCTTTAGAAAAATGTATATTCAAGTCTGTCCATTTTTTAATTGGGTTGTCTGGTTATTTTGGATATTGAGTTATATGAATTGTTCATGTATCATGTTCATATATCTAATGGTCATATAATTTGCAAATATTATCTTCCATTTAGTAGCTTGTCTTTTTGTTTTGTCAATGGTTTCCTTTGCTGTGCAAAAGCTTTTAAGTTTACTTACATCCCATTTGTTTATTTTTGCTTTTATTTCTTTTGTCTTATGAAACAGATCCAAAAAATACTGCTATGATTAATGTCAGAGGGTGTTCTGCCTATGTACTCTTCTAGGAATTTATGGTTTTGGGTTTTACATTTAGGTCTTTAATCCACTTTGAGTTAATTTTTGTATTTGGTGTGAGGTAATGTTCTAATATTAATCTTTTACACATAGCAGTCCAGTTTTCCTAGTACCATTTATTTATCTGTATTTCTCCATTGCAAATCTTGCCTTCTTTCTCAAAAATTAATTGACCATAAGTGTGTGAGTTCAATTCTGGGCTCTCTATTCTGTTCCATTGATCTATGTGTCTGCTTTTGTGCCAGTACTGTGACGTTTTGATTTCTGTAGCTTTGTTGTATAGTCTGAAGATAGGGAGTGTGATATGCCCAGCTTTGTCTTTTGGTGGTGGTTTTTTTTTCTCCCTCAAGATTTGCTTTGGTTATTCAGGGTCTTTTGTGGTTCCATACAAATTTTAGTATTATTTGTTCTAATTCTTTGAAAAATGTCATGGATATCTTAATAGAGATTGCATTAAATCTGTAGATAGCTTTGGGTAGTGTGGACATTTTAACAATATTAACTCTTCCAATCCAAGAATACAGGATATCTTTCCATTTCTTTGTATCATTTTCAAATTTCTTCATCAGTGTTTTACAGTTTTCATAGTACCAGTCTTTTACCTGTTTGGTTAAGTTTATTCCTATGTATTCCTTTTTGATACAATTTTAAATGAGATTTTTTTTGCTTTCTTTTTCTGATAGTTTATTATTAATGTACAGAAAAGCAACAGACTTCTGTATACTAATCTTTATCCTGCAACTTTAGTGAATTCATTTCTTAGTCTTCTGATGGAAACTTTAGGGTTTTCTATATGTTGTATCATGTCACCTACAAATAGTGACAGTTCTACTTCTTCCCTTCCAATTTGGATGTCTTTTATCCTTCTCTGATTGCTGTACCTAGGGTATCCAATATTCTGTTAAATAGAAATGGTGAGCATGGGCATCCTTTTCTTGTTCCTGATATTGTAGGAAAGAATTTCATCTTTTCTCCATTGAGTATGGTGTTAGCTGTGGTTTTGTCATAAATGGCCTTTATTATGTTGAAACATGTTCCCTCAATACCAAATTTTATGAGAGTTTTAGCATGAATGGATATTGAATTTTGTCAAATGCTTTTTCTGCATCTATTGAGATTATTATGTAATTTTTATCCTTCATTTTGTTAATGTGGTAAATCACATTGAATTGCAAATGTTGAGCAATCCTTGTGTCCTTGGAATAAATACTGTTTGATTGTGGTTTATAATCCTTTTTATATATTGTTGAATTCAGTTTAGTAGTATTTTTTTTTTGAGGATATTTGCATCTATATTCATTAGCGGTATTGGCCTGTAATTTTCTTTTTTATAGTGTCTTTGGTTTTGGTATGAGAGTAATTGTGCATCATAGAATAATCTTGGAAGTGTTCCCTCCTCTTTATTTTTTTAGAATAGTTTGAGGAGGAAAGGTATTAGCTCTTATTTATATGTTTGGTAGACATCACCTGTGAATCTGTCTGATCCTGGACTTCTGTTTACTGTAAGTTTTTAAATTATAAATTCAATTTTACTACTAGTGATCAGTCTATTCAGATTGTCTATTTTTTCCGATTCAGTCTTGAAAGATTGCATCTTTCTAGAAATTTGTCCATTCTAGGTTATCCAATTTATTGACATTTAACTGTTCATAATATTCTCTTTTGATTTTTTTGTGTGTTTCTGTGATATCAGTTGTAATTTCTCATGTTCATTTCTTACTTTGTTTGGGTCTTCTCTATCTCTCTCTTTTTTTAATGAACCTGACTAAATGCTTATTAATTTTGCTTATCTTTAAAAAAAACTTGGTTTCATTGATCTTTTCTATTCCTTTTTTTATCTTTATTTTTTTTTCCGCTATGGTATTTATGATTTCCTTCCTTCTGTCAACTTTGGCTTTGTTTGTTCTTCTCTTTCTAACTCCTTTAGACAGTCAGTTAAGTAGTTTGAGATTTTTCTTGTTTCTTGAGCTAGGCCTGCATTGCTATAAACTTCCCTTTCAAAACTGCTTTCACTGCATCCCACAGTTTTGGAAAGTTATATTTCCATTTTCATTTGTCTTAAGGTATTTTCTGATTACCTCTTTGATTTCTTCACTGATCCCTTCCTTTTTTAGTTACATGCTGTTTAGTCCCCATGTGTTTATGCTTTTCCCAGTTGTCTTCCTATATATATAATTTATTTCTGGTGTCATACTGTTGTGGTCAGAAAATATGCTTGACATAATTTCTATCTTCCTGAATTTGTTGAGACTTGTTTCTGGCCTAGCATGTGATCTATCCTGGAGAATGTTCCACGTGCACTTGAAATAACATGTATACTGCTGTTTTGGGATGGAAGGTCATGTAGATGTCAATTAAGTCCAACTGTGTCATTTCCGACCATTGTTGTGTTATTGATTTTGACAGGATGATCTGTCCATTGATGTGTGGTGTTAAAGTCCCCTATTATTATTGTTTTGTTGTCAGTTTCTCCCTTTAGGTTTAATATTTATTTTACATATTTAGGAGCCCCTGTTTTGGGTGTATACATGTTAATGAGTGTAATTTCTTCTTGTATTGATTCTTTCATCACTGTATAATGCCTTTTTTTTGTCTTTTGTTATAGACTTTGTAAGTATTGTTAACTCTACTTTCTTGTCATTTCCATTTGCTTGAAATATCTTTTACCATTACCTCACTTTTGATCTGTGTGTGTCACTTGCTCTGAAGTGAGTCTGCTTTAAGTAGCATATAGATGAGTCCTGTTTTTTAATCAGATCACCACCACCTTATGTCTTTGATTGGAACATTTAGTCCATTGACATTCAAAGTAATTATTAACAGATGTGTCCTTATTGCCATTTTATTATTCGTTTTCCCGGCCATTTTTTGTAGTTCTTTTTTCTTCTTATTTCTTGCACTTTTTTGTATTATTTTCTAAAGTAGTATGCTTGTGTTCCTTTCTCACTAGTTTTTGTGTATGTATTGAGGGTTTTTTATTGTGGTTACCATGGGGTTTATGTATGTTGACCTATAACTATATCTACTTGCTTTAAACAGGTAGCACTTTAATTTCAAACACATTCTAAAATATCTACAATTTTAATTTCCCTCCCCCACGTTTGTTTTTTTGATGTTGTATTCTACATCTTCATGTTTTTCCCTTTGCTGATTATTGAAGTTATATTTGATTTTACAATTTTTTGTCTTTGATCTTTGGTCTAGCTAATTTAAGTTGTTGTTCTTCAGCCTTTACTATGTATTTGCCTTTACTAGTGGGATTTTTTATTTCCTATGGATTCATTCTCTGGTAGCCTTTTCTTTTCCATTTAGAGAAGACCTTTAACATTTCTTTATGGGTAGGTTTACTATCGATGAACTCTTTTTGTTTTTTTCTCGTCTGAGAAGTTCTTTATTTCTCCTTCACTTCGAATAATAATGTTGCTGGGTAGGGTACCCTAGGTTGTAGATTTTTCCCTTTCAGCACTTTGAAGATAACAGGCCACTCCCTTCTGGCCTGTGAAGTTTCTCAGAAAAATCAGCTGACAGCCTTACATGGGTTCCCTTATATATAACTCTTTGTTTTTCCCTTGCTGCCTTTAGAATTCTCTCTTTCACTTTGCCATTTTAATTATAATATGTCTTGATGTTTATTTCTTTCAGGGTTCATCTTGTTTGGGACTCTCTGTGCTTCTTATACCTGGATATCTGTTTCCTTTCACAGGTTTTGGAATTTTTCAGCCGCAGTTTTCTCAAATACATTTTTGACCTTCTATCTGTGTTCTCCTTCTGGGACACTATGATGCATATGTTAGTCCACTTAATGTTGTCCCACAGGTCCCATAAATTGTTTTCATTTAAAATTGTTTTCTTTTTGCTTTTTGACTGCATGATTTCCATTATTCTATCTGCCAGATCACTTATACGTTCTTCTATATCACCTGGATTGCTATGAATTTATTTTTGTGTGTTTTTTGTTTCAGTTATTATATTCTTCAGTCCGACTGGCTCTTTTTTATATTTTCTTTTTCCTTGTTAAAATTCTCACTGTGTTCATCTATTCTTTTTCCCTAATTCAGTTACATTCTTATTACTAATGCTTTCAATTATTTATCTGGTACATTTTTATTTCTGTTTCATTATTCATTTTTTCTAGAGGTGTTCTCTTGTTTTTTCAAATGGGACCAATTCCTCTGTCTTCTCATTTTGCTTAACTTTCTGTTTCTCTATGAAATTAAGTGAAAAAAAACTTCCTATTATGGTCTTGAAGGGGTGTACTTCTGTGGGAAAGTTCCTCTACAGTCTGCATGTGCCCGGTGACTTCAGTGACAGAGCTGGATCTGTTGTGAACACAAGTCACATCTTGCTCAGAGTGTGCTGGCAGCTGTAATGTTGGTAGGAGGTAGGGTTGGAGATAGAGAAGCTAGGGCTATAGCCAGGTGTGAGCCAGGATTTCTCTTCTGCTCAGTGTCTGTCACTCCCCTATTGGTAGTGTGAGAGAGTCTCAAGTCCCTGGAGCAGTAGCCCTGAAGGTCAGGTCCAAGCTGACTCTGTTTGCTTTAAGTTTATCCTGCCCCTGCTCCCAGCCACAGTACCTTCACTCCAGAGGTGAGTGGTGCTACAGCAAGAGGGGCTGGTGTGGGCACTTGGAGTATGTCAGGGCACATGCTTAGGTGGTCCAGCTGGGGTTGGAGATCTACACTACTTCTCACATCCTGCCTGTTAATTGCAACTAATGGCTGACCCTGCCCTGCTCAGATATCTCTTCAGGTCTGAGTTTCCATTGTCCATCCATGCTCACCACCAGGGACATGCACGAGAACCAAGCCTTTGCTTTAGGATAATCTGTCATCATTGAGATCCCTAGAAGTTTTCTCTGGAAGAGCTCTACTATCTGCCATTTTGATTGCTGTCTAAAGAAGGCATCCCACACACAGCTGTTATCACTAATTAATCATTCACTTCTAGTAACCTCTCCCTGGACATAGTTTTGTAAGCCTATCTGAATTCTCCTGAGTGACGATTTTCCTTAAGCAGGAATGAATGCAAGATACCCAGCGGGAGTAATTGTTGTTAAAATGGAAAAACATGGTCTGTCACCTCTGCTGGTTCTGCTTTACCACTCATCAGTTGTGTTCATTGTTCTGTATGCTTTATTTTTCTTATTTGGGCTGAATTAGTTAGAATCATTCCCACCCCAAAATAGACAAAGATAAAAATCTATCCCATGTGCAGGTATCCAAGTTATATCTGTTGCAAAAATGTGACACAGTGAGAAAAGTTGAGTACCTCTGTCTATTCCTTCCTATTCATTTAAAATTTGGAAGCATAAGGATCCAGGAGCCCCATTACTTACCTTATTAATATAATGAGACCAATAACATGATTCATATAAGCATTTTGAGGAATAAATAACTAAATATATACTTAATAGCTTAGCAGTTTTCAACACAAAGAACATATTAATTAAAAATATGTACACCTCTCTCATTCCCCAACAAAGAGATGGAAGTGAAATAAGCTAAAAGAGTAAAGGGAAATCCACAAACAGCCTAATCAAAAGTCCATTGGGAAAGGGTAAGAGAGGAGGAGTCAGAAAGGCTTCTCTCCTTAACACAATTGGCCAATCAGAGATACAACCAATCCCTTCATTTTGGTTTTCTTCATTATCTGCAATCTCTGGGCCGAACAGAATGGGCTTCCATGCACTAACTGTGAAGACAAATGAAACAAGTGAATTGTGTGAGCCATGGTCTGTTTGTTTTATGCAGTTAGGCATCAGCTGTTCTCCCAGAGAACAACCCACGACCAAATAAAGAATGTGACGTTTTAAGTAGAATTCGCCTAAGAAGCACCATCTCCCTGACCGCACATCACAAAACAGGTGGCATTCATTTTCCATTACCCTTCGGAAGTCACCAAAAACATCATAACATTTCATTTGAGCTGCAGTTGAGAATAAATGTCCATTTTATTATCTCTTTAAGCATTAGTAGATGAGCAAGGAGGGGAGAATTTAACTGTCTGCTCTTTTCTTTTTATAGCCTTTGACAGAAGTAGAACCTTAACCAACGGATAGACAGTGGCACAAAGAGGCACTAAAGTTATATTAGTTATGTTTGCATCTTATTATTCAGGTCCCATCTTGAACAGATGTCTCAGCATCTTCAAAGGGGATTTAGAGCATTAGAAAGCAGTGCAGCAGCCCACGTAAAGAAAGATCTGTGAGAAGTCAAAGTCACAGAAAGGTCTGTGAGGAACATAAGTCAACCCAAACATTATCACTAATTATTACATGTGCTGGCTAAAGTCATAGTTTCATTATTGGTATTATTCTAGAAAGTTACAGATAATTTACAGAACTTAGGAGAAACTTGAATTATGTAACAATCTTTAGCCTACTGCATGAGCAACAGTTGAATTTGCCAGAGTCTGGCAAACACAGTGATGGGACAGAGGAGTTGGTAGTGATAATGAGTAATGAAGGGAGATTGGGGGAAATCCAGCAATCATTTTTTTATTACCACACCCCAATAACTACTTTATTTTCATTATATTTAGAAAGGAAAAGAAAACCCTGGCATCTGGTCTGCCTTCACACTCTGAGGAATTATGCTCGGTTCTAGGCCTTCAGCATAATCACATTGGCTGACTGAATTTGGAGGTCTGTGGACCATCTTAAAATATTTAGAGTTCATCTTAGAGAAAAGCTCTTTTTAAAAAAATTATAATCATGAACATTTATTATTGCTACTGAGGCCTGTCACGTCTGTGAACTCTACTTTATCCCTTATCACTTAGACTCATTATTCTGGATAAGTTTCAGTTTTCTTATCTATGTGTTAGAGAATAAAAATAGGAAACACTCCTACTGTGATTGCTATTATTAAGTGACTATATTCATATAAAGTGCTTAGCACAGTAAGAGGTATATAAAAGCACTATTATTATTATTTTTGGTTATTGTGAAAATCATATGCCACTACAAAACATGACTGAACATCAAGGAATGTTCTTTTTTTTTTTTTTTTAGGAATATTATTTCTCATGTCAACCAGAGTCCTACCTGAAGATACGTAATCTTTTTCTGAATGTTATGTTGTCCCTGTGGACATTCTAAAATTTAATATGCTAATCCTGTTTTTCGTAAAGTCTCTTAAGATTTTATGTTCTTTCCAGTATGGTTAGAATTTTATAATACAGTATTGAAATTGTAGTCTGCGGCTTAATAAAACCTCCAAGGGTATCTAAGATAACTATATGTGTGTATGTGTTGTAGTGGTAGTAGCAGTAGTAATAATTGTAATAGTGTTTTTCTGTTTATGCCCTGAATAGGACAAAAAAGGTGCTTCTACTATTTAAGAAGAAAAGAAAAGAAAAAATAAAAATGCCACCATAATCAGTAGACTGGATTGAAGAGGGCAATGATTACAAATAGAGTTTTGTGGGCTACTTTTAATGTAGCCTATCACATACTATTGAAAGCAATTTAAGTTCATTGACAAATTTCTGAAGCAAATTTGTGAAAGATGCCACCAGTAAACCCCACATATGTGAAACCAAGTAAAACCTTTAGGGTGTGCTAACTGCCTTCTTCCCCTTTTCTATCTCAAAGGGTCATGTATGCTCTCTCCACAAAGTCAAAAGAATGGTAGGGGGAATGTAAAGAAAAGAGAAGGAGTTTTCAGTGCAAAGGAGACCAAAATTAAAAAAAAAAAAATTACCAGTCATGGAAATTTAGCATTACACAGCAAAGAAAACTGTTTAGAAGACCTGAGTGGTAGCTCGGAAATTCCATTCACTTAATTTTGATGGCATTATTTTTATTATTTTTTGTTAATGTCTCTAGTTTGGAATGGATGCAAAATATGCCACTTTCCATTCTAGAGTGTTTAATATTGTTTTGAAAGGTATTCAGACTTATGAAAAAGTGAGATAGAGTGTTTGCTTTTTTCATCTCATTTTCTTTTTTCTCTTCCTTCTTCCCATCTACACATTTAATTAACAGTTTTTATGGAATCTTTAGGGTTTTCTACTACTATGTCATCTGCAAACAGATAATTTTCTTTTTCCAAATTTAATGTTTTTTATTTATTTCTTTTTCCATTTGTCCTGGCTAGGAATTCCAATACTGTGTGGAAGAGAAGTGTGGAGAGTGGACATCCCTGACTTGTTCTTGATTATAGCAAAATTTTCAATGTTTCACCACTGAGTATGATGTTAGCTATTGGCTTGTCATATATGTCCTTTATCATGTTGAGGTACATTTCTTCTATACCCAGTTTCTTGAGAGCTTTTATCATGAAAGTGTATTTAATTTTATCAAATGCCTTGTCTGCATCTATTAGGATAATCATGTGATTTTTACCCTCTGTTCTGTTAATGTGGCATATTGTACTAATTGGTTTATATATATTGAACCATCCTTGCATCACCCCCATAAATCTGACTTGATAATGCATTGACATCTTGATTTCATTTAGTTATCTCTCTGTGTTCTCTTATAACTCACTGAGCTTTTTTAAGATGATTACTTTGAATTCTTTCTCAAACCATTCTTAGGCCTCCACTTTTAAGGATCATTTACTGGAGATTTATTTTGTTCCCTTTTTTTGGGTCATATTTCCTAATTCTTCATGTTACTTGTGGCTTTGCATTGATGCCTGTGCATTGGAAGAACAGTCACCTCTCTGAGTCTTTACAGAATTGCTTCATCAAGGAAAGACCTTCACCAGTCAGACTGGCTAGAGATTCTGGGAAACTCTTGAAACTTTTCTATGATTGTATGCATTTTATTCCTCTTCTTTCCTCCTGGGAGATTAAAGGTGTAACTTTTCTTAGTCTCAGAGATGTGCTGGTCACAGTAAGCCTCATACCCCTTTCCTGAGGCAGTACACTAAAAGACAGGAACAGTGGATGCACACTCAACTCCTCTCCCTCCCTCGTGATGACCAAGTCTTAGCATTGAGCATCTTCTCCCAGTATCACAGAACCATACTGGCTTCTGGGAGCCACTCGTTCCTTTTCCCTAGGTCAGTGTACTGAAATTCTGGGACATTGAGTGGAAGCTCCACTTCTCTTTCTCCTGAAGGAAAAGTCTCAAGATTATGTACCTTCTCCCAATTTTGCAGGGCCATGCCAGCTGCTGAAAGCTGTCTGCCCCTTTGCTTTGTTCTTTGTCTCCAAGTGTTGCAACCATGCCAGTTCCCTCAGCATTCTGGGTGAGATTATACAGTAACAGGTCTCTCTGAAATGCCTTGAGACTTGTTGCACAGCTAGCTCTTTCCACTCATGGAGAAATTGATGGCTGAGGGGATCTATCTGGCTGCTAAATTATGCTGGTTTAGTAGAAGAGCTGACACAGATAAAATGCAACTGCTCTTAACTATTTCAGTGTGACTATTCTCAGTTTTGAACTCATCTAATGTACTGCAACTCCTTAACTGGATTCTGGAGTTTTCATAAAAGCATTTTGATCCTTAAAGTGTTATTAAATTAGTGCTTCTGTTGGGGGGTGAGGGCTGGGACTTCCTATTCTGCCATCTTGCTGATACCACTCCTTCTAATCTAACTCAGTTTCTGCTCTTCCAATCAGAAGAGTCAGGGAATGTCTGTAGTGAGATATTTAGTATAGAAATAAGAGAAAATAAGGTTTTGTTTATTTTATGATATATCAAATATCATTTTGATAGGTGTTTATCTACTTTGAATCTGTTTATAGCCTCTAATACAGGCTTTTAATGAATCCTAATTGAAATTAACCCTACTCATCATTAAGAGAAAAAAATATTTTTTCACCCCACAGCTCACTTTGAGGTAGAATAACACCTCTGAAAATGTAATTACCAAATACCCTTTGGGTGAAAAAAATGGCCCACTCCTTTGTTCATTAATCCATCTCAAGTGCATGATTACCTATATATCTGAAATGAGTTTATACACTTTTGATATTCCCTCTGAACATACCAAAACTTTACAACTGGAAAATCATATTGCTACTATGCCATCTAGGTTCACACAGATTATTTTGAGAATCAGAGCAGAATAGGATAAGCATTCTTGTAGAATTACAATGATTCTACAATTACAGTAAGGACTCAACCCACATGTTTCTGAAAATATGTAGGTGGAAATATTTGTATGATAAACGTCATTATTGAAGAAAAACTCATAAGGCCATATAGTCCTGTATTTTCTGATCTTCAAGATGTAAAGGTTAGTCACTGAGTTTCTATATAAGATGACTCACAGCTTATCTAAATGAAGCAGAAAGCCACTGTCATGGACCAGTGTTTCCACAGAATACCTTAGATGCTTCAGGCCACCACATTTTGGGGAAACTGGATTTAGGCTTCTGTTATGGTGGACCAACAGGCAAATCAATTCCATATTTTTGTACTGAAGCCAGTTATACTTATTACTGAATAGAGTATTCAGTGATTCCACTTATGATAGCATTAAAAAGACATGCCAAGGAAAAAATATTTTTGGAAGTAGAATCGTTTTTTGTTGTTAACTTGAATTATCACCAAATTTCATGACCTCAATTCCATTATGAAAGTCCATTTTTAACAGATTTAGTAATTAGAAAATTAAAGTTCATCCATAACCAGGTTTAATAATTTATTCAGTTCAGATCTTAAATATTTTAATTATTCAATATGTTAAAAAAATCTGTGCAAGAAAATGTCTTACAAGATATAAATCAAGAACTCTCTGCTAAACTATGTTTTAGAAGCTGTATCTTCTACCTACTCAACTGCCCATTCTCTCACTCCATACCAACTCACTACTTACCTCTGCCCACAACCACTCCATACTCCCCTCTTTGAAGTTTCTAAATTAGACTCTCTTCTGAACTGATAAATATCAGGATTATAGTTAATTCCATAAAGAGCAATTTGCTCTTATATACACGGACAAAGAACTTTGTGTATTTATTTTTCTACGAGGAAAGCATTTGTAGGAAAGTCTCTAGATGATGTCTTTAACAATTTTTTGTGTCCTAAGATGATATCTTTGTGGTTTCACCTGTGTGAAAGTTTGTGGCAGTCACGTTGAACATTTATATTTAAGAAGAAAAAAAAACATAAAAATAAAACTGTTAGGGGAACACTAACTGCCAATTCTTATTTGAGCTGACCTTCCCTGTCCACAACATGTGTTGTTCAACACAGTCTAGTTGAGAATTGCTGAGTAATTATGGAGTTCTTGGCTTTTGTCATCACCTCACTGTTAGTGCTCTGGAACTCTCTAAGAAGCCAAGTCCTTCATCCTTACCTCATTACTTAATGAAGTCCAAATGCTCATAATTGGTCAATATACTTTTGAGAAATGGAAGGTCACTTTTTTCCTTTTATTTTTTAAATTTTATTTTATATTAGAGTATAGTTGATTTGCAATGTTGTTAGTTTCAGGTGTAGAGCAAAAGGATTCAGTTATATATATATATATATATATATATATACACACACACACACACACACACACACACACATATACATTCTTTTTCAGATTCTTTTCCCATATAGGTTATTACCTAATATTGAGTAGAGTTCCCTGTGCTATACAGTAGGTCCTTGTTGATTATCTATTTTATATACAGTAGTGTGTATATGTTCCCAAACTCCTAATTTATCCCTCCCCACACCTTTTCCCTTTGGTAACTGTGAATTTGTTTTCTAAGTCTGTGAGTCTTTCTCTGTTTTGCAAATAAGTTCATTTATATCATTTTTTAGATTCCACATATAAGTGATATCATATATTTGTCTTTCTCTGTCTGACTTACCTCACTCAGTATGACAATCTCTAGGTCCATCCATGTTGCTGCAAATGGCATTGTTTCATTCTTTTTAATGGCTGAGTAATATTCCATTGTATATATGCACCACATCTTATTTATCCACTCCTCTATCGATGGACATTTAGGTTGCTTCTGTGTCTTGGCTATAGTAAATAGTGCTTCAGTGAACATTGGGGTGCATGTATCTTTCCTAATCATGTTTTGTTCTGGATATATGCCCAGAAGTGGGATTGCTAGATCGTATGGTAATTCTATTTTTAGTTTTTTAAGGAACCTCCATAGTGTTCTCCATAATGGTTGCTCCAATTGACATTCATACCAGTAGTGTAGAGGGTTCCCTTTTCTTCACACTCTCACCACCATTTATTTATTTATTCATTTTAACATCTTTATTGGAGTATAATTGCTTTACAGTGGTGTGTTAGTTTCTGCTTTATAACAAAGTGAATCAGCTATACATATACATATATCCCCATATCTCTTCCCTCTTGCATTTTCTTCCTCCCCCCCTCCCTATCCCACTCCTCTAGGTGGCCACAAAGCACCGAGCTGATCTCCCTGTGCTATGTGGCTGCTTCCCACTAGCTATCTATTTTACATTTGGTAGTGTATATATGTCTCCAGCATTTATTGTTTGTAGACTTTTCGAAGATGGACATTCTGACTGGTGTGAGGTGATACCTCACTGGAGTTTGGATTTGCATTTTTCTAATAATTAGTGATGTTGAACGTCTTTTCATGTGAGTTTTGGCAAAAATGACTATACTACCCAAGGCAGTCTACAGATTCAATGCAATCTCTATCAAATTACCAATGGCATATTTCACAGAACTAGAACAAAAAATTTTACAATTTGTATGGAAGCACAAAAGACCCTGAATAAGCAAAGCAATCCTGAGCAAGATAAACAAAGCTGGAACCATCAGCATCCTCACTTCAGACTGTACTGCAAAGCTGCAGTCATCAAAACAGTATGGTACTGGCACAGAAATGGAAATATAGATCAATGGAACAGGATAGGAAGCCCAGAAATAAATCCACACAGCTATGGTCAATTAATCTATGACAAAGGAGGCAAGAATATACAATGGAGAAATGGCAGTCTCTTTAATAAGTGGTGCTGGGGAAACTGGACAGCTACATGTAAAAGAATGAAACTAGAACATTCTCTAACACCACACACAAAAATAAAATCAAAATGGATTAAAGACCTAAATGTAAGACTGGATACTATAAAACCTTTAAAGGAAAACATAGGCAGAAAACTCTTTGACATAAATTGGAGGAATGTCTTTTTGGATCTACCTTGTAGAGTAATGAAAATAAAAACAAAAATAAACAAATGTGACCTAGTTAAACTAAAAAGCTTTTGCACAGCAAAGGAAACTATAAACAAAACGAAAAGACAGCTCACAGGATGGGAAAAAATATTTGCAAATGAAGCGACTGACAAGGGATTAATCTCCAAAATACACAAACAGTTCATGCATCTCAATATCAAAAAAACAAACAACCCAATCAAAAAATGTGAAGAAGCTCTAAAGAGACATTTCTCCAAAGAAGACATACAGATGGCCAAGAGGCACATGAAAAGATGTGCAACATCACTAATTATTAGAGAAATGCAAATCGAAACTACAGTGAGGTATTACCCACACCAGAATTTCACCATTTAATATTGAAGTAATTACTGGGAGTAGAACTGTTAGTCTTGTTGGAAAGATAGACATATAAACAGATATTTTTAACCTATGAAAAGCAAGTTTGAGATGTTATGGGTTAGAAAAGGAGCACCATTGCTTGCTATGTTAGTATTGAGGGTAACCAAGAGTGCCTTAATGCTCCCTTCAGCTTGAATAAATTTAAGACCGCTTTCTTCATGACTATAAGCCCCTGACTTCCTTTTTCTTAGTGCATTTACTTTAGAAAACTCATGATTGTAAATCCTTTCTCTGTCCCTACAAGGTGTAAATATTCTCACAGCCATTTTACAACCCAGGTATGTCTTTGTCAAGGACCTGGGCACCATCCCTTTGAAATGTAATCATCAGGGAAGATAGAACCCCCACCTCCCTGTCTCCATAGGGGAGTCCGAGTCTATCTTAGATCAACACCAATTAGCCAACACAGATGGCCTAATCATATTGACCTACCCCTCCCATTAAAATCTTCCAGTATTTATCCACTAGCTCACCCCAGCATTTAACAACTCTCCCATTTTTTGTTTCAGGGGAGTTGAGTTCATTCTTTCTCCTTTATTGCAATATATTGAATACAGTTTTCCTTGTCTATTTAACCTGTCTGGTACAATGAATGACCAAATACAAGATCCCAGAAGAAAGTTTAGAAACTAGTGAAAGCAGGGTAAATAAGCATTATCATGGTTGTATGAATTTGGCAATTTCTAGGGTCTGGGTCAATGCTTCCTGCTTTTCTGAGAACGGCACAAAGCACTGATGATTACAGGTAGAACCATTCTGTGCTTCCCAGCAGCTACGAAGGAATTCTCTAATATGACAAGGGGAGAGAGTCCTTCAGCCTGTACATGGATTTTCCTTTAACATTCTTCTCTGTCCACCCTTATTCATTCTCTCTTACAAGCCAGTTGTAACCCTCTTTTACTATTTCAAGCTTCTTTGTCCTTTCCCTTCTGTAAAGTTTTAAAAATTAAAATATTTTAAAAAAAAATTTGAACAATCTATTAAGGAATTTTATTACATAGGCTTTATTTTAAAAATGCATTTCATCCATCCCCATTCCTCAAATCATAACATATCCCTTTACCCTGGCCCTTTTTAAACAGAAGGTAGTGTAAACATTTTCTAAGGCTTGTCTTTTCGGGAGGTCAAATTCTAGCACATGATTGCTGAAATGCAGTCCTAGACAGTCTACTCCATAGTTTTAGACTCTCTGCCTGAGGGAGTCTCCATTCTGATTCCTCTTCCCAATACCATGCCAGCCTTAGGAGAATATTGTTGTCCCTTTCTCTATTTCTTCAAATGGGCAAAAAACTAAATGCTCCTTCTTTTTCCCTCATCAAATAAAAGATGTACGGTCCATGGGAAACCAAAGGGGAAATTGACAGCAACAAACATTTAAACAGGATACAGCTGTTCAGTTTGTATTTTTTCAAATTTGAATTTCATTAAAATTTGTAAAATATATAGAAATGGATTACTCTCATTAAAGTCAAGTTATCTAGAGCTTCTCCTTCTTGGTCTCCCTGCTGTACCCTGTTATAGTCCTGAGAATCTTTCATTAAACTTTAGGTCTTTGAGAAACTCAAATTGAAAACTATTGACCTAGAAGATTGGAGTCATTGTGGTTTTCAAACGTTAGGGTGCAAACAATCATTGGGAATCACTTGAAAGTGAAAATTGGAATAGACCATTATAAAAGGGGAATACTGAGACTATCTTAATAGTCAGGGAAAATCATGAGAAATTTTATTTTAAAAATTTGAGGCTTAGGTTATTCCTGTGGGGGAAAACGTTTTAAAGTTAAAATTGACTTTGAAATTGGAGGGAAACGTAGACAGCTGCAAAAATTAGTAATTAGTTAAATTACACTCTTCAAATGGTTAGCAAGTTCATCTTCAATTCTGCTGAATAGTGCCTGTTTCTCATTTTGAGTTCCAGGGATCCTAGAATGCTATCTTTTCTAACATTAAAAGAATTACTTTGGAAATACAATTTAGACATCTAACAAAGAGCAAACATCCTTTATTCTTCTTCCTGCCTCCATTTCTGTGCTTTAAAAACAATGTTGCTGACAGTTGGCTTGCCATCTGTTCTAGCAGAGCAAAAGAATAAAATTTTGAGATATTTTTCAATGGAAGCAGTTGATTATAGATAACATTATTTTCAGAAAATATGTCTGTTAATGTCTCATTAAAATATTAACTAACAAAGCATTTAATCTGAAAAGAAACTTCAAGAACAAAGTTGGCACATTTGTTCCGAAGGTATCCATAATTTTGTTTTTCATGTTAAAGCTACTAAAACTTTGAAACATATGTTTGGGCAAAGTGTAGGGACAGCGTAGTGGTACACTCTTATAACTTTCCAAGCTGACATTTTTGACTGCATGGGCTAAAGACTAACTGGCCGTTATTATTATACTAAATATTATTATAATGGTGGAACAGGGACAACTGGTAAACTGTTGTGGGATGATAAGTTCTTTGGTCATTCAATGAGAAAATGGAAAATGTAATTTCTTCCAATATCATTCTGTAACTAGTAGCAACTACTATTTATTTTAAGCCCTCTGGAAAATTTGTGTAGTGAATCCACAGCAGTCCACTTTCTAGATCACAGTTTTCTCTCCTGTAGAGTGGGAATATCCATATGCACATTTTGCCTTTATTCTACTATCAAAAGAGAGCCCAGTTACTCAGCCTTACTGATCTTTCCAGCAGACTCAGAAATATGACTCTTACCTGCAGTCTAGGTATATGGTGACAGGAGGTCCACAAAGTCATATAGTGGGACTCAGGTCAGCTGACAAACCATGTCAGGGTGCAACTTATTTATATGTGTCCCAATGGAAAAAACACTGAGAAGAGACTCCACAGATATTAATCCTTAGCCCACCCCACCCATTTTTCCCCATAATTAACTACTAGTTTCCCATTTTTAGTTACTTAAGATATTAGTGTCAAGTTATTGGCATGGTAGAACTTGGAGAAAAAAATCCATCCTTACTACCAAACCATCCTAGACTGATGCAGTCATTCAGTTTTTCATGTCCTTGTCCAATTTCACCAGTGGCAACTTTCTCTCTCTTACTCAGATAAATTTTAAAACCATGGTCTATAACCAGAATTCTTCCTATTGGGTTTCCTCTTATTCTGTTACCAGTGCTGACAGTGGAGAATTTTCACTGCAAGTCTCCAAGCAAGATTTTAAAGTGGATCCTTTGCCCTTAGTTAATTATAAAATAAGTACTTCTCTTCCTTTAAGTGCCCTCCTGTCCAGCAGGGATTGTGTTGGAGGAAAGCACACCCCAAGAGTCACTGTTCTCTCTCTGGGAAGTCTCCACTTATGTGAAGAACATTATTACTTTGCCCTTCAAGTTGCTTCTCTCCAAAATGAATAAATTCAATTTCTTTCATCTTTCCTCTAGGGCTTTCTTTTCCATGCATTTGTCATTTTCTTTTTGTATGAGACATCCAGAAATAACAATCTATGAGTGAACAAAGCCAAATGTTATAAATGTACAATTAATATATCCAATTAATTCCTCAATGCTATGTGGGAAAAAGTAGCTTAAATGTTATTTTGCTTTACTTTCAGAATATTCAAACTAAAAAATATTGTATTTTTGTTGTTTATACATTAGCATTATTTTTTCCCTAGCCAAAAATATCACTTGTTATGTTATTAATCTCTTGCAATGGATACTGTTTAAAGTAGAGCAGGATTGTTTAATTTCTGTCCCTCTTGACCTTCTGTGTATAATCTAATGGTTTATTTACTGAACAAATACAGATCAGAGATATTTAGTCTTCATTAAAGCCTGTTGGCTCAACAAAAGTGTAATAATAAAAAGAAATCTGATAACAATGGAAGTGAAGAAAAGAAATCAAAATTTATTACTCTGTTAATGTGCTGGCACTCCCTAATGAAGACAAACTCTTCCTGGCCAACTGAAGGTCAATGTCAACTTGAATCTCCTGTATTTATATATGTCCCTGGTACCTATAAAGACCTTGGGAGACTTGAAGGAATAATTTGTGTGTTACTATGTAGAATAAAGTGTAATAACACTCTAAATCTTACTTCTAACCCTAAGTAACCAAGGCATGACGTGAGAATAGACTTAAAATTGTTTTCCCACTCACTCTCTAACAATACAGACCTGCTGCACTTACACCGCTGTAGATCTGTTCCAAGCTAGTATTTTAAACCTTCAAATGCCTGAAACAATAACCATAAAAGTGTATAGAAACTTGTATAAATATACACCAAAAGGTCCTTAAGGGCCCACAAAAACATTTATCAGTGGCCGCCCCCTTTAAAAAAAAAAGGAGTAAAGTGTGTAGTGGGAAGAAGGGGATTGTGGTTGTGTCTGATTAAAGGGGAATTTTAATTATTAGTTAAAATATTTCAGTATTTTTGGATTCTTTTATTGTAATACTATATCAGTGCATCATTTTGTACAATTTAAAAATAATGTAAAGCAATAACCTTTGAAAAACTAACATTCTCAAGTAGTTCAAAAAAATCTCCATAAGTTGATTAAAATTTTTACTTGAAATACAGTACCCATTAATCCTCGGTGTTTATAGTTTTTCTTCTTTTCTGGTATACCTTTGTGTAAGCTGAAAACTAACAACAACAACAAAATTTGGATGTACCTGCATATCCCCAAGTGTCCAACATTAAGAATTACATTCCTGGAAGTAGCAGGAAAAAAAGCCGTCATACATCCCAGATCAATTCAATCACCAGAGATAAAATAAAGCTCTGGCTACAATTTTGGTTAATTGATCTATTTGCATTAGCAACTGGCTTAATCTCAAGACTGAGTCTGTCAAACTCATATATTCTGTCTCAGGGTATGTAGTTCTTTTTTTAGAAAACATTATTACTAGATACCTTAAAATACTGCCTAATAAAAATGAATTTTGTTACTCTCTTCACACTATTTAACTGAGAGGTAGGCCCATATGCCATCAAAGCAATAAACAAATTGCTACCTTTAATATAAGATGTTCCCTGGCACAACTTATTCAGCAGGTGCTCCATAGAACACTGATGACATCCAACGGTCAAATCAATGATTTGCAGAGTTTCAGCTGCTCAGTAGCAGGGCCTTCCCTCAGGTGGTATCTATCCCTCTTGGCATCACCCACATGTGGTATCTTCTCCATAGCAAAAAGATTAAGTATAGTCTCCTTATATGGAGAGAGGCATGAAGAAACCAGAAAAA
>NW_020175320.1:3961781-4182032 GCF_003031525.2 Neophocaena asiaeorientalis asiaeorientalis | reverse complement strand
GGAAGAAAAAACCAAAAAAAAAAAAAAAAAAAAAAACAGAATGGGAAATGGAGAATAGCAATCTTTGAATTATCTTACAAAGGCAAACTCTGAAGGAGATCATTTCTGTAGTGAAGCCTCATGGGAAATCTCACTTAGATCCATGTTTCTATGCTTCAGCTACATTTGGTGTGAATACTGCTTAGATGATAAAGTTTTGATGATAATTAGGTTTTTTGAAATCAGAGGATCCCATACCACAAGTTAGAAATATTTGAGGAAATTGAAGACCCAGAGACGCTATTGTAAAATACACCTCTTCTTGTGGTGGATGAGTTCTGTTCCCTGATTTTGTTACAGTTACATCATGTCCATTAACTCTGATAACACAGTTGCTAACTTCCAGAATGACTGTTACTATATCATTTTCTTCTTGGTTAACAGCCTGCTTCATTACCATTACCTTAAAGGTGGCTTGTGACAAATTAAGAATGAATCAACTGTGAAACAAGAATGAAAAATGGGGGTCTTTCCTGGTGGCACAGTGGTTGAGAGTCCGCCTGCCGATGCAGGGGACATGGGTTCGTGCCCCGGTCCAGGAAGATCCCACATGCCGCGGAGCGGCTGGGCCCGTGAGCCATGGCCACTGAGCCTGCGCGTCCGGAGCCTGCGCTCCGCAACGGGAGAGGCCACAACAGTGAGAGGCCCACGTACTGCAAAAAAAAAAAACAAAAAAGAAAAATGGGGAATGTTTTGTGTAGCTCCTTTGCACCTGTTCTGTGAATATGTTATGTGCTTTTACAGTCTTTGCCTTTGCTTTTCCTGATCCCTAAGACTGAAGTCATATTCTTTCTACTTCCAACAGGCTAAAGTCAGCTCATACCATAAGTTATAATTTTATATATTTTTTCCAGTTTATTTTTTATGAAGTATAGTTGATTTACAGTATTTTATTAGTTTCAGTATACAACATAGTGACTCAGTATTTTTATAGGTTATAATCCATTTAAAATTACTGGAAAACAATGCTTATTTTTCTCTGTGCTGTACAATATATCCTTGTTGTTTATCTATTTTTTACATAGTGGTTTGTATCTCGTAGTCCCCTACCCTTGTCTTGCTTCTCCTCACTTCTCTCTCCCAGCTGGTAACCCCTAGTTTGTTGTCTATATCTGTGAATCTGTTTCTGTGTTTATATATACATTTGTTGGTTTCCTTTTTTTAGATTCCACATATGAATGCCAACAATATTTGTCTTTCCTTGTTGGACTTACTTAACTAAGCATAATACTCTCCAGATGATCATGTTGTTGCAAATGGCAGAAATTCATGCTTTTTGTGGCTGAGTAATATTCCATTATACATATGTACACAATATCTTCTTTATCCATTCATCCGTTGATGGACACTTAGGTTGCTTCCATATTTTGGCTATTATAAATAGTGCCATGAACATCGGGGTGCATGAATCTTTTTGAATTGGTGTTTTTGTTTTTTTCAGTTACGTACCAGGGGCGGAGTGGCTAGGTCATACGGTAGTTCTATTTTTAGTTTTTTTGAGAAACCCCTATACTGTTTTCCACAGTGGCTGCACCAATTTACATTCCCACCAACAGTGTGTGAGGGGTCCCTTTTCTCCACACCCTCACCAGAATTTGTTATTTGTGGTCTTTTTGATGATAGCTATTCTATCAGGTGTGAGGTGGTATCTCACTGTGGTTTTGATTTGCATTTCCCTGATGATTAGTTATGTTAAGCATATTTTCATGTGCCTGTTGGCCATCTGTATGTCTTCTTTGGAAAAATGTCTGCTTAGGTCTTCTGCCTGTTTTTTATTGTGTTGGGTTTTTTTTGATACTGAATTGTATGAGCTGTTTATATTATTTGGATATTAACCCCTTAAGTCATATCATTTGCAAACATCTTCTCCTATTTAGTAGGTTGTCATTTAGTTTTGTTGATGGTTTCCTTTGCTGTGCAAAAGCTTGTGAGTTTAATTAGGACCCATTTGTTTATTTTTGTTTCTTTTGCCTCGGAGACAGATCAAAATAAAATATTGCTATGAGTTACATCAAAGAGTGGTGTGCTTACGTTCTCTTCTAGGAGTTTTATGGTTTCACGTATTACAGTTAGGTCTTTAATCCATTTTGAGTTTAGTTTTGTATATGGTGTGTGAATATGCTCTAAGCTCATTCTTTCACATGTAGCTCTCCCATTTTCCTAGCACCACTTACTGAAGAAACTGTCTTTTCTTGATTGTGTATCCTTGCCTCCTTTGTCATAGATCAATCAACCATAAGTGTGTGAGTTTATTTCTGGACTCTCTATTCTGTTCCCTTGATGTATGTTTCTGTTTTTGTGCCAGCACCACATGGCTTTTATTACTGAAGCATTGTAGTATAGTCTGAAGTCAGAGAGCATAACACCTCCAGCTTTGTTCTCTCTCAAGATTGCTTTGTCTTTTCGAAGTGTTTTGTGATTTCATAAAGTTTAGGATTACTTGTAATTCTGTGAAAAATGTCATGGGTATTTTAATAAGATTGTATTAAATCTGCTGATATCTTTGGGTAGTATGGATATTTTAACAATGTTAAAAGTCTTCCCATCCAAGAACGTTTTAGGATATATTTTCATTTCTTTATATCACCTTCAATTTCCTTTATCAATATTTTTATAGTTTTCAAAGTATAAGTATTTTAGCTCTTAGGTTAAGTTTTTTTCCTGGGTATTATATTTTTAGATGCAATTTTAAATGGGATATCGTTTTTACTTTCTCTTTCTGGTAGTTCATTATTAGTTATAGAAGAGCAACAGATTTCTGTATTTTAATCATGTATCCTGCAACTTTACTAAGTTCATTTACTAGTACTGGTTTTCTGGTGGAGACTTTAGGGTTTTCTATATAAAGCATCATGTCTCCTGCAAATAGTGACTGTTTTACTTCTTCCCATCTGATTTGGATGCTTTTTACTTTTATTTCTTGTCTGATTGCTGTAGCTAGGACTTTGACGACCATGTTAAATAGAAGCGGTGTATCTTTGTCTTGTTCCTGATTTTAGAGGAAAGGCTTTAAGCTTTTCCCAGTTGAGTATGTTAGTTGTGGGTTTGTCATAAATGGCCTCTATTATGTTGAGGTATGTTTCCTGTATAACCACTTTGATAAGACTTTTTACCACGAATAGATGTTGAATTTTATCAAATGCTTTTTCTGCATCTGCTGAGATGATCATGTAATTTTTATCCTTCCTTTTTTTAGTGTGGTCTATCACATTGCTTTTGCAAATTTTGAACTATCCTTTCATTCCTAGAATTAATCCTGCTTGAATATGGTGTATGATCCTTTTTACATATTGTTGGATTTGGTTTGCTAGTTTTTTGTTTAGGATTTTTGCATCTAGATTCATCAGAGAAATCGGCCTATAATTTTTTTTTTTGTAGTGTCTTAGTCTGATTTTGGTATCAGGGTAATTATGGCAACCTAGAATGGGCTTGGGAATGTTCCTTCCATTTCAATTTTCTTGGAATAGTTCAAGAATGATAGGTATTAGCTCTTCTTTGGTAGAATTCGTCTGTGAAGCCATCTGGTCTTGGACTTTTGTTTGCTGGGAATTTTTTAAATTGCAAATTCAGTTTCATTTCTAGTGATCACTCTTTTCAAATTGTGTTTTTCTTCTTGATTCAGTCGTCAGACTCTATGTTTCTAGAAACTTGTCCATATCTTCTAGGTTGTCCAGTTTGTTGGAATATAACTGTTTATAGTTTTCTATTATGATTTTTTACATCTCTGTGATACTGATTGTTATTTCCCCTTGTTCATTTCTTATTTTATTTGGGTCTTCTCTGTCTTATTTTAGGTGAGCCTGGGTAAAGGTTAATTTATTTCAACTTTATAATATTATTTTAATTTATTCTCATTTTTTAACTTTGTTTTTTCTTTGCTGTTCTGATTGAGTGATTTTCATTATTGTCTTCCAGATCATCTATGCATTCTTCTATATCACCTAGTTTGCTATTAATTTATTCTAGTGTGTTTTTCATTTCAGTTATAGTATTCTTCATTTCTGACTGGTTCTTTTTTATGTATTCTAGTCCCTGGTTGACATCTCCCTGTGTTCATCTATTCTTTTCCCTAAATCAGCTAGCATTCTTATTACTGATGCTTTGAATTTTTTATCTGCTAAATTGTTTATTTCTGTTTAATTAGTTATTTTTCAGGGATTTTCTCATAGTGTTTCATTTGAGATAAGTTCCTCTGACTTCTCATTTTCCTTAATTTTCTCTTTCTTTATAAAGTTATGTGAAATACTAACCTATTGTGGTCTTATAGGGGTGTTCTTATGTGGGAGCTTCCCTATCCAGTCTGTGTGTGCCCGTTGGTTTTAAGAGCTGAATTTGATTTGAACACAAGTCATGTCTTTCTTCAGGGTGTGCTGGTGGCTATCTCCTTGGTAGGCAGTGGGGCTGGTGATGCAAGGGTTTGGCTGGAGCCAGGTGTGAGCACAAACTTCTCCTTTGCTTGCTGGCTGTCATAGCCCTATCAGGGGACGTGGGCAGGTCTCAAGTTACTGCAGCAGAATCCCTGAATGTCGGGTCCCTTTTATGGTACGTTGCCCCCCTCCAAGTACCTGCACCTCCACACCACAGGGGCAGTGCTGGAGCAGTAGGGCTCGCATGGGCACTCAGCTTGTGTCTGGGTGCAGGCTTTGGCAATCCAGCCTGGGACAAAAATCTGGATTGCTTCTGATATGCTGCCTGTGTAAGTACCAGCCATGGCTGCCTCCACCCTTCTCAGATGCCACCTTGGGCCTGAGTCTCTTTTGTTTTTCTCAGCTGGACTCTTCCCCCCAGCCTCTGGTACTGTTCTTGCCCTAGTGTGGGCCATGCTGCATGTTAGGCTGGGCCTGTGTGGGCTCTCAGTGTGTCAGGGTGCAGGCTGTGAAGATCTAGCCACAGACAGAAATAGGGATGCTTCTGATGAGCTGCCTGTGTAAGTGCCAGCTCCCGCTCTGCTCAGACACCACTTTGGGACCAGCCGTATCTGTATCTCACAGCAACATTCCCAAGCCGGGTTGGAGAATTTGCTTAACTCAGGCTGATGTATGCCCCGGGGTGGTTGCAGGAAACTGAACAGCCACTCATGCAGGCTTCTATCCACTACCCCCACCTGACTCGCTAGTAAGGATGCAAGCAAGCACGTGCTCCTTACGAGTGGAATCCAGGCTTCCCAGAGCCCACCTGCTATTCCAGTGGCCCTCCAACCAACCAAGCGGCTCGTCTGCCCTGTGTTGGACCCTAGTTCTGGGGCGCCCAATATATGGCTTGAACCCTCCCCAAAGAGGGTCTCCACCCATGTAATCTTCCTTTTCCTCTGTGTCCCTTCTTAGGGGCACATGTCCTGACCTGACTGCTTCTCTTCCCTTCCTACTGATTCTCTGTGGATCCTTCTTATAGCCTTGATTGTATAGGAGTCTTTTTTCCAGTCTGCTGTTAGTTTTCAGTGAGAATTGTTCCACATGTAGATGTATCTTTGACGTGTTCATGGGAGGAGGTAAGTTCCTTGCCTTCCTTTTCTACCATCTTCATCCCTCCTGATAATTCAGTATTTTAATATAGGTTTCTCGAACCAACCTATTAGGAATTACACATTCTTTCCTAGGTTGAGCGACAGCTTTGTTTCCTCACTTTCTACCAATTTCCGTCACATTTTACCCTATGTATCAATTCCCAGCTCTCAATTTTGAGATTTTCAGGAGCAAGAACCAGATATTATCCATGCCTGGGTCTTTCATAGTAATTCAGCAGGTGCTCAAATCGTGTTGGTTTAGTTAATGTCTTCACATTATTACATGGTCTTGTCTGTTCTCAGTAGTCATATTTTTAATCTGTTAACAACATTAACACATTGGATTATTTTTCCCTGTTTGGAACACTTTGTTCATTTGGCTTTCAGGACAACACGATTTCTTGTTTTTTTGTTACTCTCACTGGCTGTAATTTTTATTGGTTTTGATTCATCGCTACAGCTTCCAAGGTGGTGGATTGAAGATTCTACATTCTCTACCTACATCTCTTTCTTTGGGAGACTCATCCTGTCACAATATATTACATTTTATCTATATATTGATGAATATCACATTTCTGTTTCTAGCCCAAACCGTGCTTCAGACCCCTACTGATCTTCATCCTGAAGCATTCTTCTCCTATTGTCTTTTTGAAAGCAGCAAACGGGCAGTTCTACCTTCTGGATGCTTAGGCCAAAACCCTTGAGAAGATCCTTGCCGTATGTGCTTCATTCACAATGTACAGTGATCCATAATGAAATCTGGACGGCTCACCTCTTTTCTCACCTGTCCAAACGCTATAATGTTTAATGTGGATATAGCATTAATCCTTGAACTTGTCTTTCTGCTTCTGCCATTATCTCCATTCAGTTTGTTTTCAACCCAGTAGTCACAGAGATTCTTTTAATATAAGCCAGATTAGGGAATTTTTCATCTTCAAAACCCTTCAGTAAATTCTTTCTTAATCCAAAGTCCTGCAAGGCCCAGTATAGTCTAACCTCCTTGACCTCATCTCCTTCTACTTTTCTCACTCATTCCTCCTCAGACTTACTGGCTTGCATTTCAAATAACTTCTACTTCAGAGCCTTTGCATTGCTTTTTCATTTTCCTAGAATACTGTTCTCTCAGAGAGACATAGCTCTCTCCCCTACTTTCTTGTCTTCCCTCCCAAACATCACCATTTATAATATTTGGTATTGTCTGTCTCTACCTGATCACCACATGAAAATAGAACTTTTTGTTTGTATTGTTTTATTTATTGCAAATAAGTAATGATATTTATTATCCCTAACACCTAGAATAGTACACAACAAACAGAAGGCACTCAATAAACTTTCCTCGAATGAAAGAATAAATGAATAAATGATTGAAACAACATATTTGCTCAGTTTTGCCTTGTGTTCCTAATACTAGGTAGAAGGAGAACCATGACTGGACTGTCCTCAAAATACATTCAAACAACTACTTAGAAACATAACGGATGAATACATCTGCCTCTGCAATTTAATCATTTCTTTCCAAAATCCTAGGGTAAGACAATCTATAGATTATATTTTAAATATATAATAACTTATGCAGTTATATAAATTGATACTGTAAATCTCTATTATATATTAAATATTTTCCATGATTTTTGTTAAAGAAAAAATGGTGATTATAAAAGATTATATACAGCCATTTTTCTTCGATGAATGGAGTAGAAAGGAGGAAGGAAATAAAGAAGCCATTTGAAGACTATAGACCAACATGTTATCAGAAGTTATCTATGTGTGGTAAAGTCATTTACTTCTTTTCTTCCCAATTTTCCATTTTTTATACATTTTATAATGAGCAATGTTAATCAGGAAAAATGTTGAAAAGCTAAAGTTTCATACTGAAAGAGATCATGAATTCTTGTGTTTGGACTACCATTTTTCTTATTTAAACAAAGTAGAAGGAATAGCTAGTTGAATAGGGCCTTATTCTTAAAATAAAGTGAAAACAGACTCTTTTACTTTTTCCTTCCTTTAGAAATTCCTGTTGGATCCTCACCTTCACTCGCTTATACATTTTCTTCTACATTCTGCTTTTGGTGGAAGTTGATACATACTTCTTTAGCGATCTGAGATTTAAGACTTTTACTCCTTCTCTCTGCTAACTTAATTACTATAGGAACAGTTGTATTTCTTGTCCATTCCATAGTTTGCCCCTCCAAAAAACCAACCACACAAAAAGCTCCCACAAAAATGGAGAAATACATAATAAAGTCACAAATAGCTTTCTGAGAAATCCTTATTCTTTTGTCTCTGTTTTTTCTTTTGCCCTACCCAGTTACGTGGGGAGTTTCTTGCCTTTTGGGAGGTCTGAGGTCTTCTGCCAGCCTTCAGTAGGAGTTCTGTAGGAGTTGTTCCACGTGTGGATGTATTTCTGGTGTATCCGTGGGGAGGAAGGCGATCTCTGCGTCTTACTCTTCCGCCATCTTCAAGGTCCCCTGAGAAACACTTTTTTAAAAACCTCAATACTTGTCAAGGCAGAGCCTGATCATGCCAGAGAAATAATTCATCTCTAAATATTTTTTGAGAACCCAGCTTGCTTGAACAGTAATAAAGAAAACAACTGCCATCTCTTCTGTTCTAACAATTAGATTTATTTACAATTCACTTTTAATTTTAAAACAATATGAAAGTAAATTTAATTGTCATTAGCATGGATCTCATATTAACTAATGAGTATTTTCTGGGTGGCATTTTTTTCCCTTTTCAGCATTTCTCTGTAATATTTACTTTCCCTCTCTTTTCATACCTTGCTTTTTGCATTTTGCCTTACAATTTTGCATCTTTGTTTTTATGTCAATAAGAAATCCTTTTTTCTGTGGTTTTATTTGTTTGACTACACTTTTGTCTTTTTTGAACATTGAAGCACTTTGGCGTTCATCACTTGAAACTGTAGGGACTAGTTAGGTAATGAATGAAGCTAAAATATCAGACCTATAACAGCAAAGGATCATTTCTTGTTCAGGGTATTTATCCTGTTGACCCTGGAACAACAGAGGTTTGGACTGCATAGGTCCACTTTTGTGCAAATTTGTTTTCAATAAATGTGTATTATATGATCCCTGGTTAGTTGAATCTGCAGATGTGGAACCATGGATATGGAGGGTCAACTATAGAGTTATACACAGAGTTTTGACTGTGCAGAGGGTGGGTTGCCCTAACTCTGGGGTGTTCAAAGGTCAACTTATGTATATGTATGTGTATATATATATACTTCTACATGTTGTCTTCATTCTAGTATCCAACTTGAGGAGGAAGCCCTTATCTGGAATATGGCTGGGCTTGTGTTAAAAGAAACATGGTGGGGAATTTCCTGGAGTTCCAGTGGTTAGCACTCCACACTTTCACTGCCTAGGGCACAGGTTCAATTCCTGGTCGGGGAACTAAGATCCCACAAGCCACACAGCACAGCCAAAAAAATAAAACCCCAAGAAGCAAAGAAACATGGTGAAACACAGCAGGCTTTTTCTTAAAATTTCTACCTGGAAACAACACATGTCATTGGGGCTCTCATTCTATTACCAAAGTAAGTCAAATGACGACTTACAACTTCTGTAAGATGGGGATGTATGATACTTGTACAGAAAGAAACAATAAATGTTCATTGCTTTATAACTTATCACTTATCCCAAGTCTAGGAAAATATCTCAAGTTTAGGAAAATAAATCAGAAATGGAGTTCTAGTGGAGGTGAGCTTGGAGTAGGGTTTTTAAGAGGAATCACTACGTTATGATATAAACGGTCACACATGAAGGCAGAGGAAGAGAAAGTATGGGAAGGAGGCCAAAGTAGAGAGTTTTTCATGGCATGTGACTCTCTAGGTTATGAAAATTAGGTGGTTGAGATTGTTAGTAAAGGAAACGGGACTGGTAGGGACTTAAAGGTTAGCAGTAGATTTCACACAGAAAAAAAAAAGGGCCACAATAATCTTTTGTGTATTGAGCTGATGTACTTTTAAAATAGCACTATGATGTAGGCATCTAACATTCTGTGAGTATAGGCAGTGAAGTTAAGGTGCTTATTTATCAGCTGGTGACTTCCAGCACGCTGTTTGTCCTTGGATGTATGTACTTCTGCAAATGTGATGTATGTTTACTTGGAGTTTTGTGATGGGTAACTACCACTGAGTGACTGCTGTGACTATAAAAATACTCTCCCTGTCTAAGTTAAATGGTTTTTTATCTTTCATTTTTTTCTTTTTTTTAAGGAAGTATAGTTGATTTACAATATTATATTTGTTTCAGTGTACAACATAGTGATTCAGTCTTTCCATAGGTTATAATCCATATAAAATTATTATGTCTGCCAGAAAAAGACATACTCTGTTATCACTTACATGTGGAATCTAAAAAATAAAACAAACATGTATATAACAAAACAGAAACAGACTCACAGATATAGAGAACAAACTAGTGGTTACCAATGGGAAGAGAGAAGAGGTGAGGGGCAAGATAGGGGTGTAGGATTAAGAGATACAAACACTGTATAAAACATAAGCAACAAGGATATATTGTACACCATAGAGAAATATAGCCATAATTTATGTCAGAGTGTTCTATGTTCTCGTTTAGAAGTTTTACGGTTTCGGGTCTTACATTTAGGCCTTTAATCAATTTTGAGTTTATTTTGTATATGGTATGAGGAAATGTTTTAAACTCATTGATTTACATGCGCCTGTCCGGCTTTCCCAGCACCACTTGCTGAAGAAGCTGTCTTTTCTCCATTGTATATTCTTGCCTCCTTTGTCATAGATTAATTGACCGTAGGTGTGTGGGTTTATTTCTGGTCTCTCTATTCTGTTCCATTGATCTATGTGTCTCTTTTTGTGCCAGTACCATACTGGTTTGGTTACTGTAACTTGCAAATATATTCAGAAGTCAGCAGGGGTTATACCTCCAGCTTTGTTCTTTTTTCTCAAGATTGTTTTGACATTCGGGGTCTTTTGTCATTCCATATCAATTTTAAGATTTTTTTTTGTAGTTCTGTGAAAAAATGTTCTGGATATTTTGATAGGGATTGCATTACATCTGTAGATAGCTTTGGTAGTATGGATATTTTTAACAACATTAATTCTTCCAATCTAAGAGCACAGTGTATCTTTCCATTTCTGTGTATAATTTTCAAACTCCTTCATCGATACTTCATAGTTTTCAGAGTATGTCTTTCACCTCTTTGGTTAAGTTTATTCCTGGATATTCTATTCTTTTTGATGTAATTTTATATGGGATTGTTTTCTTTCATTCTCTTTCTGATAGTTCATTTTTAGTTATAGAAACCAACAGATTTATATATATTAATCTTGTATCCTCAACTTTACTGAATGCATTTATTCTAATAGTGTTCTGGTAGATACTTTAGGGTTTTTGATATACAGTATCATGTCATCTGCAAATATTGACAGTTTTCTTCCCCTCCAATTTGGATAGTATTTATTTCTTTTTCTTGTTTGATTTCTGTGGCAAGGAAATACAATACTATGTTAAGTGGAAGTGGAGAGAATATGCGTCTTTGTTTTGTTCCTGATTTTAGAAGAAAGGCTTTCAGCTTTTCACTGTTGAGTATGATATCAGCTATGAGTTTGTCATAAATAACTTTTATTATACTGAGATATGTTCCCTCTTTACCTATCTTGATGAGAGTTTTTTTCAACATCTTTATTGGAGTATAATTGCTTTACAATGTTGTGTTAGTTTCTGCTGTATAACAAAGTGAATCAGCTATACATATACATATATCCCCATATCCCCTCCCCTTTGTGTCTCCCTCCCATCCTACCTAGCCCACCCCTCTAGGTGGTCACAAAGCACTGAGCTGATCTCCTTGTGCTATGCGGCTGCTTCCCACTAGCTAGCTATTTTACATTGGGTAGTGTATATATTTCAGTGCCACTCTCTCACTTCATCCCAGTTGACCCTTCCCCCTCCCTGGGCCCTCAAGTCCATTCTCTACATCTGCGTCTTTTTGATGAGAGTTTTAATCATGAATGGATGTTGAATTCTGACAAATGCATTTTTTTTCTTCTTGTATTTGTTGGGATGCTGATGTGAGTTTTTCCCTTAGATTTGTTAATGTGGTGTATCACATTGATTGATTTGTGAGTGTTGAACCATCTATAGAATAAATCCCACTTGAATATGGTATGTGATCCTTTTATATAGCACTGGATTTGGTTTGCTAATATTTTGTTGAGGATTTTTTTTTTAAACATCTTTATTGGGGTATAATTTCTTTACAGTGGTGTGTTAGTTTCTGCTTTATAACAAAGTGAATCAGTTATACATATACATATGTTCCCATATGTCTTCCCTCTTGCGTCTCCCTCCCTCCCACTCTCCCTATCCCACCCCTCCAGGTTAAATTCCCCCTCTTCAATTTGGGATCATTCCTTGTCTATTCTTATTTTGTTTGGCTTTTCTCTCTTTTCTTCTTTAGGCTGGCTAAAGGTTTATTTTGTTTGTCTTTTCAAAAACAAAGGTTTGATTTCATTGATTTTTAAAAATATTTCTATATTTATTTACTTTCCAATCTTCATTTTTTTCTCCCTTCTGCTGGGTTTGGGCTTTGTTTTTTTTTTTCTTCTTCTTCTAATTCCTTTAGATGGTAGATAGGCCTAGCATGTGATCTATCCTAGAGAACATTCCATCTGCACTTGAAAAGAATGTGTATTCTGCTGTTTTTAGATGGAATGTCCTCAAATACCTATTCAGTCCAACTACTCTATTGTGTCATCTAAAACTTTAGTTGCCTTTTTGATTTTCTGTCTGGATAATCTTTCCACTGATGTCAGTAGGGGTGTTGAATTCCCCCACTATTATTAAGTAACTGTTACCTTCTCCCTTTTTGTCTTTTTGTATTTGCTTTATATATATAAGTCCTCCACTATTGGGTACATATATGTTATTGAGTATAATATTCTCTTCTTGTATTGATCCTTTTATCATCATATAATGCCCTTCTTTGTCTTTTGTTATAGACTTTGTTTTAGTCTATTTGATCTGAGATGAATATCGCTATCCCTAACTTCTTGTCATTTCTATTTGCATGAAATATCTTTTTCCATTCTCTTACTTTTAGTCTGTGTGTGTCTTTAGTTCTGAAGTGAGTGTCTTGTAAGCAGTATAAGATCTACATTTTTTATTTCCCTTCCCCACATTTTGTGCTTTTGATGTCATATTATACATCTTCAAATTTATCCCTTTACTATGTATTTTAGTTATAGTTGCTTTTACAATTTTTTTCTTTCATTCTTTGTACTAGCTTATTTAAGTGGTTTATCCTCAGCCTTTACTATATGTTTTTATTTACTAGTGGGATTTTTGTGTTCCTGTGGATTCTTTCTTCTTGTTAATGCCTTTTATTTTCCACTTAGAGAAGACCCTTTAACTTTTCTCTAAAGTAGGTTTAACATCGATTAACTCTTTTAGTTTTTGCTTGTCTGAGAAGTTTATGTCTCCTTTAGTTCTAAATGATAATTTTGCTGGGTAGAGTATCCTAGGTTGCAGGTTTTTCCCTTTTATTTTTATAAATTGCAACTTCAGGAAAAGTTCCTGCTTTATTATTCCAAATAAATTTTCGCATGTAAAATAAATGTCCAATAGTTCCTGGTATGTGGGACGATAATGTTTGTTAAAGTCACAATGAAGCCTTATTGACAGAAGCTTGACTATATAAACAGCACAAGTTGAGAAAAGGTTTAATCTCCAAACCTATTAGACTGGATGAAGTAAGATCAGTAACGGCCACCTTGCAACATTACAGGAGGTCTCATTCCTATCGGAGGTTGAGGAGGCCCACCTTGGTAAGGGGGCACCATTGGCAGTCCCTGCCCATACGGTGGCATAGCACCAGGAAGATAACCTGGCATGCCTTGATGATGACCACCATACTGACCATGAGGTGGCATTGGGGGTCTCATTCATTGTTGCTGTGGGATGCCTGGCTGTGGTGGCCTCATACCTCCAATTGGTCCAACGGGTGGATTACCAATGGGAGCCTCTCCTGGTCGAGGAAGATTACGTTGATATTTAGGTAACTGTGCTCTTCTCTCTTCCAGCAATATATCCTCATCTGGATGGATCAACTTACTGGTTGCACTGGTCGTCATAAGTGTAGCAGGCTTACTTGTTATTGAAGCTGCTGGTTTAGCTGCAGTGCTATTTGTTGTACTAGTGGTTGAAGCTGTAGACTGTGTATATGCAGGGAATGTAGGCTTTGGGGGTTCTGTAGTTGTTGCAGGGGTACTATTTAAGGGCTTGAAATCTGTACCAACAGGTCCTTGGACAGCTGCCTGAGCCTGTCTCACACTGGGGAAAAGAGGCTTAGTAACTGGAGGCTGTGGAGCTGGAACTGTTGCTGTTGGTGTAGGTGGTCTGTAAAGAATATCTGGCGCTGAAACAGCCTGTGCTTGAGTCATTGGAGGAATTCCAGGACATGGAACAGGAGGGGGCGTACCTGGTGGCATACCAGACATCAGAGGTGGTATTCCCGGTCCAGGTGGCATCATTCCACCCATTGGCATCATTCCAGGTGGCATTCCTGGTGCTCCTGGAGCTAGTGTTAGTCCTGGTTGTGCCGTTGGGGGGATATAACCTTGTTGAGGTTGAACAGGCTGTGGTTGAAATGAAGTTGAAGCTGCAGAGTCCTCATCATAGTCATCATAATCCTCTGGTTGCTTCTTTTTTTGACTCTCTGCTTGTGTTTTCTGTTCAAGAAGTCATCTTCTTTCATCCATGTCTGTTTTTGGAATACTTTCCATACCATATATTTCGAACTCTATGTCTGTTCTCCCAGGTATTGCATTTGGTACCGCATCTATTGTCTCTTTATGCACCTGCATGCAATGAATAGCTAAGCCAGGTCCTGTATACAGTTTCTTATGACATATATGACATTTAAAATGCTTTGCTTTTTGGTGCTGTATAAGGATCTTCTCATCATCAAAATCTCTATTACAATACCAGCACCATGGCTTCAGCTCCTGCTTGTTCTTGTGACCCATAACTAAGCTCTACCAACAAAAAAAAAAGGGAGGAGAAAACAAGCAGGAGAAACTAGCTGAAGAGTCGCTCACTCTTCCGACCCAACCGCCACCACCATGTCCCACAGGAAAACCAGGTTTTTCCCTTTTAGCACTTTCAATAATGATGCCTGTCCCTACCAGCCTGCAAAGTTTCTGCAGAAAAATCAGCTTATAGCTTTATGGTGGTTCCTTTATATATGACTCTTTGTTTTTCTCTTGCTGCCTTTAAATTTTCTGTATCTTTAACTTTTGTTATTTTAAGTACGATATGCCTTTGTGTGGATCTGTTTGGACTCATCTTGTTTGGGATCCTCTGTGCTTCCTGGATTGCATAGCTGTTTTCTTCTAAAGTTTTGTGAAATTTTCAGCCATATTTTCATCAAAAATATTTTCATCAAAAATATTTTCAATCCCCTTCTCTCTCTCTTCACCTTCTGGGACCCCTATAATGTAAATGTTGGTATACTTGTTGTTGTTCCAAAGATCTCTTAAATTGATCTCATTAAAAAAAAAATTCCTTTTGCTGTTCTGATTGGATGATTTCCATTCTATCTTCTGGATCACTTATGCATTAATCTGTATCACCTCTGGTATTAATCCTTTCTCGTGTATTTTTTATTTCAGTTATTGTATTCTTCAATTCTGACGGATTAAAATTCCACTGTGTTCCTCTATTCTTTTTGCTAATTTAGTTAGCATTCTTTTTACTAATGCTTTGTATTCTTTATCTGATACATTATTTCTCATTATTTGTTTTTTCAGGGGTTCTTCTCTCGCTTTTTCAAATGAGACCAGTTTCTCTTTCTTCTCATTTTGTTCAACTTTTTTGTCTCTATAAAATTTGGTGAAACAGTTCCCTGTTTGAGATCTTGAGGGTGTGCCCTTATGTGGGAGCCTCCCTGTACAGTCTGTGTGTGTCGTGTGGCTTTGGTGGGAGAGTTGGATTTGATGTGAACGTAAGCCATGTCTTTGCTGTTTTGCTGGCAGCTATCATCTTGGTGGGAGGTGAGGTTGGAGAAGGGGGGATCCAGGGCTTGAACTAGATGCCAGCTGGGGCTTCCTCTCCTCTGCTCAGTGGCCATCATCACCCTATCGGGGGCAGGGGCCCATCCCTCGTTGCTGGAGCAGAAGCCCTGAATAACAGGTCTAAACTTTCTCTGTTCTCTTTAAGTGTGTGATCTCCCCCCTCCTAGCACCAGCAAACTTGCCCCATAGGGGAGAAGTGCTGGGGCAAGTGGGGCCCAGGGAAGCACTTGGTATGTGTTGGGGCATGGGCTGTGGTGCTCCGACCACATACAGAAGTCTGAGCTGCATGTGATGCACTGCCTATGCAAGTGCCAGTGCCTGGGTCAGCTGCCTATGACCTGCTCCATTCAGGTGCTACTTTGGGTCTGAGTCTCCTTTGTCCCTCACAGTTGATCTCTCGTCTTTGCCTCTGCTACCCCTGCCCTGGTTTGGAGCTGCACTGCAGTGCAGGCAGGGCCCATGTGGGCTCTTTGTATGTATCGAGGCACAGGCTGTGGCGGTTTGGCCACAGACAGAGTTTGGGCTACTTCTGATGCACTGCTTGTGCAAGCACCGGTAGTGGCTGCCCCAGCCCTGCTCAGATGCTGCTTCAGATTTGAGCTGCCTCTGTGTCACGTGGTCGAGCGCTTTTCCTTAGTCGTAGAGCTGTGATATGAAGTAAACAGGCTGGAGCATTCCCTTGGCTCAGGTTAGGGCTCACGCTGGCGATGTCATGGGAAACCAGTCGGCCTCCTCAGCAGTTTCAATCTGTCCTCTTTGCCCTGTCTTGGGAGCAAACCAACTCATGTGTGCTCTTCGTGAGTGGAGTCCAGGATTCCCACAGCCCTCCTGTTAGCCCCACTGACCCTCCAGGCAGCCAAGGGGACTAGCCTTCCCTGTGCTGGACCCCAGGACTGGGGTGCCCAATATGTGGCTGGAACCGCCCATTCCCTAGGGAGGATCTCCACCTGTGTAATCTCCCTTTTCCTCTGTGTCCCCTCACAGGGGCACAGGTCCTGACATGATTGCTTCTCTTCCGTTCCTACTGATTGTGTGTGGATCCTTTTTTTTTTTTTTTTTTTTTGCGGTACGCGGGCCTCTCACCGTTGTGGCCTCTCCCGTCGCGGAGCACAGGCTCTGGACGCGCAGGCCCAACGGCCATGGCCCACGGGCCCAACCGCTCCGCGGCATGTGGGATCTTCCTGGACCGGGGGCATGAACCCGTGTCCCCTGCATCGGCAGGCGGACTCTCAACCACTGCGCCACCAGGGAAGCCCAGTGGATCCTTCTTATAACCTTGGTGTACAGAGTTTTTCTGCCAGTTTCCAGTGGGATTTGTTCCATATGCAGATGTATCTTTGATATGTTCCTATGGGGAGGTGAGTTCCACCTTTTCCTCTTCTGCCATCTTCATCTCCTCTCTCTCCCAAGTTAAACATTTTAAGAACAGAAACTGACTTAGGATGGATTAAGCCTAAAAATATTGACAAGTTTATTGTAAGTATATTGGGCAGCTAAAATCAATGGGAGAGCTGGAATACCGGGAGAAATGGCCAGAACCACATCTCAAACCTGGGTTGACGTGGAAAATTCTTCTCCCTTCACTACCTCTGCTGGGAAGCAACCACCTAAGCCCTTGGTTTTTGCTGCACTTAGCTCCTGAGGCAAAGACCAGAATGCATGTATTGAGTGCTGTGGCCAAAGATAAGGCCTGAGCCTAACTGCAGGAAAGTCTAATAAGCAAGTGCCTGGCAACTCGCTCTTTAGAGAGAGACAGATTTTCCCATGTCAAATCAGACTCTGAAAGTGTGAAAACCCTAAATATCAAGAAGCATTTAGATGCTAATTTGTCAAAATGAAGGAAAATACCCATACAAGTAGAAAGTAAAGAAGTGACTGATATGAAAAGAAATAAAATAGTTGATTGGAAAAATGGGTATTGAGAGATGGCAAGAGGAGATCTGAAATTAGTTTGGGGAGTGTTTGTGCTAAGGGACCAGGAAGATACACATACTTCGGTGGCAAGAAAATCATGACCTTTGGAGCCAAAGAGAAGGGAATTTAAATCCTTGTCTTGATGCATATTAGATGTGTGTCTTAGCCAAGTTAGTCCAGGAACCTCAGTATATTGGAGATAACGATATTAGTATGAAGATCAAATAAAATATGTAAAGGTCTGTTTCTGTCTACTATATGGTAGATACTCAACAAACATTACCCACCCACCTATTCCCCGCAAAGCTTTAGGATAAAAGCAATGAGGAAAGTCAGTACAAAGATTTCCATGTTGTTCTAGCATCTAATGTCCTGAATTCCTCAGGAGATGATGGTTGGTAAAGGAACAATAAGAGAATAAAATTTAGAGGTAAGTTTTGTTACTGGTAAGGGGTAGAATCTTTTCTGGAACCTGGCTGGATCACAGGTTGCCCTATGGTTATCTTTAGTTCTCTCAACCAAGGTGCTGAAGACAGACTAGTCCTTGAACAGTCTTAGTGAGCAGGTGTACCCCCTGGATTTTCCTCTGCTTCTGCACCATTTTTGTCCAAGGAGATCTGGATTTCCATCCAGTCTTACCTTCTTCCTTCTTTTGAGTCCTTTCTGGAAGGAAAAAATAGGAAGCAGCCAATCTAAAGGGAATTCCAGTTAAAAGCATTAAGAGTCATAAAAGGTCTACAAAAGGGCCCAAATTCAAATATATTGGTAAATATTAGCATCATCCTTGGGCAAGACAATTGTAAGTAGTGAGTTGATAGGACTGAGGTTTGTTTGAACTTAAAGGAATTCAAATTCAAATTGCTTATAACTCAAGCAAAGTGAAATATAAATGAAGGCAGATAGCTGTCAGGTTACAGATCCTAGCCTACATCTGGGGTTTCTTATCTTCTCAGAATCCTCTTGCCTCTGAGGAAACATGGGTTGGAAGACCCAAGGTGTGAAGACTTTCTGTTTTGAACTCAAGCAGCTTTACGTTGCATCTCTCATTCACACTGAGGTCACACAAGATATTATTTGAAAACAGGGCTTTGTGGCTAAAAAGGACATTTAGACTGTGATGCTCTTTTATGCAGATTTGCAAGACTCTCTCATCAGATTTATAGTAAGTGAAGACTACACTTTTTCCAAAGCACTTCCACATATAGTCTTTCAATGACCCTCTTAAGAACCTAGTGAGGAAAGCATATGACTTGAATATTGGTGATCAAGAATATAGCCACATATAATTTTCAGTCAATGGAATAAAACGTTGATTTTTTTGAATGGTGAAAGAGAGATTACTATTTTCTTCACAGTCAGTGGTTTTTGCTAAATCTCTAACAGGCTCATCTGACCAGGAAAAATGGATTTGGGTTGGGAACATGGAATGTGAAATCAGTGTTTCAGGGACATGGACTTTCACAGAGGCCTCTGCAATCACCATGTTCCTGGCTAGTAAAACCCACTGAAATTATTTTCTTGCTATAATGTGATTTACAACTTAAACCTGTTCTAGTAAATAGAGATGCTTCCACGGCTCTACCGCTTCCCACCCTTTTTGCCAGATCTTAGCACATCTGAGAAAAATTATGAGATCTCATGTTAAAAGATCTAATGGTACATGAATTGCGTTTTCTCCTTATGTCTTGGTGTAATGGGGAAAAACATGTCTCTAGAATTGGCTATTTCATTCTCAATAGCACCAATTATTTAAAAGTGTCCTTTATATACAGACCCTGCAGCTACATCAGTGCAGCTGGAATTTAATTTAATCCATTTACTCATTTGTTCAATTAACATTCAGTGAACACTGAATGGTACCTGTGGTTAAGCCACAATAATGGGAAAAGTTATGACAAAGGAGACAAGAATATACAATGGAGAAAAGACAGCCTCTTCAATAAGTGGTGCTGGAAAACTGGACAGCTACATGTGAAAGAAAGAAATTAGAACACTCCCTAACACCATACACAAAAATAAAGTCAAAATGGATTAGAGACCTAAATGTAAGACCTGACACTATAAAACTCTTAGAGGAAAGCATAGGCAGAACCCTCTTTGACATAAACCACAGCAACATCTTTTTTGATCCACCTCCTAGAGTAATGAAAATTAAAACAAAAATAAACAAATGGGACCTAATGAAACTTCAAAGCTTTTGCACAGCAAAGGGGATCATAAACAAGATGAAAAGACAACCCTCAGAGTGGGAGAAAACATTTGCAAGTGAAGCAACTGACAAAGCATTAATCTTCAAAATATATAAGCAGGTCATACAGCTCAATATCAAAAAAACAAACTACCCAATCAAAAAATGGGCGGAAGACCTAAATAAACATTTCTCCAGAGAAGACATACAGATGGCCAACAAACACATGAAAAGATGCTCAACATCACTATTAGAGAAATGTAAATCAAAACTACAATGAGGTATTACCTCACACTGGTCAGAATGGCCATCATCAAAAAATCTACAAACAGGGCTTCCCTGGTGGCGCAGTGGTTGAGAGTCCGCCTGCCGATGCAGGGGACACGGGTTCATGCCCCAGTCCGGGAAGATCCCACATGCTGCGGAGCGGCTAGGCCCGTGAGCCATGGCTGCTGAGCCTGTGTGTCCGGAGCCCGTGCTCCGCAATGGGAGAGGCCACAACAGTGAGAGGCCCGTGTACCGCAAAAAAAAAAAAAAACAAAAAAAAAAAACTACAAACAATAAATGCTGGAGAGGGTGTGGAGAAAAGGGAATCCTCTTGCACTATTGGTGGGAATGTAAATTGATACCGCCACTGTTGAAAACAGTATGGAGGTTCCTTAAAAAACTAAAAATAGAACTACCATATGACCCAGCAATCCCACTACTGGGCATATACCCAGAGAAAACCATAATTCAAAAAAACACACACACCCCAATATTCATAGCAGCACTGTTTACAATAGCCAGGACATGGAAGCAACCTAAATGTTCATCGACAGAGGAACGGGTAAAGAAGATGTGGTATATATATACAATGGAATATTATTCAGATGTAAAAAGGAATGAAATAGGGTCATTTGTAGAGAGGTGGATGGACCTAGAGACTGTCATACAGAGTGAAGTAAGTCAGAAAGAGAAAAGCAAATGTCATAATAATGCATATGTGTGGAATCTAGAAAAATGGTACAGATGATCTTAGTTGCAAAGCAGAAATAGAGACACAGATGTAGAGAACAAATGTGTGGGTACCAAGGGAGAAAGGGGTGGGGTAGGAGGAATTGGGAGACTGGGATTGACACATATACATTATTGATATTGTGTATGAAATGGACAACTGATGGGAACATGCTGTATAGCACAGGGAATTCACCTAGTGCACTATGGTAACCTAAATGGGAAGGAAGTCCAAAAGGGAGGGGATATCTGTATGTGTATAGCTGATTCATTTTGCTGTGCAGTGGAGGCTAACATAACACCATACTCCTATACAAATTAATTAAAAAAATAATGGGAAACGTTAATGGATGTATACAGCTTTCTATATATAAAGCATTGTTTTAAATACTTTTATATATATTATTTAATTCTTTTACAAATCTAAGCAATAAGTACCCAATTTACAGATGAGGTAACATAGGTATAGAGATACTAAATAATTCAAACTTGGGTTGTCACACTCAGAGTTCTCACTTCTAACCATTGCACAGCCCTTCCTCAGAGTCCCTGTGGGGAAAGCATCTGTCTCATCTGATCGTCCTCCTGTCTACTCCAGTGAAAGCCCATCCAGGATAGACCCTCTAACCAGGTACTAACCAGATATCTATGAGTTATTTGATATCTTCACTTTAGTAATCAATGGAGATCATACATATACAGGTGAGTGTGTGTGTGTGTGTGTGTATATATATGTATATGTATCTCTATATGAACTAACGGAGATTTTAATATCTATGCATATAGAAATGATGTTTTACGTATATGATGGACGTTATATATAGAAGGATTATATGTATATAAATGGAGCTTATTATGTATATATATGTAATTACAAATTTCCTGCATCTTCTCCTCCTCTTCCTCCCTCTCTCTCGTCTCTTTTCCTGTAAAATACCTCATATTAAATGACAAAGGAGCCATTCCCTTTTGGACCTCCCATTGTAAATTCTTCCTAAGGATGAATAACGCAACCTCGAATTCCTCCCGTAATGTGTGAGTTTCACAGAGGGACTGGAAATCCCATTTCTAACCCACCTGCGAGAGGAAGAGCCTTTGTGCAGGGGTGAGATGGGGAGACGGTTTAGACAGGACAGAGCCCTGAGCAGAGGAAGGGGTCCAGAGCGGAGGCTGTGACTCACACAGAAAATTTGTAGTTGAGGAGTTGTGCCTTCTATTTGATTTGAAGTATTTCCATCATGTTCAGTAAAATGGATGGCAGAAATCGAAGCCCATGTACTTTGTCCATTTGTAAGAATGCAGCCTAGGGTCATACATACTCTCCCTCCCTCCCATGTCAAGTTGGCATGAGGGCCAGCGGCCTGGGGCTAGAACAGGGGCTCTGAGCGATGGCTGAGCTTCCTTGAGGAGCGCAGCCACGGAGCCGGGCTCTTGCCTTGCTGGCCCTTTGGGGAATCCTGAGGGCAGGATTTGTCTTGGCCCTTCATTGTCTCCCCCACCATTTCCACCTGGACCCTGGCTGCATCTCTGACTTCCTGTCCCCCCAAACCACCCTGCACGTTCTCCACTAGCCTGCTTTCACACGCTGTGCGTGGGGGCCCCGGCCCACAGACAGGAGCTTTGCACCTACTGTTAACTCTGTTTTCAGCACTCTTCCCATCCCACTTCACCTGCTGAAACTCTTACTTATTCCTTTGATTTCAGCTTAAGGCTCACTTCCTCCGACCAGCCTTTCCTGATTGTCCTAATTCTGCCAAAAGCCCTTCATTTTAGCCTCATGGCACCTGTGTGTCTCTTCTGTGGCCATTGTCAAAGATACAGTTTTACACTGTTGGACCCGTTATTTAATTAACTCCTAGTGTCTCTGCTCATCTTTAAATCCTTGATGAAGGAAGATTGTTTTTACTGACCAGTACCTAGTCATCCCCAGCACCTAGAAAAATATCCAGCCCACGGGTATACGTACCTGTTGGCTGGATGAATATGTCAGCTACTCTCGGCCATTCCCTGGCGTGCTATGCTCTCCTGCTCCAGGTTTTTCTTTCTCCCTGGCCCTCCTATAAAGAAGCTTTCAGAAGTCTGTTCTGTGTGTGTTTAATCTTGAAGCTTATAAATTGTATACATAATAATAATGGTTAAATTTTATATTGTGTTTACCTTGTGCCAGGCATCCTTCAAAAGTACTTTACTTACATTCATTCATTCAGTACTCATAACCATCCTGTGTGGTACGTTCTATCTCATTTCATTGAATATTAGGGACGTTGATTGTAAAACACATCATCGTTTTGTCAGTCGAACTCTGAAACGTCATCTCTCTCTTACAAATGAGAATTTCAGGATAATGAAAGGTTTAGCAACTTGCCCAAGAAAGGCTGGTGCTAAAAATGATGGAGCCATGGTGCAGATGGGGTAAGGCAATGCCAGAGGCCATGCTTTTCACCATGGGGCCATCTTGCCACACAAAGAGTCACACATCTGGGCTGTTTCTGCATTTCTTAAATCAGATACAGCCATCCCAGAGGATCTCAGAGGCCACGTGAAGTCACAGGATAAACACGGTGCCACCTACTTGACTATCACTATTTGACAGGAAAATGTTAAATTGCCTTTATAGTAAAATATACTTTATTAAAATAAACAGGGGTGTATTAAATAGTAGAATGCAAAATGTATCCATGTTTTAGATAGAACTTAAAACCTGTGATTGTTTATGTTGGATGCTTTATAGTTTATTTTGAAAATACTCTTTTAATTCCGAATGCTATCATTTCACCCAGGCACTTGTTTATATCACACAGGATTATTGCAACTGATGTTTCCTATTCACTTTCCTTACTCTGAATACCAATCCTGCATTTCACTGTCTAACTAGTCATCTTATAACTCTGCTTGTATTAGAGAACTTGTTTGCTAGGAGATATGAGTATTGTCCCCATTTACAGATTGAAGCTTTAGCACCTTTGCCTGACATTGAGATCCTCTGTGATTTAACCCATTCGTGTCTTTCTGAGCTCCTATCCCAATGGGGTCATCTAGAACTCTTTGCTTCAGCCAGTTGACCCCCATGTGTGACGTTCTCATTCCTGTGTTTGTGACTTGGGTCATGTCCATCCTTCTGGAATGTTATCTTCCTTCATCCTGCTGAACTCTACGCTCCTATTAAAACCTCTATAAAGGTCCCCCTTGAGTCCTGAAACTTGCATCGCTTTCTTGTACCCTGGGTGAGATTGCCACGAGCTGCGTTTTTATTTCCCTTCCTCTGCTATTTACTTTAATTAACTTGATGAGTCCATGTCTTGATTCCAAAACATTCATGCTTCTTTCTGTCACCCATAGCACCTTTGCATATAACAGTCCCTCGAGAAATATTTTTGACTGTTGAATAAACAAATGAGTGAGAAACAGCCCATGGCTTTTCCTCATCAGTGACTTTCATTTACCTAAGGCGGCAGTGATGGTTTTGGAAGAGTAACACGGAGAATTAGAAGTTTTCAAATCCTGTCCTTGACACTAGTTACTGTCTCTGTAAACTTGAGGATCAGAAGCAGAAACATCAGTAGAGCCAATGGTATTCCGTGCCCACCCTGTTGTATGTGTTCAGTCTTAGAAAAATTATTGGTTCTTTTCATAAAGTCTTAAGCTAGAGAACAGTTCTTTAACTACACAGACATTATTTTAAAAAACTTAATGTCCATATTGAACAAAGAAATGCCATTTCAACTGAAAATTTAATTCTATCCCATATGGTCTGTGTTACTTGTGTTCATACGGTAGTTTGTGAAAGTACCCTCCCAAATTGTAGTACATATAAGTGAAACAGAGTAGGAATGAAGGTAATACCTAGACCAGTGGTTAGACTACTCAGCAATTCATTACCTTCCCTTTTTTGTTCCCACTCAAGACACATACCACCAAAGATAAACGCCAAATGCATAAACAGTTCTTTCAGTTTTATTGCTTTAACATATAGTTTAATTATCAGTTGAGCAAATTATTAACAAACTACAGTGACATGAGTTGAAATAAATATTGTTTCAAATAATACTGCATAATTTCAAAACAAACCCAGTGTTACATGCGTGAAAAAATTGAGAACACAATAAAAAAGAAAAATTTGATTCAGTTAAGCACAAAAGGAATGCAGAATCCCAAACAAGGAATATCTGACCTTCTATGTCAATGTTGTGAGGGTATTAAAGAGCTTTACCTATTCCTGGATAAATAATTCATTTTTATTGATTGGTGAAATTGACTTTAAGGATAAATAATGACCAGAAAGCTCTACAAGTGCTTTTGCCAAAGTTTATCTATGGCCAAACCATAAACCTACTTTGAATTGGCAGTTATTGAGTGGTTGCTTCACTCAGCCCCATTCTGCCTTCTGCAGAGCAGGGTGAGGTGTAGAAGCCAAGGTACTGATAGTTTGAAACACCTCAAATGCCACTAAACTTAAGTTCTCAAGATATTGCTCCAATAAACATGACTATTATCAACTGCTTGCTTTTATTTAATCTCAGGCTGTCAGCTTAAATCTCCCTTCATCCTGATTTACAATGTGCATGCTACCTTCAGAAATGTCACTAAGTTTAAAATGTCAAAGTTGTTGCCTGTAAAAGTACATAAGGTAAAGTAAGTGAATTTTTTTTTTTTTTTTTTGCCAAGTCAGTATGGAACTAAAACATAATCAAAATGGAAAGCAGGGGCATCTGGAAATCTTTCACTGGAAGTTTTAATTCATATTTAATCACCCGAAAACTTGCTCAAGAAAATTTTGTTTTGTTTTTTAAAGTCCCAACTATTAGGTACTAAGTTGGGCATAACATATGTCTACTTCTGTTTTCAGGGAGTTGTTAGTCATGGATATCAAAGAAAAATTATTATGCTGTCATTCAGGGCCAATGAAATTTTCTTTGGAGGAATTTTACCACACAAGGACAATTTTCAAAATCAGTCAGAAGCACAGCTTAACCCTGCAAGACAGTTGCTGAAATTCTCATATTTATATCTCACTGTATACCAGCACATAAAAATAGAGTTATAATGGTATAAGATTCAGCAAGCAATGGAATACTATCTCTACAGTATTTTCAAAATTAATTTTATGTTTAAAGCTTAAGGAAAAAGAAAAGTTCTGTGTAACTGAGAGTGTGAACTAACCTCTCAGACTTGCCCCTTTGCCTTATGAATAAACACTCCAATCCAGATTTGATGTTAGAAGCCCAGACTTGTCAGTCTTAGCTAGACTATCACTGAGTATCACAGAGAGGTTCAGATAATTCATAAAGATGGGAAACTGATGGACATGTTGAGGGCTGGCCTGGGACTACATAATACATGGTTGTCTGAATAGAAAAAGTAATCTGCCGGCTTTGAACTATTGATATAATTATTGAAAGGGGGCTTTAAGATGTTTAGAGATGCTACGTATCTTTAAGACCAAATACCCAGAACAAAAAATAAGCATTCTTCTTGAAAATGCAAAGGAAAGAAAACTTTATAACTAAAAAATACCTCATTTGGAATGAAAACACAGGACCTAAGTAGAATTAGTATTCTGCTAATACCATTTAAGTGGCTGTTGTATATATCCTACACTGAAGAGATTTTTAGAGATGGTTGTTAGAAATCTGAGCCTCTTTCAGAGTTTCCCTCCAGAGCTTCCTTTTATGACAGTTGGCAGCAGGCACCATCATGACTGCCAGGTACCCAAAACTGAAGACCCCAAATAAATACATTCCCAGTTTAAGGAAACATTTCTGGCCCTACTTTAAGAAAGATTAGAAAGTCATTTAACTACCCCAGGCCTGAGATAGGGAGGTCTATCCAGCAACATGGGCAAGAGGGAGAGTCTAGACTTCAGTTGTCTCTAGGATCCTAGAAGGACCATGTAAAGTTAAAGGACTAAATTTGCTTACAGTCAGACACATACTGTATACATTGTTACCTCTATAAAGAAGGAAACATACATTTCCTATGGTTCAGTCAGTGTGGAACACAAAGAAACTTTAGCTTATTTCAATAATCCTTGGCCCATCCTCCCTGGGATATATAATTTTAAACACACATTAGCAGTAAAGAAGGAAAGAAATGGTGTCAACAAATTGTTTTCACCAGTCAATGCTAAAGATGGATTTTAAACAGGCATCTCCATGGAAGATTTCACCTCTGTGGATGTGAAAGTAATTTGGTGTTTTCATCTGATTTCAGATCACGTAGATGAAATATTCACTCCTCATATATCTGATATTTTTATTCAATTATTAGAGGTTATAACATTCAGCTAATTACTTAGGTACCTGCTTTTTATTTGCTTTGAGTGATGTAGGCATGGATTTATATACCATATATATTTAAGTTTTGATCCTTTTGCTCTTACATAGGAAGCCAGCCAGCATTTGAAATGTGCATCTCATTTTCAACTAAAAACTCCAATCCCATTTTCCAGGAAATCTGGATGGTGTGGTGGCTAAAAGTTCAGACTCTAGAGTGCAACCAAATTTTAAGGCCAGTGAGTTTTCAAGCAAGATCCGTCTCCTTAGTTTCTTTTCCTAAGGAATAGAGCTGATAATGTTTATCTCCTAGGGTTATTGAAAAAATTAAATAAGGTAATAGCATTCAACACAGAGTCTGCCCATAAGGGCAAGAATCACTGTTTGTTTTGTTATCTGGTATATCCTAAGAACCTAGAGCAGTGCCTGGAACAGCAAAGTTGCTCAAAAGATATTTGTTAAATATATAATATCCCGATTAACTCTGATACTGGGGAGAATTTCACCCACCAACATGCTAAAAAATTGGCTGAATTTCAATTTCTCATCTTGCAAACAATATCACTAAATGATCCTCAGAAGTTATATAGTTTGTCCTCTGCCCTGACACGACTTCACCCAAACTGCCGAAGATAAGTGCCCTATCCTATCCTTAAAATCTTCCTCAGGAGAAGGCTGCCTAATCGTCACAGAACTCAAAACTCTTCCTCCCTCTGGTATAAAAGTTACCTGCTTCTGCAGCTACCTTTCTTATTCCCTCCTCTACCTCTGTCACTTTCTTACCCACTTTCTTTTAGAACTGCTCTGTATTTACTGCTTTTTTCCCCCTCCAACTTGTTAAATTCATTTTGAAGTTCATTCCTTAGGTTTTGTTCTGCTAAACCAGTGGGGACTGTTGGATTCTAGAAGCCAGCCTGCAGCCAATGAAACATCTCATCCCAGGATCTACATAAAGGCCAGCCCTACAAACCATCTATTATCTGTAGGTGGGATTCTGGTAAGGTTGGGTTCCATTTGCAAGCGGTTCTCTCCGTTAGTATAATCTTCTTTTGAAGTGTTCAGGAATAAGTCCTGTCTATCTTGGTAGGGGAAGAAAATTCACATGTAAAATGATTAATATAGGAAATTATTCTTTCTTTTGCTTTAATAGAAAATGTTTCTTGTTCATGTAAATTAGTTAAAACGGCAAAAGAATGCATTAAAAATTTTAATCCTTCTCTCTTTCAGATGTCTAGGAGAGTGTTAAAACCTTGATTACCTCTTTAGTTGCACACACCTGGTTTTAGTAACATCCACATTTTTCTATCCTAATAGACCCAAAGAACCAAAATGAAAACTTGAAACTACTTTGTGTGTAGACTCTTCTGTCATTAGGCCTGGCTTGTTTATTTGGCAGTAACATGCAAAATATTTACTAATATTAAAGATATTATAATGATAGGGAAAGAGAGTTATGACAAAAAATGCTATAGGGTTTTTGTCCGATTAAGTGTTGTTTTCTGGTATGTGACATATAAATGAAAATTATAAATATACATTTTTAAGGTTGCAGACCTTTTTCTAGTTGCCTTAAAAAGAATTATTAAAATAATATGGAAGTTACAGTCTTTTAACTGGATGCCCCTAAATTTTCTGATGCAGTCAAACAGAAGTATTTCTGACTTTCCAAAAAGAAAAATGGCTGTTTGATACCTAAATATGCAATAAGCAGCCTGTCTTAACAAAAGACAGGCAGACAAAAGTACAGATTTTATTCAACTTGATATTCTGGCGCTTGCTTTGCTAACCTAGAGAATTACTTACAATGAAGATGAAACAGGCTGGCAGCTCTGCAAGGACTTCACTAGAGAAAGGTAAATAACACCAGGAAAAGTCTCGATCTCACTCTACTCATTCTGCCACTGTACAGAAATATGTATCCATGGGAACCACAGTGCCTAGCATGGAAGTGTTCATTTGACACCGAAAAAGATAAGAATGTTTTCTGGAATAGAAAAAAGAAAAAAGAAAAAAGATAATGGCATTGGGAATTAAAATTAATACTTTTAACTAGAATGCTACAGAATGTATTAATCAGTTGATATGTGGGATGGTCTCCTAAGGGGATGAGAGATGAGCGAGAGAGATTTTGAACTAAGAGGGAAGGACATTATTTGGGGGTAACTGATTGGGATGAGCAGGCCTGCTGCATCATTCTGGTAGTAAACTGTCAGCAGTTTATAGGAAGATACGGAGCTCAGGGATGGTGAGATGAAAAGACCACCCTGAATGTGAAGGTGTAGGAAGTCACTGGAAATACTTTCTCTGTTGTCAGACATTAGTCTTTTCAGCCACTCATTAAATTTGAGGAGCACTAATTATTAGGTTTGAGGCCCAGATTGGGCACTTAACGGTGTGTTCACAATTTTAAATATCTTGCTTTACTCTGACTTGAAAACTGACCTCTCTGAAGATGTTAAGTGTGCAAGGATGTCAGCCTGACGACACGGGCCTTTCTATAGAGTTGTGGAGGTACTTACCCCTCATACAGAAGGAATTTTATGGGGAACGTATATGTTATCTTAATACTGGTAAATTCAGAGATTTGCAAAGACCAGAAGGCAATTTTAAGAATATTGTATTTTCTAATACATTCACAGTTTTCGTTCATGTCATAGGACAAGCAGAAAGGGAATAATTAACAAATTTCCTTAGAAGTTTAGTGTTTGAATTTTTTCCAGACTCATTCATTTAGTCCATTAGAAAGAAGGAAATATTTTAAGCCATTAATTTCCACTTGTGATAAGTAAAAGGGAAAGATTTATATTTATCACCTTTCCTATTTAATGGAAACCTTCCAGTTTTCCTAACTAAAAAATCTTGAGTGGATTCACAGATATTTTCTAACTTACCGTTCTGATTTCAGTCTAATGTTTGCCAGTGATGCTGGTGGCTAACCAGGACGGAACTGCTGTCCTTCAAAGGTGATATAAACCCTCTCCTCCCTCCCAAAGATGATTTTTCCTTCATAAATTAACATAACTCAATTTCACTAAAAGAGAAAGGTGAGTTTTGATTAGCAAGATAAAGCAAAAGTATCATTAGAAGAAGCACCAATCTCTGTGATGCAATTTCAAAAGATGCATAGATGGGCCACCAAGCAATCACTCTCATTAAGAAATTTCTGTCATTCCCCTGCCAGAAGAAGGGCTCAGTTATAAATATATACACCACCTTCATACTTACTGATTAGATTCATTTAAGTATGTTTTATAATGGGAGGATTTGTTAATATATTTGCTGCTAATTTTTCTTCTAAGTATTATACTATTAGCGGGTTTGAATTGAATTAAATCCTGAAATGCTGCCCACTGCAGGAATTGAGTCAGGTGGACAGATGTCCTTCTCAGCTCTGTACATCTTGTTCTTATTGCACCTTTGATTATTGCACCAGACTTTACGCCTGGGACATTCTCCAAGTTAATGTTTTTTTTTTTTAATTAAGTTTTGCTTAATTATAGTTGTTTGCTTTGAGCTAAGCTGGAAATCCCTCTACTTTGAAGAGGAGGACCTGTTCACATCTCATTTTTAAAGAGTCCTTTCCTTAAGATAGATACAGAGGTTATTTGATAAGTGTATAATTTCAAATTAGTTATGTTCTTTCGGCATCCAGCGCTGCATTCTAAACTCTAACCTGTGGAAAGCTGATGTAGAATTAAACAGACATTAGATTTTGTAAATGAGACTCTTACGATTCTTGAACATGTGGCTTTAGGAACTAAGATAGATATACTAGTAGTTTAGTAATTTTTTAAGAAATTATTTTCTCAACTAAATTGTAAATTCATACTTCTACCTGACAAAAGGAAGTGTCATAGATGTAACTCTTGTAATGTCTATCTTAGAACAGAAAATGATGGTTAGCATGTCAACAAAAGAAATTCCCTGTTTTGCCTCAGTTAGCTAGCTAGTCCTGGACAATATAATTATCTGGATTCTCTAATTCCTTTCTGCACTGCCTTTTCTTTGAGGGAGTGGACTCTGTCCAGAATAATATTGACCGTGGGCCAGTGCACACTGCAAGAGAGGCAGGAGCGTATTGCTTTCACTCTTAGAAAGTGTATGTATCAATACTTAGCCCAGGTAACCTAGCATTTTGGAAGAACAATATAACGTATTACAATGAAAAAAGTTTACATTTTCCCCATAATATATTAACATATTGACCGATTAAATCCCTTTCCCATACCATTTTGTTCAACATTTCCCATACCATTTTGTTCAACATACCGCACACATCACGCTCTCAACCTTTATGCCTTCTTATGTTTCACACATTCTTTTACCCAAACTGGCCCTCCTAACATCAACTGATGTTGCATGTTTAAACTTTACCTAGTCAAACTAAGATGACATGGCTGTTGAAACAGTTCATTGATGGAAATGTTTTACAAAGTGAAGTTACGATGTGGGTATAACTTTGATAAAGTAGAATAGGAAATTCATGTTATAATCCTGTGAATGGGAACTCTATGCATGAGAAAAGGTAAAACTGAAACTTAACTCCTCCAGAGACAGACAGACAGACAGAAGTAGAAAGAGAGAGCAACGCACTAGACTCTGAAACTATTATAAAGTGCATTATGAACTCAATTCGGCACCAGCACATTGATTGCAGTTATAAAATGACCTCAGACTTTTATTTTAAAAAATGTTATTAAAATCACTCCAGCTTCATTGCCACTAAACTCTACTTCAGAGTTCAGCGGTACCACACACATTTTTTGTTATATTTTACTCAATGACAAAATATTTTTCAAACTGGCCTTTTCCTTTTAATTACACTTGCAAGGTGATACAAACGGAGTCATGCAGAACTCCTTGCATTTCTGTTATCAGTCATAACTCGTTTGGGGATAGAGTTAAATGCCCATTTCCCCAATGGATGATAACTCTTCCTCCATATATGTAGTATTCTGGTGGGCCTTTTTAAATCCAGAACTCAACGTGCAGAACAGCAGAACACAGTCGAGTCCTGAAACGCACACTTGTGGCATGAAAACTCATTGTAAACTTTATAATGTTAATAAATTGTTTCATAAATAATTAAGGTGGACCTTGAAAATCCAGAAAGTAACTTGATTGCTCAAGCTTGGTTAGTTTCTGATGGATATTAGCCCAATCAGTTGACAACAATTGTTACAAATATCTAGAGAGTGATTTTTTTTTTTTTTTCCTGTAGAAGGAATCACACGTGTCTGTCAGGTTACATCAGATAAAGGAAGTATGGAGATTAAATGGGAGAGTATTTTATGAAATCTTTTGTTTCCGTTGAAAACCAAGTCAAGAGCTCATATCGCTATTTTCATTTAAAATGAAGAGGGTGAGCACACTTAAGCTGTTACAGGTGAACAGGGCTCATTTGAGTCTCCTGTGTTCATTTAGTAATGAATATAAGATTCTCCGTGATGGGAGAGGCTGAATGACCCTGAAGATTTCATTCATTCAAAAAGCATCTGTTGATTCCTTATTAGGTGCTGGCCATGCAGAAATGACAACGGCATGATCCCCAATATACGCTGCTCATGTTGGTTAGGCTTTCAGTGTTTTACATTATTTGTGGGTTAAATTCTAAGTGAACTTACAGAACTAATCAAGTGTAAAAAGAAAGCAGTGTGTTTAGCCAGGACTTTGTCATATAAACACTGGAGGAGAATAGTGGTTTCAGTAGATACGTCTTCCTCTAAATTCACTCATCACTTGCACTGGGTGGATTTTTTTCTTTGCTGAGCCTCGTCTGACAGCTGCGTAAGTTTCCTCTGGTTTCTCTCTTTTAATCAAGGGTTTTTTTGCAGGAGCCTTCATTCTCCACATAACAACTGGGTGCCGGGGCCCAGCAGGACTCTGAATTCGGATGATCTTGGTTGAGGCAATGTAAGACATTTTCACTGTTTGCACTACAGCATTCATTAAATTTTTGGCTGCTTGGATCAGGGAGGTGACACTGTCCAACTGTAGAAAAAAACCAAAAAAACAAACTATTATTCAGAGAATGTAATCAGGAATTTACAGAGATTTAATGTTACAGAAAATGAAATGTGCCACTTTGTTTTTATCCCAGAAACGAATGAGTTATTCCTCATTTTATACACCTAGGTAAATTATCACATCAATCTAGTTTTAATCATTTATCTAGTCATCTGATGCATAAGTAGTTCCATATTCTATTTTCTAAGATGATAGCTTAGATTTCTTTTTCTTGGTTTTCAGTGAAATCAGTTCTGTACCTTCTATATCATACCATAAGAACCAGATGGTCACTGCTTTCTTTGTAATGGATCTCCATACTTCCAGGGTTAATGTTCACCCCTTTTGTAAGAAACGACTGTCTGCAGTAAAAGCTATATCATATATAAGTAACTTAATAAAACAACAACTGAAAAACCTTCTCAGGGAATTCACAGTCTACGATAAATAGCATACACACATATGCATATACACATGCATGTATACCACTCATTTTCATGAATATTTCCCAAATAATTCCACCTACAAGAGTCTCTTCTTTAAAAACACGTAATTCTTACACCTATCAGGCAGTGTATTAAAACAGATCTTTTCGGTCAAAGTTGGTTTAAATTCCAGATCTGCCTGCCATTTAGTAACATAAACAAATCATTTAACTGTTTTCTCCTAGTTTCCTCAGATATAAAATAGGAAAAGAGTACTTACTGAAATTAAATAACATGTGTGAAGAGCCTAGTAGACTGCCACATAGTCGTTATTAATTATTTCCTTTGTTTCTTGGGAAGGCTGACAAAATTGCTTAATTATAAAGATATACCAATGAAATTACTAAAAGACACCTTTTCCCACATGATTCTATTTTGGAATTGTTGTTATGTTTTCTGGGTTGTTCACTAAAACCATCTCAGGGCAAAATGAGGTGATAGTCCTAGGATCTTGCAAAATACTTTAGAGCTAAGCCCAGTTGGTTCATTTTTATATAAATAATGCCTCTTCCATTATTTTAGTCTGGCAGATTGTCACCCACAGCCAACTCACACAGGAAGATGTGCTTCCACTGTCACCTGGCTGTGATGTGTGCTGTCAGGGTGAGGCTCAAACACTGCCTCTGTAGTTACTGAAATCCATCAGCAGCTGACTGGCCTGAGTACTCTACTCAGTTTGCAGTTCGAGGAATCTCATCTCACACAGAATAAATGAGCGAAGGAAAGTAGTAAGCTCAGGTTATGTGCCTGGGGCAGTGGTCTAGCTGGCTGTTTCCTCAGTGAAAAATTTAATTAGCCCCATTATAGGCTAACCCTGAAATCCGTAAAAAGGTAACACCAAAAAATATGTAATTTGAAAGGCAGTAATACTTGAAAACTACACATCTTTGAGTCTTTTTACTTACTGAAGCCAGAAATGTAAAATCTTTGTATGTGTCAGGAATGACAAACAGGATTTCATGAAGCACTCACATGTATTTCACAGAACACTTAGAACTTCTGAATCTGTACACAACTTAAAAAAAAAAGACTTTGAATAGACTAACACACTTTGTAATTAATGTTACACTGTGGACAAACTGCACGCTAAAATCTGCTGTTTAATAATTAGCAATTTTCATTAAAGACCTCCTAGGACTAGTTAGATTCTGCAAGTCGTTTCCAATCTCACTGTAGTAAGAAGAAAGTTTTTCTAAGTGATGAATGAACCTGAATAGTATTGAGGATCCTTGGTAATCTCTTTGAAACATGAAACTATTTGGTGTATTCTCAGGGCTCTGTGCTGCCATTAAGTCTTCTGGAGAAGAAGGTCCTAGGGACCTGCTGTCATTCAAGATTTCACCAGGGCCTCTGGCCTTCCACCGTAAAACTTACATTCTCTTCTCCTTTTGGCTCTGTAATCTTGTCACGTATAGACTGTATTTATTTCATTTGCTTTTGAAGCAAATGAACCCACCCATACAAGTGGGTTTTATACATAAACCTATAGTCTTGAAAGGAGGTTTAAGTTAAATTCATGACTTAAAATGTGGAAATTGACTTGTCTTCTTTCCTCACTGAATCAGCAAAGCCCTGTCTGTGCCATTGTGGTTTCTTATTCTGGCCTCTGACAAATCTTTTTATTTAAAAATCCTAAATGACTGTAGTTAGTAGGATTTGTCCTCCAGTAGACTGAAGAAAACCACAGGACAAATTATCCCTCTAGGAGAGCATGAAAACTAGTTCTGCAGACAGATTAGGACAATTGCTGCAAGAATACTGTTATTTCATGAGGAAAGCTTGTAAGACGTTCTATGAGGATCTTTGAGGTCCAAGAGCTATATGCCCTAAGAGGCCTGACTTTTTGCTATTAGCCAAATCACAGGCCACACAAGCAAGGGGCACAGACAAGCCAAGCAAATGGTAGGGAATTTTGTTTGAGGCCTAAGCAGTGCCTCAGGCCTACTCATAGAGAATAACTGCACAATTTCATGTCTCCAAAAAGTATTATAAGTCCTCTTACCAGGCTTAGTTTAATGAAAAATCCTCCAAGGGAAGAATTCAAAAGAATTCCCTTTGTGGAAACAAAGCATATTTGAGTAGGCTAATGTACCACTTTGGGATCTCTGTGTTCAATTTCTTGAACAAAGTTTTCTGAATTTCACAAGTGTACCTGTGCGAGCGAGAATGTTATCTCACTCAAAAGGCCTGGTAGAGTAAACCAATCAGACGATAAAACTCAGGTCCAAAAATTCTCTTACCGTTACAAATCACTTTCATCAACTGAAAAGGCTTCTACGTAAATGTAACTTGAAATGTTTGCCATAAAACGAGCTATTTTTCCTAACATCTGGTAACAATCCTCTCTGATTTGGATGAAGAGTTTTTGATCAGGGTATCAACTGAGAAATGAAATGGCTTCTAAGGCCCTGAAACCTCCTAAGGTTATATGTAAATATTTGCATGCAGGTACCTATAAGCAGCTTCCTGTTGCCTTCTTTCCATAAAAGTGGATGAGGTTAAAAAAAATAAAGACGACCTTGATCCAAATTAAAGGCCTGTGATCTATGTAAAGTGGAAGTCTGTTCTCCTACCACGGTCAATAGGAATATAGCCATCCTTCTTATGGTAGTGACGTGTGCTTAGTCTACAATACTGATGTGGTTTCAAAATAACTGAACTCATGGGTCTATTAATGTCACAATAAGATCTTCGGTATTGTCTGTGTTCAAAAGTAAATCGGACATAGTTCATAAGTTCTGCCTCTTTTTTTTTTTGAGGATCTACATGAATATAGAGACGATGCCCAGTGTTAGCTCTAACTGCAAGGTGTATTTTGCAAATAATCCAAATTAAGACCATCTAAATAGAGTCCTCCTCGATATTGTCACTCGACAGATCTTAGTTCATTTTATGGTAATGTCTCTCTTGTGCTTTGTGGTATGTAATCTGTGATTTCAGTTAAGCTACAGTACAGATCTGTCCAGTTCTAAGAATGTGTTCAGACAAAAGGCTTGGTCCTAGTTAGACATGTGTCTGCAAGCCTTTGTTGTGGAAAAGGGTTAGAACAACAATAAAAGGTATGTTCTTTTCCCTCATAAAATGTCAAAATTTTGTTCATGTATACATAAAATGGCTGGATCTTTTTACAAAACTCGAAGTTAAATACCTGTGATAAAAGTCCTCAACAACTACATCAGAGTGGAATGTTCGCTGGCAAATCTTTGTTCAGATCTTACTGTAATTATTGATAGTTAAGAGGAATATCCAAGAAAGACATGCTGATTATTCCTTCTTTTAATTTTGTAAGTTCCTTATCTACGTTATGTCAGAACACCAGAATGTCTTGTACTATACTACTCTAACTCTCCACATTCTGGGTACAAGACCTTTGTCAGAAATGTGTTTTGCATGAGGTTGCTAACTCCCACTGATGTAGATCCCATACCCTTGCACCTGGGCTGTCACCTGGGGAAAGCATAGATAGCTCCCCAACCCCTGTGTGAAGTGCCATGGCAACTACAGTTGCTGGGACTCCTGTGGAGAGAAAAGCCTGGTGTTGCCTGGAGAAATATATTTCCTGTCCTATAACCTTCTAGGTAAACTGGTGCCAAGGTAGCCTATGATATTCTTGTAAGTCTCAATGTTTACCTGAACTTAAAGACCCCTGGTGGATGTAGCACCTGCACAAAAGTAGTACTTGAAAGGCAAATGTGTGCGGTTTGGCTCCAAGTATAACAGCTTATAACAATTGCTAATATCTGTTGTGTGCCTCCTATGTGTTGGCGCTGTTCTAAACAGTTGACATAAATTAACTCACAGCAATCCTATGAGGTAAGTACTATTATTATCTCCATCTTAAATATGAGGAAACAAAGGAACTAGGTTTGGTAGCTATCTCAAGGCGACACAGCTATTAAATGGTAGAGTTGGAATTGGAGCCAAGGCAGTGTTGTTCAAGTACCTGGTACTTTTACCCATTACACAACACTGCCTCTCAGTAATATGTCACTTGCAATGTGTATTTATTTTCAGATATTGTATAGTTGAAGAAATTGCACCAACATTAATACAATGTCTAAAATAAAAAAAATGACTATTCAATAACTGTTTTTAGAAAGGTTATAGAATTTTTGTATGCATGTTGGTACTAAGAAAAATGAGGGTATCTTACTTGCCAATGTATTTTGTTAGGATGGTAGTCTGATAATATTTATACTCCATTATTTTCCAAGCAGCATGTTTTTGAAATAGTAAGTAGAAATACTCAGTCATCCTCATAAGCCCCAAAGAGTTTGAAGACTTTGAGATTAAAGATATTTTCTAACAAAACCCTTTAAAATTTTAAAATGTAGATCTCAGTAAACATATCAATAAGGCAAAGATAAACCATAAACAAATCATACTATAGTTTCTAGGACATGGAATTGTATAACATTTACTTCATCTTTAAAATGTGTCATACTGTAAATACAAAGAAAACTTTTTTTTTCTGATTCTCAAACAAAATTAAATAAATTTGTTTGCCTTGGTTTTGCACTAGAAACCAGGATTTTGTCCCCAGACCCTGGAGTTGCTCGTTAACCCGTACTTAGTTTTAAAATGCTCAGTTAAAGTATTTGGAAATAAGGTTAACATAGGTAACGTTAAAGGGCATTACATACGTGTATTGGTAGATAACAAGTGACAGCTTAAATATTTCTTAAAAGTAAACACTGTTACAGTCTTTCTAACTTACGACTGATCTAATAATGGTAGTTGTACACCCTAGGAAATATTTAAATACACATTTGTTAGCAAAAATACATCATCTAATTCAACATGTTTTTAGTATCCACCCTGAACTTTTTTCTTGAGGACCTAATTTTATCCAAATACGTGCTTAACACATCCTTTTGTTTCTGAACAGATTTTTAGAAGAATGACCTGTACTGAAAACATTCTCCTTTTTTGGTTGCATTCAAAAATGTTAAAGAGGCAGCCTGGCTTAATGGGAAAATCAAACAAGGGGCGTTGTTAAGGCTAGTCAAAATGGAGTTATACATCCAAATTGAAATTGTCAAGCTTATAATTAAATTGAGAAGGTGGCACCTTCCTTGAATATGAAGAGTTATTCCAGCGGGCCACTGATAGGATTCATCTTGTAAATTTGTCCTTTGCCAGCTCTCCATCAGATCATGACAACAGAAAAGGACAACTTAAGTTGAAAGGGGGAAAATCAATGTATGGAATAACTAAAGAAATTTAACACTGCTGAAAGGGCCATACATGGAGTGAAATATGACATGTATTCAGTTGTAATATATTGTCCCGTCAAAAAGCAATTTTCAGATCTTATTGTTTTCTAAAGCACATCTTCCAGGCCAAAAACGTTTTATGTCATCTTAAAAGGAAATAATAAAAAACATAACACCAATTCAGGTGGCTACTCAGAATGCTTTTTAATTCTATCTGAAATGGCCTATTTTGGAAATACTATTGGTAATGTTAGTGATTAGCTATCCTATAGTCATGTTGGCTTAAAGGCAGATGATTAGCTGAAGAACTAATTTTCTATAACAATTTTACCCCAGCTACTAGTTACACAGACTCTTTACTAAGTAGTGCTAGCAGGAGGGGCTGGGTTTGGCATGGTTCTCTGACCTTCTGTGTTTCAGCCTGTGCCGTTCTCTCCAGCATCAGGCAGCGCTCTGAGTTCTTTTCTGCCCTTTTCACAGACACCTACTGATAATACTCAACCTGACATCTTAATGACGTTGCAAGGAGTCTGTGCTAAGAGTAAGAAAGCACCGTTGTTGGTCCTAGATCGTACACTCATCTCTTGCATGACCGTAGGTAAGGAAAAACTAGGTTGTGTGAAGCTAAAGATCCAAAGAGCATCCGTTCTCCAATCCATGTAAGGACTTCCATTTCATAGACCTTTTCACATTCCTCACACTATTTTTCCACCTGTCTTGATCATCATCATTCTACCATTTTAACCCCTCTAGTTGCAGTAGTAAACATTGCTTAGCTTGCTTCTGTCTGCTACAACCAACAAGTAGAAGAGGTCCATGTTCCCAGCACTGATCCATAGGTTACTCTCTCTTAGAGAATCCCCTCATTGGCCAGATGGGTTTCTAGATAAATTGGTGGCCACCAAGCTGAAGCTGATAGACAATGCTTTTGTGTCTTTAGCCAATTATTGCACCCATTCTACCCAAACACTGTTTCAAACTTCCACTCTAATCAAACCTTTGTCACCTCACATTCTCACTTGTTCTGCAGATTACTTCACTTAAAATATAAAACAAACAAGAAAGCAAGCAGACAACAAAATAGTAACTAAAACAGAAGCAGCAAAATGAAACTGCCTGAACTTGTCCTTAATTCTTGTCCATTTTTATTAAAATGAAAGTTATCTCTTTTTCTCTCTGTAAGTGATACTTCTAATTATACCCTAGATTCTATTCCCTCTCTGCCTTCTTGGAGATTTTGCACAATTACTAATTATTTTCTACCAATGCATCTTCATTCTATTCCTTTCTATTGGCTTTTTCACTGTAGTATTTGTTTATTTTTTATATTTTTATTGAAGTATAGTTGATTTACAATGTTAGTTTCAGGTGTACAGCACAGTGATATAGACCATAATACATTTAAAGCTTTTACAACATATTGGCTATATTCCCTGTGCTGTACATTATTACATACTGTATCTTATTTATTCATACATAGCAGTTTGTATCTCTTAATCCCATACCCCTATCTTGTGTCTCCCCACTGTTAATCACTAGTTTATATCTGTGAGTCTGTTTCTGTTTTGTTATACTGACATATGTTGTATTTTTAGATTCCACCTATAAGTGAAAAAATACAGTGTTTGTCTTTCTCTGTCTGACTTACTTCACTAAGCATAATATGGTACAGGTCCATCCATGTTATTGCAAATGACAAAATCTCATTCTTTTTTATGGCTGAGTAATGTTCTGTTTTTCTGACACACACACACACCACATCTACTTTATCCATTTATCTTTTGATAGATGTTTAGTTGCTTCCATATCTTGGCTACTGTAAATAATGCTGCTCTGAACACTGGGCTGCATGTATCTTTTCAAATTAATGTTTTCATTTTCTTTGGATATATATCCAGGAGTGGAACTGCTGGATCATGTGGTAGTTCTATTTTTAATTTTTTGAGGAGCCTCCTTACTGTTTTCCACAAACCAATTTACATTCCCAATAACATTGAACTAGGGTTCTCTTTCTCTACATACTCACCAACATTTATCATTTCTCGTCTTTTTGATGGTAGCCATTCTGACCAGTGTGAGGTGATATCTCATTGTGGTCTTGATTTGCATTTCCCTGATGATTAGAAATGTTGAGCATCTTTTCATGTGCCTGTTTGCCATTGGTATATCTTCTTTGTAAAATGTCTATTCAGATCTTCTGCCCATTTTTTAATATGGATTGTTTGTTTTCTGGATACTGAGCTGTATGAGATGTTTAGTTGTTTTGGAAATTAACCTCTTATATGACACATCTCTTGCAGATATCTTCTCCAATTCAGTTGGTTGTGTTTTCATTTTATCGTTGGCTTCCTTTACTGTGCAAAAGTTTTTAAGTTTGATTAGGTCCCATTTGTTTATTTTTGCTTTTGTTTATCTTGCCTGAGGACACAGATCCAAAAAAATACATCTAAGGCTTATGTCAAAAAGTATACTGCCTATGTCTTGTTTTAGGAGTTTTACGGTTTCAGGTCTTATGTTAGGTCTTTAATCCATTTTAAATTTATTTCTGTATATGGTGTGAGAAAATGTTATAATTCCATACTTTAAAAAAATTTTATTTTATATTGAAATATAGTTGATTTACAATGTTAGTTTCAGCTGTACAGCAAAGTGATTCAGTTATACATACATCTATTCTTTTTCAGATTCTTTTCCCATATAGCTTATTACAGAATTTTGAGTAGAGTTCCCTGTGCTATACAGTAGGTCCTTGTTGATTACTTATTTTATATATAGTAGTGTGCATGTATTAATCCCAACCTCCTAATTTATCCCTCCCCACCACCTTTTCCCTTGGGTAACCATAAGTTTGTTTTCTAAGTCTGTGGGTCTGTTTCTGTTTTTGCAATTTCATTCTTTTACATGTAGCGTCCAGTTTTCCCAGCACCACTTCTTGAAGAGACTTTCTTTCCCTGTTGTATATTTTTGCCTCCTTTGTCATAGATTAATTGTCCATAAGTTCATGAGTTTATTTTTGGGCTCTCTATTCTGTTCCATTGATCTATGTGTGTTTTTGTGCCAGTACTGCACTGTTTTGACTGCTGTAGCTTTGTAGTATAGTCTGAAGTCAGGAAGCATGATAACTTGCAGCTTGCTTCTTTTATCTCAAGATTGCTTTGGCTATTTGAGGTCTTTTGTAGTTCCAAATAAATTTCAGGATTATTTGTTCTAGCTCTGTGCAAAATGTTGTGGGTATTTTGATAGGGATTGTATTAAATCTATAGATTGCTTTGGGTAGTATGAATATTTTTAACAATATTCATTTTTCCAATTCATAAACATGGGATATTTCCATTTATTTATATCATCTTCAGTTTCTTTCATCAATGTCTTATAGTTTTCAGAATATAGATCTTGCAGCTCTTTGGTTAAATTTATTCCTAAGTATTTTATACTTTTTTATGTGATTGTAAATGGGATTGTTTTCTTGACTTCTCTTTCTGCTAGCTCATTATTTGTATATAGAAAATCAAAAGATTTCTGTATTATTAATCTTGTATCCTACAACTTTACTGAAATCATTTTATTTGTTCTAACAGCTTTTTGGTGGAGACTTTAGGGTATTCTGTATATCATGTCACCTGCAAATAGTGACGCTTTTACTTCTTCCCTTCCAATTTGGATGCCTTTTATTTCTTTTCTTCTCTGATTGCTGTGGCCAGGACTTCAATACTGTGTTGAATAAAAGTGGTGATAGTATGCATCCTTGTCTTGTTCCTGATCTTAGAGGAAATGCTGTCAGTTTTTCACCACTTAGTATAGCGTTAGCTGTGGGTTTGTCATAAATGCCCTTTATTATGTTGAGGTATGTTCACTCTCTACCCACTTTGTGGAGAGTTTTTAACATTGAATGGATGTAGAATTTTGTCAAAAGCTTTTTATGCATCATGTGATTTTTTTATGGTTCCTTTTGTGGATATTGAACCATCCTTGCATCCTTAGAATAAATCCCCCTTGATCATGAGGTATGATCCTTTTAATATATTGTTGGATTTGATTTGCTGATATTTTGTTGAGGATTTTTGCATTATGTTCATCAGTGATACTGGCCTGTAATTTTCTTTTTAGTGATATCTTTTTCTGATTTTGATATCAAGCTAATGTTGTCTCACAGAATGAGTTTGAAAGCATTCTTTCCTCTACAAGTTTTTGGAATGGGTTTGAGAAAGATAGGTGTTAACTCTTCTCTAAAAGTTGGTAGAATTCACTTGTAAAACCATATGGTCCTGGACTTTTGTTTGTTGGGATTTTTTCTTTTTTTTTTTTTACTGATTCCATTTCATTATTGATAATTGTTGTGTTCATGCTTTCTATTTCTTCCTGATTCAGTGTTGTGAGACTGCACATGTCTAGGAATTTGTTTCTTCTAGGTTGTCCATTTTATTGGCATATAGTTGTTCTTAGTGATCTCATATGATCTGTTTTTCTGTGGGGTCGGTCATAACTTCTCTCCTTTTCCATTTCTCATTTGACTGATTTAGGACCTCACTCTATTTTTCTTGATGAGTCTGACTAAAGGTTTACCAATTTTGTTTATTTTTTAAAGAATCAGCTCTTAGTTTCATTGATTTTTTTTTTTAATAGTCTGTATTTCATTTATTTCTCCTCTGAGCTTCATGATTTATTTACTTCTACCACCTTTGGGTTTTGTTTTTTTCTTCTTTTTCTTGTTCCTTTAGTTGTAAGGTTAGGTTTTTTTATTGGAGACTTTTCTTGTTTCCTGAATTGGTCTTGTATCACTATAAACTTTCCTCTTAGAACTGCTTTTGCTGCATCCCATAGGTTTTGGGTCGTCGTGTTTTGCTGCATCCCATAGATTTTGTATCATTGTGTTTTGCTTTTACTTCTCTCCAGGTATTTTTTGATCTCTTCTTTGATTTCTTCAGTGATCCATTGGTTGTTTAGTAGCATATTGTTTAGCCTCCCCATGTTTGTGTTTTTAGCAGTTTTTTTTTTTTTTTCTTGTTGTTGATTTCTAGTCTCATAGAGCTTTGGTTGGAAAAGATGCTTGATATGATTTCAGTTTTCTTAAAGTCTTTTTGGGATATAGGGCTAGAGTTGGAGAGGCTGGAGCCTGAGCCAGGCGCACACTGTGGCTTCTCCTATGCTCAATGGCCATCACAGCCCTAATGGGGTTGGGAGTGAGCCCCAAGGAGCTGGAGCTGAGGCCCTGAGAGAGCTGGGTTTCTCCTGGGTGTGGTGGCAGTCTCTGACTTGGTTTCAGATATGGCCAGAAGCTAGGGACTTGAGGCTACTTCTGTGCTTGTTTCATTTTTCCCTGTGTGTATTCCTTGGCTGGAGACTGGATCATTTTTGGAGAGGTTGATGCCACACCACTGACCTGGCCCCACCCCTCCCAAATGGGCAAGAGACACATGTTCCTGTGATGGTGGTTTCTGCCTGGAGCTATCATTGCTCCCTCCAGAGTGTGTGCAAGGACAGATGAGAGAGTTGGGAGTGGCTGCCTCTGCCCTGATCAGAGGCAGGGCCGGGGTCTGAGCTGCCTCCATTCTCTCCAAGTTTGTGCACTCTTGTTGGCAGTGGTTGCCTTGCACTAGTGGGGAGCAGCACTGAAGCAAGAGGGTCTGGAGTAGGAGCCTGGTGTAGGCTGAGGGGCACAGAGCCCCAGGCAGTTTTAAATTTGCTGCCTCTGTGCTGTGACTGAGAATAAGCAAGTCTGTGTGTGTATTCTTCAAGAGTAGAGTCTTGGTTTCTTACAGCCCTCCAGTAATCCCCACCAGTTTTCAAACCAGCTAAGGGGGCTCATCTTGCCAGTGTCAAATCCCAGTAATATGTGGCTTGAACCATGTTTACCCCTGGGAAGATCCCCTAGTCTGTGATATCCCTCCTCTTCTTTGTCCCCCACTAGGAATGTGTGTCTCAACCAGATCACTTCTCCTCCCTTCCTACCAGACTCCATGTGGATCTTTCTTTATAGCTTTGGTTGTAGAAGAGCAGTTCTACTAGGCCCCAGGTTGATTTCATCAAGAGTTGCTGTACATGTAGTTGTAGTTTTGATGTGTTTTTGAGGGGAGGTGAGCCCAGTATCCTCCTACTTCTCCATCTTGATTGCTCTCCTCCTTCACTGTAGTATTTAAATGTTTTTGAAAGGTTACTCCCTGACAATATTTTCTTCACTTCTCACTTATTCTCAAGCAGTCAAACTCTTAGTACGTTTTCCCTTTTTTCTACTAGATACTGATAGATATATACACATATTAAATATATAGGGTTTAATATATAATTAAAATATCTACATATGTGTTAAATATACAACACATGTTAACTAATTTAATGTGTAATCTTGTATATTTGGTTTCTTTCAATCATTTCATTTATAAGATCAAATAATTCTCATTCTGCTGTACTATTCCATTACATAAAGAATATATAGTTTATTTAGCCATTTTTCTGTTGATGGACTTTTACATATTTTGGGGCTATTATGAGTAGCAATTTATAAATATTCTGGCATGTATGTTTTGGTGAACAAATATATGAAACTTTGTTGGGCAGATACCTGAGAGTACAATCACAGAGTCATAAAAATGCATATCCACAGATTTCCAAAGTGCTGTTGCAAATTTACACTCCCACCAGCAATATATGAGAGTTCCAATTGCAACACAACTTCACCTATGCCTTTTTCCCCATCATCTTTTTCACATTAGCCATTTTGTCAGGTTTATATTTAAGATTTTAATTGGCACTTCCCTGATAACTAATGAAGCTGAGCATATTCTTCTATGTTTATACTAACCTGCATCTAGAGACCTTGCAGAAGGCTCTTAATAATTCTTAAATATTTTTCCAGATTTTTGGATTTTCTTAGTATACAAAGCATGTCATCTATGAATACTGACAATTATATTTCTTCTTTTTTATTCTTTTTTTCCCTTGCATTATTACACTACATAGAAATACCAGTACAGAAGTGGTGATACCAGGTATTATTTTATTCATCTTCCATACCAGAGAATGTTTTCAATATTTAAGCATTGATTTCTTAGTTACCTCATGGACTAGATACTTACTTTTCTGAATTTCCTGGTAAGAGAGGATTTACTAGTTTTCTTCTACCTAAAATACTATTGTAATTCGAGAACATGCTCTGAATGATTTCAAAAATGTACTATTTGTTGAGGCTTTCTTTATGACCCAACATGTGGTCAAATTTGATATGTGTCAGGAATACAGGAAAGTAAACTTTAGTATTGCTATATCAGTGTTGTTTTATATCAGATAGTTTCCTTAAGCCTCTTCTCAGTCAAGCCCATCGCCATCCCAGGTTTCAGGCAACAACTGATCTTTGTATCACTATATAGATTAGATGTACCTTTTCTAGAGATGCATACAAATGAAATTCTAGAGCATGTACTTTTTGTGTGTTTTACAAATACAATGCTGAGGAAAAGCAAGCTTCACCCATGTTACTGCATGTATCAGTAGTTTATTATGTTTATTGTTGAGGAGTATTAATTTTTATATGTATACCAAAACTTACATGTATACCAAAACTTACTAATCCAATCATCTGTTGACTAGCATTTTTTTTTTTACAATTTTCATTATTATGAAGAAAGATGCTATGGCCATACTTGTACAATTATTTTGTAGTATGTTTTTATTTATAAGAAACTATCAAAATGTTGATCAAAGTTATGTTACCATTTTAAATTACCACCAGCAATAATATTAAATTATAATTACATCCTAGGCCATATTTGGTTTTTTTGATCTTTTTAAATTTTAGACATTCTGGTGAGTATGAACTGAAATGTTACTGTGGCTTTTCTCTGATTGATGTCGAGGATATATTAGAGTACTTAATGAATCTTCACACATCTTCATTAACAGTTAAATATTTTGCTTCATTTTTTAGATTACCATCTTTCTAAGTTTTCTTTATACATTCTGGATACAAGTCCTTTGTATATTTTCTTCCAGGCTTATTTTTCTTTTCATGTTCTTGTCTGAGTCTCTTGAGAAGTGCAAGTTTTTAAATTTGATGAACTATTTATCAAAGATTTTCTTTTATGATTTAGATGTTTGAAGTTTTAGATTTAAGGCTAGGGCCAACTTTGTACTTTATGGAGTGATGTACAGTACATTTATTTCTTATTGATAACCCACCAGTTTTCAAGCACCATTCGGTGAAAATACTATTTTCCTTTGAATTATCTTGGGCTCACTGTCAAAATTAAATTGATCATATGTGGCTGAGTCCATTTCTGGACTTTCTGTTCCATTTCTATGTTTCTCTTTATCTTAAATACTATATAACTTTATGTTTGGAAGTAAAATATATTGAATATAAACTTGTTCTTTTAAACCATTTGATTATTTTAGGTCATTTGAATTGCTATATGATTTATAAAAATGATTTATAAAATTAAGTAGTTTGGTAAGTAAGCCCTACAAAATGCCTACTGGGATATTGATGGGGATTATGTTTAGTATGTGGATCAAGCAGGATAGAAATGACAATTTAGCAACATTGACTCAACCTATGAAGAGAGTTTGTCGTTTTTGGTTTAAACATCTTGCATATATGACAATAGATTTTTCCCTATTAATAATTTTTTGATGCTACTGTAAAGGTTATTTTGAAAATGTCATTCTCCAATTTTTCACTGCTGACATATAATGGATTTTGGTTAGTTTTTTGTATTTTGGTCTTGTTTCTTGTAACATTTCTACAGTCCACAGATTGTCTCTAGGAAGAAATCTGGAGTTGATGTAGGGCTCACCTTGTTTGTGGTCTTCTGATATTTATTGACCAGTATTTGAAAATAGTTCTAATATATATCTCATTCAGTGTTGTGGTTTCTCAGGTTATGTTTACAACTATCATATTACTCATTGTTTCATTTTACATATTTTCATATTATTATTTTCTTCTTTCTTATTTTGGGAGGCTAATGAAATATTTTACATTATTCCTTTTTTACTCCCTAGTACCTCCTCAGTTATATGTACATTTAGACTACTTTTGATCTGGCTCCTCTGAAGATAAAAACATGCTTCTTTGATTTACTAAGGTTTAATATAAAGTATTACTTATAGTATACCACACTTCTGTAATGCTAGAATCATAGAAAATTTGAATTCCACCTACTCACTCATTTCAGTTTTTACCGTACTGTCTGTCATCCTGAATTTCAATTCTAAACAAACATTGTAAACTCAATAGGGAAATTTTAGTATCACTTTGTACAGTAAAATTACCTTGGACTCGCCATTCTCCTTCACCCATAACATTTAGTCAATCAATCACCAAGGTCTGTTAGTACAGAAGGAAGGTACTGACAGGATTAAGCTAAACTATTACTACCTTAGAGCAGGTCATTATCCATTATGCTCCCCTCTAGTCCATTCTCTACATTAAAACTAAAAATGATCTTAAAAAAAAAAAACAACAAAACCATTTCTTTTACAGTACACTGATGGATTTTCATTAGACTTATCTTCATTCTAAGCTTTTGTTACAGATCCCAAAGTCTTAAATTATCTTGTCTCTTCCTGCTTTAACCAACTTTATTATTGCTTTTACATTATGAGGTCCAGCCATACAATGAAACTAAACTAACTAAAATATTTTAAATATGCCGCATATTTCTCCTCACCTCCAAGCCTTTTCACAAGGGAACTCTTCTCCCCTTAGGTGTTACATTAATATCACTTTCTCAGGGAAGCATTCCATGATACCTAGACTAGGCTGGAACACCTTTTTATATGTCGTTATAGCAATTTATATTTCATTAACATTAGTCATCATAAGGCAATGAGGTCCATGTAGAAGAGATAATACTCTCATTTTCACCCTAATTGTTTGACACAGGTTACAGGAAATATTAGACACAAGAAACTTGAGGAGGAAGTTTGGAGCACAATGATCCAAACCCTATGGGATGCAGCAAAAGTATTTCTAAGAGGGAAGTTCATAGCAATGCAATCTTAACTCAAGAAACAAGAAAAATCTCAAATAAATCTCAAATAAACAAACAACCTTACACCTAAAGCAACTAGAGAAAGAAGAACAAACAAAACCCAAAACGTTAAGTTAGCAGAAGAAAAGAAATCAATCATAAAGATTAGAGCAGAAATAAGTGAACTAGAGACGAACAGCAGAAAAGATGAATGAAAGTAAAAGCTGGTTCTTTGAAAAGATTAAACAAAATTGATAAACCTTTAGCCAGATTCATCAAGCAAAAAGGGGAGAGGGCTCAAATCAATAAAATTAAAAATGAAAAAGGAAAAGTTACACAGGACCATACATACTACAAACACATGGAGGCTAAACAATACACTATTTAGTAACGAAGTAATCACTGAAGAAATCAAAGAGGAAATGAAAAAAATACCTAGAAGCAAATGACAATGGAGGCATGATGAACCAAAACCTATAGGATGCAGCAAAAGCAGTTCTAAGAGGGAAGTTCATAGCAATACAATCCTACTTTAAGAATCAGGAAACATCTTATTTGGAAATACAGTCATCTCGAATAAACAACTCATTCTTCGTGGCCACCATCACCTTGATACCAAAACCAGACATGGATATCACAAAGAAGGAAAACTACAGTCCAGTATCATTGATTAACATAGATGTTTCAAGCAAAAAGGGGAGAGGGCTCAAATCAATAAAATTAAAAATGAAAAAGGAAAAGTTACACAGGACCATACAACTACAAGCAACTCTATGCCAATAATATGGACAACCTGGAAGAAATGGACAAATTTATAGAAAGATACAATCTCCCAAGACTGAACCAGGAAGAAATCACAAGTACTGAAACTGTAATTAAAAAGCTCCCAACAAGTAAAAGTCCAGGACCTGATCAAACATTTAGAGCAGAACTAACACCTATCCTTCTGAAGCTATTCCAAAGAATTGCAGCGGAAGCAACACTCCCAAAGTCATTCTCTGAGGCCAACATCACCCTGATACCAAAACTAGATAATGATACCACAAAAAAAGAAAATTATAGGCCAGTATCACTGATGAACATAGACGCAAAAACTTCAACCAAAATACTAGCAATCCGAATCCAACATGATCAAGTGGGATTTATCCCAGGGATGCAAGGATTTTTCAGTCTCTGCAAATCAATAAATGTGATACACCACGTCAGCAAATTGAAGAATAAAAACCATATGATCATCTTAATAGACGCAGAAAAAGTTTTTGACAAAATTCAACACCCATTTATGATAAAATCTCTCCAGAAAGTGAGCACAGTGGGAATATACCTCAACACAATAAAGGCCATATATGACAGACCTACAGCTAACATCATCCTCAGTGAAAAGCTCAAAGCATTTCCTCAAAGATCAGGAACAAGTCAAGGTTGCCCACTCTCACCACTCAAATTGAACTTAGTTTTGGAAGTTGTAACCACAGCAATCAGAGACGAAAGGGAAATAAAAGGAATCCAAATCGGAAAAGAAGAAGTAAAGCTGTCACTGTTTTTAGATGACAGGATACTATATCTAGAAAATCCTAAAGTTGCTACCAGAAAACTACTAGAGGTCATCAATGAATCTGGTAAAGTTGCAGGATACGAAATTAATAGAAATCTGTTGCACTTCTATACACTAACAACAAGAGATCAGAAAGAGAAATTAAGGAAATAATCCCATTTACCACTGCATCAAAAGGAGTAAAATACCTAGGAATAAACCTACCTAAGGAGGCAAAAGACCTGTACACAGAAAACTGTAATAAGAAAACACTCCCATTTATCATTGCAACAAAAAGAACAAAATATCTAGGAATAAACCTACCTATGGAGACAAAAGACCGTTATGCAGAAAATTATGACACTGATGTAAAAAATTAAATATGATACAAATAGATGGAGACATATACCATGTTCTTGGATTGGAAGTATCAACATTGTGAAAATGACTCTACTACCGAAAGCAATCTGCAGATTCAATGCAATCGCTTTCAAACTACCACTGGCATTTTTCACAGAACTAGAACAAAAAAATTCACAATTTGTATGCAAACACAAATGACCCCAAGTAGCCAAAGCAATCTTGAGAACGAAAAACAGAGCTGGAGGAATCAGGCTCCCGACTTCAGACTATACTGCTACAGTAATCAAGACAGACAGTATGGTACTGGCATGAAACAGAAATATAGATCAATGGAACAGGATAGAAAGCCCAGAGATAAACCCACGTACCTATGGTCACCTAATCTATGACAAAGGAAGCAAGAATATATACAATAGAGAAAAGACAGCCTCTTAAATAAATGGTGCTGGGAAAACTGGACAGCAAATGTTAAAAAAAAATGGAATTAGAACATTCTGTAACACCATACACAAATATAAACTCAAAGTGGATTAAAGGCCTAAATTAAGACTGGATGCTATAAAACTCTTAGCAGAAAACATAGGCAGAACACTGTCATAAATTGCAGCAATATCTGTTTGGATCTGTCTCCTAGAGTAATGGAAATAAAAACAAAAACAAATGGGACCTAATTGAAATTAAAAGCTTTTGCACAGCAAAGGAAACCATAAACAACATGAAAAGACAACCCACATAATGGGAGAAAATATTTGCAAATGATGCGACCGACAGGGGCTTAATCTCCAAAATGTACAAACAGCTCATACAGCTGAATATTAGAAAAACAAATCGCCCAATCAAAAAATGGGCAGATCTAAACAGACATTTCTCCAAAGAAGACATACAGATGGCCAAGAGGCACATGAAAAGATGCTCAGCATCGCTAATTATTAGAGAAATGCAAATCAAAACTACAATGAGATATCACCTCACACCAGCCAAAATGGCCATCATCGAAAAGTCTACAAACAATAGCTGGAGAGGGTGTGGAGAAAAGGGAACCATCCTACTGTTGATGGGAATATAAACTGGTACAACCACAGTGGAGAACAGTATGGAGGTTCCTTAAAAAACTAAAAACAGCTAACATATCATACAGCAATCCCACTCCTGGGCATATATCCCTAGAAAAACATGGTTCAAAAGGATACATGCACCCTGATGCACATTGCAGTGCTGTTTACAATAGCCAAGACGTGGAAGCAACCTAAATGTCCATCAATAGATGAATGGGTAAAGAAGACATAGTATGTATATACAATGGAATATTACTCAGCCATAAAAAAGAATGAAGTAATGCCATTTACAGCAACATGGATGGACCTGGAGATTATCATACCAAGTGAAGGAAGTAAGTCAGACAGAGAAAGACAAATAGCACATGATATCGCTTATATGCAGAATCTAAAAAAAAATGATACAAATGAACTTATTTACAAAACAGAAACAGACTCACAGACTTCGAGAATGAACTTAGTTACCCGAGGGGGAATGGTGGAGAGAGATAGACTGGGAGTTTGGGATTGGTATGTACACACTGCTATATTTAAAATAGATAACCAATAAGGATGTACTGCATAGCACAGGGAACTCAGCTCAATATTCTGTAATAACCTCAATTGGAAAAGAATGGATACATGTATATATATATATATAACTGAATCACTTTGCTGTACACCTGAAACTAATACAACATTGTTAATCAACTATATTCCGATATAAAATAAAAAAATTTTTAAATTATTTGAAATATTTATATAAGTTATAGAACTCTAAGTACAGAAACCATATATAAGATATTTTCAAAGATAGGCATGGTTTCAATTATTCTCTTCTATTCTTCCCCCAAACAATATTTCCCAGACATTCCACCACCAAGGTCCATAAAACAAACTTTTCTGGGGTCTAGAAATGGCATTCTTGATTAAATGATGCTTTTCATTATTTGGCAGAAAATCCCAAATTCCTACATTTAGATAAAGATCACTCAGTGATTTAAATGTAGTATCAATAAGATATGTCTAATAGCCTAAGAATAAAATCATTTTTGTAGTATATAGCCTATTATATTTGATTCTCAACTCACCACATCCTAGATATGCAGTCAGGGAAGAAAATAATTAGCTTCCCTGAGCTTCTGTTTCCTTTCAGGGTTGGTTTTTAAGATTAAGTGTGATACTTAGGTAGGGCTCTACACATATATGTACACATGCACATAATGAAGCTATGACTTTTACAAATCTATAAAGTCAACTGGCAAATAATACAACACAGAATTTGGAGATGTGGATGGAACAAAACTAAGGACAAATTCTACCTACGTTTTCAAAGCCAGGAACAGCACAAGAACATTTCTTGAGAATAAGGTGCAAAAGCAAGTACTAAGACTCTTTCTCATCCCAGCGCGCGCGCACACACACACACACACACGTCTCAAATTAGCATGAAGCCAGTTCTGCCCATCACAATTCTTTCAGGGAGTGTATCAGTCAGGGTCCAGTGAGGAAGATATAAACTATTTCAGGTGCTTCAGACATGGAATTTAACACAGAAGATTGATTACTGTGAGGCAGTCCTCAATTTGCCATCAGCATGAAATATTACCATTCCTAGTACTGAATGAAATGGAAAAGGTGAAGCTATGACAAGCAGCTAAAACACCAAAAGTGGGTGACTGCCTGCCAATAGGATGCCAATTGCTCCCACTGGTTAAACCTAGCTAAAAAGTAGTAGTCAAAAAAATCTTGGGTAGAGAAAGGTTCTGGGAGCAAAAGTGACCGTGACTAGCAAAATAAGATTTTTGCCTGAGCTAGCACATCCCCTCAGTTTCAGTGTGTCATGCTTTCATTCATAAAATCTCACAGAACTTACCTTTCCATTATGTGTGTTTGAAAAAGAAAGTTCGTGTCTTTGCTGTCATTAAATCAAATAAATGCTTACACAAAATCAAGTGGTTCTTTTCCTACCTCTATTCTTAGTTTAAAAAAAAATATATGGGGGAATGCTGGCTTCTTTAGCTCTCAAAGATTTTACATACTTAACGATCTTTAAGATGCTGTCAAACACACCTAAGCTTCTTTAGAAAATTTTTGTTGGGAAAATAGAGGCTACAGGAATAAGGGAGTACATAAATGAACTCTAAAATATTATATAGATAAGCATATACATTTTATATATTTATATAAAGGACGTGGTTTTCCGACAGTAAAATGTCACCTTCCCTGTTTTGAAGTACCTCTGAAATTCCACCTCATGTTACAAATTTCCTCTCCAACCTAGATTTTCCAGAGTCTTTGATGATTTGACCATGGTTTACACATAACTCTATAAAATACAGCATTAGTCTCCATTTTAAAATTAAAAACTGGACTTCACAATTATCTATAAAATAAGAGCTACACTGAAACCATGACTCGCTTTAGATTACTGCCAGTTTTCTGGACTCTTGTGTACCTTTTAAATAATATCGTATGCTTCCTGTGATCTCACTTAAGTGGTAGATCTGGGTGCGACTCCAGCCTCATGCCCACTATGTCCTACAGACATTACAGTCATGTTCTGTGTCAGTGGTTTGAATCTAGGATAGGAAGCAGCAGCATTAACTCATAACCATTATTGCTTCATCCACACACTGGGAGGAAAGGGCGGCAGGTAACAAGACAGAGCAGTGCTTCAGAAATTATTCCAGGGAAAGCCTGGAGCAACATAATGCTGTTATCTCAAATGTGAAGCATGGAATATGTCAGGTGTAAAAACCGTACCTCGAGGAAAACAAAGTGTTTTGAAAAATGACTGTCTTCTATTTATTTGAGACTCACAAACTTTGTATCTGAGTAAATATCAGAGGTTAGAAAAGCATCCACAAGGGGGAAATACTAAAATGTTCTGTTCTGGAATTTAGTCTCTTTTCAAATCAGAAATCTCTCTCGTCTTGCCTAGAATGTCTTATAAAACAGAAAACCCTCTTCCAGAGTCTTTCTATAGATAATCACAGCTGTCTCTTAGTTGAGGGGATGAGATTCAAAGGCATTTTAGAGCAGCTGGTTGTTTCCTCCCAGCTGCTTGGAAAATGGGAAACTTTATTGGCAGCAAGCCCCAACCCCAAAGCAGTAGATATCTAAACTAGCTCTCAGGCACTGGAATTCAGCAGGCAACCAGCAGAAACATGAAGCCATGAGTGTTTTTTAATCACTGTGATCTTAGCTTTTGTGTGAATTTAAAGAATAAAGCCCACAGGGTTGGTAGGTTACTGTATAGGTGTGCAGGTATGTGTGGGGAGAGGGGAGGAAGGAAGGAGAGCCAGGTGGTTAGGAATATGGACTCTGGAGACAAGCTATTTAAATCCAAACAAGTTCTTTCTCTAGGTCTCAGTTTTCTCCTCTGTAGAATAGAAAACCAACAACATCTACCAACACAATGCACCACATTGCACCACATATACACTGATTCACTGTCATTATTATATTGCTAAGGTTTTGAAAACAACATTCCATTCCCACTGGTTATTGCAAAAAGTAAAAGAATGAGGAAGGGGCAAGTCGTAATAGTGACCCCTATTTTGTAAACCTGTGTCAAGACCATATGCTTTAAAATAGTATCTATAATCCTAATAACAACCCTATGGGGTAGGTATTATTTTTCCCATTTATCAGATAAGGTATCTAAGAACTATGACTCAGAGAATTTCAATGCCTTGTCCCTGGTAAGAGGTTTTGGGATTAAGCCCAGATCTCTGTAACTCCAAATCCCCTGCTCGCACAACCATCTTGTGCTGCTACGCTCTCAAGAAAAATATTTTGTAATTTAGTGAAAAGTCTTGTTTGGGACTGTTTTGCTCTGGCTGAGACCTCCCAAGCCGCTCTTCTTGTTCTCCCTCAAATATGTTGCACTGAGGTATTCCTCCTTTTTATCTGGGGAGTCTTTTTCTTTTAAGCCCTGAACATGTAACTCTGTTAGTGACCTCCCATCAGTTTCTCTGAATGGCACTCCCCAGTCTAACTCTTGTACTCCAGGGCTGTGTGCCACGTGTGATTGCTCCTAATTCTCCTACTGCCTCTTAATCAAGAGAATGATTGATTTTTCTGATAAAAACTGTTTGAATTTATAGGTAAATCTCTATTTTTGTAGAACATGATTTTTCACTGTTTATTACATGCCTAACCATGGGCTGAGTGTTGCGTGAGTGTTTACCACTTCAGATGCCTAGGGTTTTCTCTTCTCTTTTTAATCTCACTATTCAACTTGAACATCTACACGTCCAGGAAATACAACAATGTAATGACAATAACAGAGTGGTCACAAAGAAAGAAGAGGGCTGTCCTCTAGTTGAAAGCTTTTAACCCAGAGTTCAGACACACTGGTGCATTTCAATTACTTGTGCCATGTGTCACAGGGTTCAGGATTTGTTGGTAATGATAATAGTTCAAATACTGAAATTGGGGAATGATATATTGTTTTCCCATAAATTAGAGTGGCTTCAAGGTTATCCCTCTAATTATATCCTTTCACTCACTTGCATTCTGATATACTTCTCGGGGTGAAAAAGAAAAGAACTAAAACTAGTTTCCTAATAATTAAGCTAGAAGCCCACTTTATCAATACAGTGTTCAGTGAAGTGTGTCTGCTCGTAAGAAATATGTTCTGTATGTGAACGCATGTCATGGCAGCAAAACAAAAACGAAGAGTTACTGTCCTCTGGTAACTGGAGGCTGAGACTAAACAGATTATTTCCCTTCAAAGGTGTTCCCCATAACACCAATATGAAATAAATAATACGGTCATCTTTTAAGATTCAAGGTCTAATTTACTTTTAATAATCTCTGTTTTACACATTTCATAAGTATCCAATTCATGTTGCTTCATATTCCACAGTGTCTTCTGTGGTGGACACTAGCAGCTGAGTACCCGATAGTCATTTCCCCGTAGTCATTCTTCCTTAATAACTAAACTTCTGCCTGATTTTATTCAGGCAGAAATTTACCCACCACTGAGAGATGAAACATTGGTCTATGACCCTTTACAAATGATTGGTCTAAGGGTGTTTTATGTGACCCAATCCTGAACAACTGGGTAGGGGAAAATCTCCTGGGCGTGATTCTGGGAAAGATATTTTTGTAATAAAAAATCATGTCATATAAAGAGAAAGCTCATTATTTTACTTCTTAAAAAGCTGTGTAAAAACATGAAGTTTGCAGCCGCTGCATTCATACTGAAATTATAAGGGAACATTATAATTTAATGTTATCATTTAAATTATAAGAGATGACGGTAGAGGGAAATATGGAAAGAATCTAACTTTAATGATATTATTAAATATTGGAGCAACCACTATCTGGACTTCTTGTTATGGTTTAAACCACTGACAGTAAATTTTGTTACTTTCAATTAAAATCATTTTTCTCTCAAATCCTATTACCACTTCTGTAAGCCCAGCCCAAAATATTCAGAGGAAGACGATGCCATCATTTTCCTAGCTGGTATTCCACATCCCAAACATCATGGAAACATTGGTTGCAGCTATTTCCCTCCAGCACTATTCATTCAAGAACATACAGAAACTCCTTACTATGGGATTCATACTATGGGTACTCGGTTTTGCACTCACTTATTTTTCTCCCGGGTCATATCTTTACTTAAGCATGACCATTGCATTTGCTATTGCTCACCTACACCTAGTTCATTCTGCCTCACAATTTGAATCGCAAGCTATTTTACCTATGAAACCACACCACACTCACCTAATTCATATCTATTTCCACCTCTAAAATCCAGGTTTTAAAGCAAAGTAATCGATTATTTCAATGAAAACAGTGTCTGTAGGTATGGAACCAATCAGCATGATACTGAGATCTTGTTCAACAATCTGAGAAAGAAAGAAAAAATGGACAGAGAAGTCTCTGAAAAAAGGATAGGATAAACTTCTGGGAGAATGGAAAGAGGTCAAGGCACAAATGTTGTTGCATTGAGGACCAAAGGCAAGCTCCCTTAGGAGTGAAAGACCTTGGGTACAAGGAGGTCAGACTTTTCACCTTAGATAAACATTGACTGGGGACCTATAAAAGACAGTCACTCCTTTTAGGAAGCCGTGTGGCTTTTTAAAGCAGAAACTGGGGCCTAGCATTGCAGAACTGGAGATTTTACCACCTAATAGAACCACAACATCACCGAGAGAAAAGGGACTGCCTAGTAGAAAAGTAGCAATGCCAGAAGAATTACATTTGTTTTTGAACACATATAAATACACCTGTACACTCCCATAAGCAGCTGGAGTCACAAGAGTTTTACAATGAAGTGAAATTTGAGTTACTCCTGTTAGTATAACCCTATACAACATTTGGGTTATTAAGGCCTAGACAATTTTGGGCTATAACACTAATCTTTTGTCCTATCTTTGAACATATCCAATTCTTCAATAAAATCTACCATTCAAAGGAAGAATAAAGTATTTGTTTTGCAAGGAGCTGATAAAATTCATTTTGCTAGGCTCCCTTTCCTTTCAGGGTTCTCAGGGATGGATCTACCAATTCCATGAAGATAATTTATACTAACTTACATTTGTATTTTCTTTACTTCACAGTTCCACTTATCATGTCATGTTTCTGAATTGTACTCTTTTAAGCTATCTGGTAATTATGTATGATTGTGTTGACTTATTTGAATTAAGCAGAAAAAGTGACAAGGTAACTTATCCTGTCCTAGAACTTTGGCAAATTAAAAATGCTTCTCTTTGATTTTACAGAATTCTTATTCCAACTTTTATAGCGTGTAAGGAAAGTCTCCCTTAACAATGGTACGACAGTGCAGCTCAAGTAATGATAAAATTACTTCATGCTGACATTTCGTACTTTTAAATTATTTTGTCCTCTTAATTCACCAAAATGTTTGGGTGTATCTCAGGGTCATAGGCAACATCCATTTCAATTTGTGGAAAAACTTTTGCGCTGAATATAGAAGCCTAGGGATATCTCAAGTGGGTGAACTTTTATGGGTAAAGATACAACAAATTTATAGCTCAGCCTTCATGAATGCGTATTTTATCAGAACTGACAAAGAAGTGAGGTGGTCTGTGGAACAGGCAGTCAAGAGTTTAGATGATGAAGTTTTATAACAGCATGGAAAATAAAGTATCAATTCTACTTTTTTGTCCAGATACCTGATATACATTGGCCCCAGGCTATACAGTTTATTGTCCAAAATGTTCATTCACCAGGAGAGACAAATGACTGTTTCCAGTTGTCTTGTAACAACAGCAAAACTTTGTTTAGAGAGTTGACAATTGGATTTAGAAGAGAGACTACTCTGGTTGTTCAAATCTAGATTCAGTAATAGGTAAATGTTGATTAGTAGTCTCAATTTATTTAAATAAGCTCTTAGTATCCGGGATTAATGCAGTTAAAGTACAGATGTGTACTCTTTGATATTTCCAGACAATGGTCAAATAACTGTTTCAAATATATACAAATCATGAAACGAAAACTTATTTATGAAACAATGAAGTAGCTGTTGTTTTAACATTATGAAAGTGTCTAAATCCAGAGATTCTTGATGCCATCAAGCTATCTTGACTTCCCTGCTGCATTTATTTGGGTCAAAAGAAGTACGCATAATTTCTTGGATGTGTATCTATGACTTCCATTAACACTCATACACTGAAGCATTCCACATCTCTATCTTCAACCTGACATTTCTTTGGGGTTCCGTTATCATATTTCCAATTACCTCTTGGATATTTACACATGGCTGTGCCCTAAGAACCTCAAATGCAATCCACTCCTAAATCCCTATATTCTCACTAGGTTGATCAGCACAATGGTTAACAGTGACTAAAAACATATTTTTTAGAAGCAAATGACCCATGCTCGAAACTTGTCTCTGCCACTTATTAACTGAGTGATCTTGGATGATTTAATCTCTGTGAACCTCAGTTTTCTCATCTGAAAAGGCACAATAAATTATATCTAATTAAGTTGACATGACAAATACATTATAAATTATGTATGTATATGTATATTAAACCCTTGGGAGAGTAGGTGGCACATACTATGCAATATATGTAAATGTTTAACTACTATTACAATGGCCTCCAAATCTGTGCCTGTTCTATTCATAGTCACCAAAGTGTATTCATTCTATCTCCTAAATCTCTCTTAAATCTAAACCCCCATTTTCGACTTTCCACTTTATTAATTTGAGTCAATGTCCCTGTTATGTGAACCATTGAAATAGCCTCCCATTAGTCTCTTAGAATTGTCCCCCTTCTTTTAATGCACCCTCCAAATGGTGCATAAAAGAATTAACTTTCTAAAATGTAATTCTGATAATTACATTCCTGTTTAACAAACGTCAGTGTAGCACAAATAACCATAAAGTCATAAGTATTTAGCATGTCGTATTCTCAAATGACTTTGCCACCTTATTTGCCACCAATCCAACTATTCATAGTTCCTTTCTCATAGCATACAATGAAAACCATGCCACCTTGCCTTTGTGGATGTTTGCCTCTATTTCAAGAATTCTTTCTTGAATTGATATTTATTTTTCAAGACTCAGCTGGATTATTCCAGTAATTCCCCAGTGAGATGGTCACGATCTCCCCTACTCCATTTTGCCCTTTCAGATAGAGATCAACATTAGTTTCTCTGTGCTCCCTATTTTACTTTGCACGTACTTCTATAGTAGCACTTAGCACAATGAACTGCTGTTTACTTTCATTGATCTTCACTGTGGAAAACAGAGATGCAAAGCTAAAAATGTGGGATAAACCAAACTCTAATTTTATTTGGTTGTTGGCCCACATTAAGTGGAGATTACATTTAAAAAAAAAATCCTAGATAGGGCTTCCCTGGTGGTGCAGCGGTTGAGAGTCCGCCTGCCGATGCAGGGGACACGGGTTCGTGCCCCGGTCTGGGAAGATCCCACATGCCGCGGAGCGGCTGGGCCCGTGAGCCATGGCCGCTGAGCCTGCGCGTCCGGAGCCTGTGCTTGGGAGGGGGAGGCCCGCCAACACAAAAAAAAAAAAAAAAAAAAAAAAAAAAAATCCTAGATAGATGGCTACCATTTTCTTTGATTTTGTGGATCTAGTAAATCATGACACTTTGCAAGCATGTCTGCCACACAAGAACAATCAGAATAAGGAGTTGAAGAGAAATGCCAATTAGTCAAAACAGGTTCAGATTTACTGTCCTATATCCAAAAATTGAAAACAAAAACAAAACATATTAGCAGGCTCTTTTGATGTTGCCTTGATACAAACCAAGAACATTTAAAAGAATGGAGGTGGCTGAATAAAATACTCCATCAAGGAAAAAAAAAAAAGAGATTTTTAAGGTGAACAATGGTTGTGAGCAGTCTCAGTAAGAATGCTATAGTTGAGGTGACAGTTATCTCTGGATTGAGTGTGAAAAATCAATAACCCTCTGAACTTAGTTGAATGTTGTATTCTGCAGTACTTGACTCCATTAAAACTGGAATCTTAATGCTCTGTTCTACTTTCTTAACATTGATACTTAAATACTTAAACTACCCTAACCAAAACACATGAGTAATCTATATGTAATGTAATGGCACCAGGAAGAGAATACACAATTTCTTCTCAGCCAAATTTGTTTCTCCCTGCTATGTCAGAGAGAGGATGCAAAATATCACTGATGTCATGACTTGACTGGTCACATTTACAACCTTGACACTGTTTATTGGAATTAAGTAGGCAGTAACATTGGTTGGAGGCTCAAAGGGGTTGGTAAAGGCTTGACAGGAAGAAGTCTGGTTTATAAACTTTCTCATCTATGGATTTTCAAGAGAACTTTAATGTTCTAACCTTTGTGGCAGTGTCCAATTTATCCAATAAACTGTCCAATAAACAGTTATTGAGAGGTTTGTGAGGTCTTGCTGCGACTATCCCCCCAGGGCTCAACACAGAGAGCAGACAGAAAAACCCATCTTCCAGTCTTTCCCAGGAAGAGGTCTATTTGCATACTGTAAAAGCTGCTGCCTAAGGGTCAGGCTTCTAATTCAGCACACATGTAGGAGCTCATCGCCCTCCTTCCCAGAGACTGGGGAGGCCAACGGGTGCCATTTCCACATTCTCCATCTGGCTCACTCCAGGTCGCTGGAGTCTCCCTGGAGGGAGCTTATAAACATGTGTGGCATCGCAGCTTTTGCAGCTGCCACCCAGAGGATGGACCCCTTGACTGCCTGGCTCTGGTGAACAATGGAGCTTGTGTTCCCAGGCCACACAGGACTGTTGCAAACCAAGGAACGGTTCTTAACCAGCTATTACCTACCCCCTCTTCCCGCCAGGGCTCAGTGCAGAGGGAACAGACAGAAATTCCCATACCCAGTCTTTCCCTAAAGAAGGCCTAATTGCATACCTTGAAACCTGCTTCCTGTGGGTTAGACTGCTAATCGAGCACCTACGGGCTGAATATGATCTTCCCCAGAGACCAAGGCAGCAAGCAGACATGTCTCCACCTTCTGCCTGTAACCTCTACGAATCGCCGATATCTCCCTAGAAGGAGTTTGTGCTCAGGCCTGGCAAGATGGCTTTTGCAGCTGACACTCTGGGGACACACCCCTGGATCGCCAGGCTCTCACTGGCTTGTGTTTGCCTCTTCCACACAAGAGCAGCAAACAGTTTTTAACCAGCTACTCTCCCCGACCCCCACCCCTCAGGGGCTCAGAGGGAACTGAGAGGAACTCTCATCTCTTAGTCTTCACGTGAAAGAAGTCTATTTGAATAATTTAAAAGCTGCTGCCTTAGTGTCTGGCTTCCAGTCAACCTGCATCTAAGTGTACAGTGTGATCCTCTCCTTTGGTACACTGACAAATCTTGGTACGACTTAAATCTTGGGAGCCATTAAGAACAAAAAGGTGGCTTTAACAAACAAAAAGGTTTGTTTTTAAAATGATAGTCTCTTCACAAAAAGGTTACGAGAAAACTAAACAGCCACGTTCCAAGAGAATGAAACTAGACTACCATCTTACACCATCCGCAAAAATTAACTCAAAATGGATGAAGACTTGAATATAAGACCTTGAAGACATAAACTTAGAAGAAAAGGAGGTAAACTCCTTGACAATGGTTTTGGCAAGGATTTTTTTTTTTTGATTTGACAAAAAAAGTAAAGGCAGTAAAAGCACAAATCAACAAATGAGACTACATCCATCTAAAAAGCTTCTGTACATTTAAAGAAACCATCAGAAAATGAAAAGTCAATGTATAGAATGGGAGAAAATATTTGCAAATCATACATTTGACAAGGGGTTACTATGTAAAATATATAAGGAACTCATGCAACTCAGCAAAAAGCAAAACAATACAATAAAAAATTGACAGGAAAAAATGAATATTTTGCCAGTGAAGACATAAAAATGGCCAACAGGTACATGAAAAGGTAATCAACATCACTAACCATCAGAGAAATGCAAATCAAAACCACAGTAAAATATTAGAGCGGCTCCTAATCAAAAAGACAAGAGATAATAGTCATCGGCAGGGATATAAAGAAAAGGGACCCCTTGTGCACTGTTGGAAGTTTAAATTAGTTCAGCCACTATGGAAAACAGTATAGAGGTTTCTTAAAACTTAAATAACTACTGTATGATCCGTAAATCCAACTTCTGGGTATACATCCAAAGGAAATTAAAACAGGATATCAAAGACAAGTCTGCACTCCCATGTTCACTGCGGCATTATTCACAATAGCCAGGATATGGAAACAACCTAAGTGTCCATCAACAGATAAATGATTAAAGAAGTAGTAGTATATATAAGATGGAATACTATTCAGCCATGAGAAAGAAGGAAAGCCTGACATTTATGTCAACACGAATGAACCTTGAAGGTATTATGCTAAGTGAAATAAGCCAGACAAAAAGAGAAATACTGCATGGTATTGCTTATATTTAGAATTTAAAAAAAAAGTCAAATTCATAGAAACAGTAGAAAAGTGGTTTCTAGGGGCTGGGAGGTAGGGGAAATAAGGAGAGGCTGATAAAAGGGTACAAACATTCAGGTATAAGAGAAATAAGGTTAGTCTAAGAAAATAATATAAAAGGTAGTGACTATAGTTAATAACACTGTATTGTATAATTGAAATTTGCTAAGAGAGTAAAACTTAGATGTTTTCACCAAACAACAAAAGAATGTCAGATAGATGTGTTAATTAACTAAATGGAGGGAAATTCTTTTAAAATGTACATGTACAGTAAATCACCACGATGTACACTTTAAATATCTTATAACTTTTAATTACATCTCAATAAAACTAAAATTTAAAAAATGTTAAACAGAGTCATAAGGGTGGGGCTCTAATCAGATAGGATTAGTAACTTAAGATCTCTCTCGAGGCTTCCCTGGTGGCTCAGTGGTTCAGAGTCCGCCTGCCGATGCAGGGGACACGGGTTCGTGCCCCGGTCCGGGAAGATCCCACATGCCGCGGAGCGGCTGGGCCTGTGAGCCATGGCCGCTGAGCCTGCGCGTCCGGAGCCTGTGCTCCGCAACGGGAGAGGCCACAACGGTGAGAGGCCCGCATACCACAAAAAAAAAAAAAAAAAAAAAAAAAAAATCTCTCTCTTTCTCTCTACCATGTGAGGACATTGCAAGAAGGCAGCCATCTGCAAGCCAGGAAGAGAACTTTCACCAGGAACCAAATCAGCCAGCACTTTGATCTAAGACATCCCAGCCTCAAGAACTGTGAGGAAATACATTTCTATTGTTTCAGCCACCCGGTCTATTGCATTTTGTTATGGCAGCCCTAGCAGACTAAGACATCACACGTGCCACTTGTTCTCCTGATTTAGTAGAGATATTTGGAATATAATCCTATACTATACAGATATTTTACCCACTCCTCATAATTTACTAGAAACTACACCCTAGCCTAATGGAATTCTATGAGTTTGCATTATCCCCTAATGCTAGCCTCCCCGGTGTATCCCTTCTAAATTCTCAATGAACGTATCAATTAACAAAACATCATCTATTTACATATATATTAGATTCTCAAACTATTATCATAGCACAGTTTGGTAATATAAACAAGCATGAATGTGCTAGAGTGTAATTATTTGATAAACTGGGTAACTGTACGATCCTTTCTGCTTTAGCAAGATTACAACAAAACACAATATGGTGGTGTTTGGGGCAAAAGCAACTTGAACACCAAAGCTTTTAATCTTGATCAATAAAGGGGGAAACGTGAAATATCCAGGTAGGGAACTGTGTATTATTCATGGAAAAATAAGTCAACTTGAATTGGGCAACAGATTTTTGTTGATTAAATAATGTATCTGTGTACCTACTAACTGATAAATTTAATAATTAATAGAATACTCCAACCAAAAGACAAGATATCCACTTCTAATTTGTATTGATAATTCAATTTCAGTTTGATGGAACTCAGTATTTCCTTTAGTGCATAAAAAGCATTTCTAACTCTGTAAGAAGGACCCTAAATAATCAATATGTTGTAAAATCCAGATGGAGTACACTATTAAGCATGGAGTGTAATTGTTCCTTGCACTTCTAAACCAAAATAAATTGTAAAAGACCTATTCAATATTATTTCATAATAATAGGGAACTTAGCAGCTAGTTATTGAGAGGGAATATTATATTCGATGATATCTAGCCCCAGATTAGTCTAAAACATTAATAATCTAGAGTATGGTCATTTACAGCTCTTGGCCTCACCCTACCATAACAGAAAGCTAGCAAAACGTATTATTTTACTATGTCTTTTATACATTCATGACCAATATATACTATATTTTGTTAGGCAACCTATACTGCCCCTCTTACAACATATTGAGAAGGAAGAGATTAGATGAGACTTGGGGCAAATGCAAGAGTACTGACATATTTATTCAGAAAATCTGGGGGTTCATTTTACTTCCAGACCTTGGTTGTATACACATGGGTTTTTAGCAAAAACAGAATTTAGATGCATAGGCTTCTATGCGTGCACTGCAACAAAATTTATCTGATTTAGGGATAACAGTGTAAGTATTTCAATCTTATACATGGCAAAATACTGGCATTTACGGATTCCCAATCAAATTTGGGGATTATAGCTTATTCAGAAATCAACTTGTAAAACTTGAAATGCTTTTCAAAAAGAAAGCAATATTATACATGGTAGTAGTATGCTTTCTCAGACTATCTACTAAATCTTTCTTATTTAACTCATGTTATATATAAAGTATTTAATCTATGGTTATCATGAATCCCAAAATAATAATTAGTATTTACTGATTCATTACAACAAAAATATTACATCTATTATCACATCTATTTCTGCAGATGAACCAAAAAAATTCAATGGGATATGTGAAATTGAAATTCCCATTTTATACTAGGTAAAGGAGGTTTATTACCTTTTCCAAGATCACAGGTCTAGTCTAAATAGCTAATATTTATACAGTTTAAATGCACGATAAACAGTACTTGTTATCTGCTAAGCATTATTAAAGAGCTTCCCTTGTATTTAAATAATTTAAAACCATCACTCCCAATTTTTGGTTTAATATCTTTATTAAATTGATTCTAATGTTTACCTCCCAAATATGATTGTGGCTTGTTCCACATGCTTAAACCTAACCCTGAGATGTGTGGTCCTAAGATGTTCTGAAGATGTTGATGACTTGCAATAATGGGGAGAATGTAAGTGGGTAAAAGTCACATTTTTGGAAAAGTTCAACTCCTGTTTATGATTTATTTCTGGTGTTTCTGGGTCACTCCATTTTAACATGGAATGTTCATATCATGTAAATTCCTGCCCCAGAGCCCCCATCACTTGTTTTGTTTTATTTTACTGTTTAGATAGGACAGACGAAAAAAAAACATATTAGACATAGGTGAATCTTTAAAAGTGTCAAAGGAGTAGTTTTTTTGTTTTTTTTCTTTTTTGCGTGGTACGCGGGCCTCTCACTGTTGTGGCCTCTCCCGTTGCGGAGCACAGGCTCCGGACGCGCAGGCTCAGCGGCCATGGCTCACGGGCCCTGCCGCTCCATGGCATGTGGGATCTTCCCGGACCGGGGCACGAACCTGTGTCCCCTGCGTCGGCAGGCGGACTCTCAACCACTGCGCCACTAGGGAAGCCCCAAAGGAGTAGATTTTACCTAGATTTCAGAGAAGAACTCTATACTCATCCGTTCAATTTTCATGAAAGCAAGCTGATCTTAAAATCATTAAAATAAAATTTAGAGCAGGATGAGGGACAGGCTCCCTGGTGGTGTGGAGAGCTGCTGGAGATACACGAGAGCTTGGGGATGACAGCAAGGAGACTGCCACTGTCAGAAGACACATCCCTACAAATTCATTTTATTTTTTGTCTCTTTTCTCTTCTCCTTAATAATATGTCTTCCTATTGAAACTTCTTATAGGGAGAATGAGAGAATAAGAACTAAAAAGATATTTAGAACAGAGGAATTTTATATCATTAAACTAAAATAAATTATTCATTTACTTAAAGAATATTTAGATTTGAGAGACAGCGAAATATGCTGGGTTAGGAGTGCAAGCTCTGGAGTCAAAAGGCCTAGGTTTGAATCTTGGCTCTACCACATACTAATTGTGTCACTTCAGGGGCCAGATACTTAATTTTTTGCCTCAGGTTTTAATTTGCAAAGTTGTGATAGCAATAACAGATATCTAATTTAGTTATTTTAAAGATAAAATAATTCATGTAAAGAACTTAAAACACTCTGGCATATAGCAGGCCCCAGTTAAGAGTTAACTATTGTCACTGTTGCTATTGGTAATAGTAATGTTATTTCTAAATGTGCATTGTGTTCTAGATGCTAAGGTGATAGTTTTACACAGAGATCTATACAAATCACAACCACACAAATACTCTCCGGTATTGCTGATGGGATACTCTAATAAGAAACAATACCATATTCTGATATGATGTATAGGAAAAACAAAATCTCCAAATGACCTTACATCAGCGGTCCCCAACCTTTCTGGCACCAAGGACCAGCTTCGTGGAAGACAATTTTTCCACAAGATGGGGGTAGTGGTGATGGCTCAGGTGGTAATGCGAGCGACGGGGGGCGGCAGATGAAGCTTCGCTCGCTCACCCGGCGCTCACCTTCTGCTGTACGGCCGCGTTGCTAACAGGCCACAGACCGGTAGTGGTCTGCCCCCCCAGGGGTTGGGGACCCCTGCCTTCCATCAAACCCATTTGCTGCATGCAGCTAGCAGGGTGAATGGTAGAGTGGCAAAGTGGAACTTTCTATCAGGATTTCCATTTCCATAGGCTCTTGGACCCACAGACATGAACATCATGGGGTCTCTGGAGGGTTTAGGCATCGTGGACAGGTCCCTACTTTTTTATTCCATTTCTTTAAAAAGCAGGAGAACCTCTTAACAAAGCATGGGTGAACTTTAGAGTTAGAGAAGCCTGAGTTCCCCCCTTGGCTTTACCTTACAATAGGTTTGTGAACCTGAACAAATTATTGAACTTCTATGAGACACAGACCCAACATTTGTACAGTGGAGATGATAATACATACACACTAGGCAGATGAGAACTAAAAGGGATGATGTATATAAAACATAGTTGCTTATATATAATGAGGCTTTAGCAAGTTGGCTATTCTTGTATTATAATACCTAAACATTAAATGGAAAATCAAGCACAAACCTACCTTTTTTTTAAAAAAAAGCTAATATTTGTATATGTGTACATATGTATGTATTTTCATATTTAGGCAAAGGCCCTTGGTATATGTCCCCAGAGGTCGTGGCTAAAACAAAATCCTTTTTACTTGAGAAGCCCTTTAAATCTGAAAGGTTGGCAAGAGCAGATTCTTAAGTCCTCTTGTATGAATTAGTAGACCATATTTCTCAGCTTTCAAATTACTTTTCCCAACATAGACCACAGTCCAAATATTTACACTGACCCCTCCAAAGTATAAGCAAACTGGGCTTGTACTGAAGGTTTGTTCATCACCTTCCTATTTCTTTTCAGCTCACTCCCAGGCACTTAATGCCATTAGGCAAAAGTATGCCACTGATGGCACTTCACTTGGCAGGGCTGGTGCTCCCAGGTGGAGAAGCAGATGTGTAATGGACCTATTTGAAAATGCTACATTAGAGAAAGAGCTCTACAAACAAAATTAGTGAGATAATGCCGAAGATTGCTCTTCCTTTTGTTCCATCATAATTTATCATCCAGAAAAAGGAACTGCCAGGTAAACCATGGAGGAGCACGATTAAAGGGGAAGGCAAAGTGAAGGAGTTTTGAGGTGGCAGACGTCTCCTGGATATTGTGCAGGGAAAGAGAATGCAAGCTAAGGCATTCGGCTCATATGTCCGTGCATGTTAAGCCATTTAGCTGGCGTATGGAATGTTGCAGGTTGTCCCAGGGGTACAGACAAGGAATTAAATATTGACTCAGCAAGAGCTCAAATGAGAGGTCTAATTTAATTAAATAGTACAAAGGGGAGGCTTTTTTCATAGACTCCAGTAATTGCTTAAAACTCAAAAGAGACTAAATAAAGGTCAAAAAGGTAGAGTAACAACCAGGCAGATACATGTAGTGAGACATAGGGAAGACATAAGCATAGAAATGAACAAAAGTTCAAAGGCTATTGTTGGCCCAATTGTGAAAAATGATTAGATGTTGTCATGACCATAAGTAATTAGTGCTGCCTTTAAAGTCTGGCATTGACACGTGCAGCAGCATGTTAGTTTTAATTTTACTTTAATGGCTGGCTATGTGCAGAAATGCCTTAGGGTAATGCCCTTTCCTTGGACGGAGTTGATTAAGAGCTCATGGAGAATAGGTGTAACACTTTTGAGCTCTAAAAGTGCTGTATTTCAAGTTCCACTCCAGAAAGGACTGTGTGTAAAGGACCATGAGGATGACTCTCGTGTACTCAGCGTTGGCTATTTCATAATACAATGTTGGAAATAAGGGATAGCATTATGTGAACAGGCGGAAAGATGAAGAAGGACTCTGATTTTATTTCTGTGACCCCAAAGCTACTATCACTGGACACTGGGGGCAGCGGAGCCCCTCCTAGATGAGAGAATGAAGGTGGCAGAGAGGAAGAGACAGATCTCCCTCGTTGTACTTAAGCTCTCTGAGCCTTAGTTTCTCATTTTAAAGTGGAAATAATAGTGGGACTTTCCTCAGAGCATTGTTTGTATATAAAATAATGAATATATGTGAGGGATTTAAAATATCTGGTCATTATTAAGAGCTCGATAAATGGTTATCATTGCTATCATTATTCTTCTTGTAATTATCACAGAAGCGAATAAGAATAAGCACCTTGTCCTAAAAAAGTGCCTCATCTGCTCACATTTTGAGATATGGACCCCGAATCTACTCAATTTTCCATTTTCACTAGAGCTTCAGTGCGCATTGCTGGGCAACTTAGTATTACTTATTTATGCTTTAGAATCAGAGGACTGGGTTTAAGTCTTGCCCTGCCTCTTAACAGCTTTGTGGTCTTGGAGAAGTTCAACCTCTTTAAGTTTCAGTTTCCATATCTATAAAATAGCAATAAAACTTTCTGATACAAACTATGAAAGCAAATGCATTTCAAATATTTAGGGCAATGCCTAGCATTAATGAGCACTCAGTTTCATGTACATACACAGACATCCATATATTACACATATGGTTTACACATATGAGCTATACTTGCATGCACACACACACACGCACACACCACCATTTATTCCCTAAAATCTAGAGTCACAGAATTTTTTAGCTTGATGAGACCTAGTCATATGGTTCATTCTCTCTGTCCTCGTCAGTCTCTGTTTCTATCTCTGTCCCTCATTCTCATTCACACACACACACACACACACACACACACACACACACACACACACACACACACACACACATGCTATGCAGGGAAAATGTTTAGGGGTTTATACTTACACTATTTCTTAATCCAGACATGCCTTTCCTGATTTATTATTTATCTAGCATTTATTAAAGTATCTGACATTTTAGAGCAATTCATAATTTCAGCTCAGTTTCACAGACCTTTTCTTCTCTCCACCTAACCAAATTCTTCCAATTTTTTTATTATTTAGCTCAAATTTGCTGTGAAGTTCTTCAGACTATACAAATCAGAGTGCTTTCTTTGCTGCAGATCTTGGTCATTTATTGCTTAAAACGTATTTGTTTATTAATTTGGTGCTACTCTTAAGCATTTCTGTAACATATTGACTTAATGTCCTCTGCCCAACATCTTAAAATCCCATGCTATCAGAAATGTTGGTCTTGCCAAAACGATTCCCCTGAAATTTGGGGTGGCTTAAGTTCTACTCTGTGTTGCAATTGAATAATTCTGAACATATGACATTTGCATAAACATTCTAATGTTGAATAAAAATATTTCTGTGCCCAATCTTTCTTCAAGTCTAAGAGTTAAATGTCTCCATTTGCATTGGCAACAAGTAGTCTACAGTCCAAATGTGTATCTGAAGATCGTTTATCTTATGCTGAATGCAGTCAAGGATAGCCCAAGCTGTACTGTGTACAATTCTTCCAATACTCATCAGCCTTGCATGGACCAAACTCTAACCCTGGCTCAGAAGCAAAGATAATTATTCTTCCTCAAAGCCCTTATCAAATGCCACTGCTAAAAAAGGGATGGGCAATGAGCAGTCTTACGATATGCCGAGGAATTATCTTACTAAAAGGAGAACGTTTTCCTAGGCTTCTCCTTAAATGTAATTTGAAATAAACATTTATAACTAGATGAAACACATCAATAAATAATATCACTTCATGAAAACTTATCATTAGCCCACATTAGCTAATACTATGACTACTGCTACTACTAATATTACTGCCACCAGTTAATATTTAATGAGCACCTGCTATATGCCAAACACTATGCTAAGACCTTACATGCAGTATTTTCTTTCCCTCCTGGAAAGTGTTTATCAGCCAGTGAGCAACATTTCTAGCCTTTCGTTTCCTAGTACAGAGATGTTGGAGGTCTCACAGTGAGATTTGAGAAAGTACATAAACCCTTTTTCTGATTAACTATGTAAGTAAAAGCTCCCTAACAACTTGTATCAATCTTAAAAGTGACCAAAAAGTAAAAACTTTGTTGTTTTAAATCACTGAGAATTGGGAACCATTTGTTGTGACAGCAGAATCTAACCTAAATTGACTAACTCAGGGTTGTTGACTAGAAAAACTTTCTTTAACTTTCTTTTTTCCATTATAGATATTCTTTTCTATGCTATTTGATGCAGAACCTGAGTCTAGATTAAAAATGATTTATTTCTGTGCAAAGGGGAGTTAATCTGTACTCTACATCTGCTTGAAAGTATAAGTGAAGCTCCTAAAACATTCATAAAAGGATGTCAATTTTGTCATTAGCAATAATACCATGCGTGTGTGCACGCACGCACACACACACAAAAGCACACACACATATACACAGTACTTGCTCAATGTCTGCAATGTATGAGTGATATCTAAACTGTATGCACCTTTTGGAATAAACACAGAGCTTTTTCATAAAATTCAACCATGAATTGTCTGTGACCCAGGCCTTGACCAGAAACTTTCTTGAGACATCTAATGTTGCAAAGAGATGACTTAATGCATTTGTTTCCCTTGGGGTGTCAGAGCATTATTTTTGTCATCAGCTACAACATCAGAAAGCAGCATTTCCAGACCATATTATCATAACTCCCTGCTGAAAAGCCTTGACTAAATTGAGGTTTTATGTGGCAACTTTAGGTTTATTGAGGGTCAGTGTTACAAAACGTCTGTCTGAACATTTCTGTCTTTTACAGACCCCTAGGTTAGGACATCATTCATTACATTATCAATTGTTACTCAAATAATAACCACACACACTACATTTCTTTTTAAATTTAAAGCCTGATAACCTTTTTCTCTCTAAAGAAATTTCTATGCTGCTTATCATCAAGCAATGAAAACTATATAATACAGTTACTTATTTAATTTCCAGATTAATATACTCAACTAGAGCAATTTAGCCAAAAGCTTGGTAATACACATTTCTTTGTCTTTTTAAAAAATATTCTTTAAAGTATGTTTTAAGTTTTAGTGTTGAATTCTTATATTTTTCTTGATTTGTAAAACTGCTAAAACTTTTCAGAAGCATGAGGAATACAAATTCTATTTGTGAGTTAGCATTTCCTAAAATTAACTTTTTTTTCTTTTTTGCTGTTTTTTTTTTTTCAACTGAATTCCTTGACAACAAGGATTGTTGACTCATCTCCATATTGTTTCAAGGCAGCAAAGTGAGAATAAATATATGTTAGTGCAGAGTGACACAAAGAGCTCTGAAACCAGAGCCTGGATTCACATTTTCACTGTATCACTTACTAACTATATAACATTTGGCAAGTTTACAAGTTTACCTGAAGCACTGTTGAGAGGATAAGAGAATATATACAAATGTGTCAATAAGAGTGGTGTATTCAGCAAATTCTCCTATCACCTCTTTTCTATATACAAAGAAATTGACAGTAAAGGACACAGTGATGCTATCATTTGTCTCTGGAGTAGGTACCTACGAAGAGAGCTTGAAAGGAACCTACGAAGAGAGCTTGAAAGGAATTTGTGCATGTGGTTTACTGAAGGTCTGTCCTCAGGAAAAGGGTAAGAAAGAAAGAAGAATAGGGTGGGTGAGGGTAAAGCTAAATAACATTACTAGTATCAACCAGAGGCCAGCTTTGGCCTGATCGCATAGGGGCATGTGAAACTGCACAGCAGAGTTGATTCCATCTTGAGGCAAGGAACCTGGACTTTTGTATCCTCCTCTCAAGTCAGTCACTGGCTATAGGCTTCCAGGCATGCAGGGGTGGTGGTACATAAACGGACAGAGTGGTTCCTGTTTGACTGAAAACAATTATCCAGAGAGGAGAGCAGCAGATGTCAGCAGCCAGAACTTGCAGCAGCTGGAAGATGGGAGAACTACCAGGCTAAGGGATCTGGCAGGAGTAACAACATCAGTAGCAGCACTATTCCCTTAATTCTTATCTTCCATTAGACCACTAGTTCTCAACCAGGGACAATTTTGCATTTGGCAGTGTCTGGAGACATTTTTGGTTATCACAACTGAGTGAGAGGGTATGGGGTGGGCACTGGCATCTAGTGGGTAGAGTGCAGGGATACTGCTAAACATTTCACAATGCACAGGACAGCCCCCCAGAACAAATAATTATCTAGCCCTAAATCCCAAATGCCAATAGTGTCAAAGATGAGAAATCTTGGAATAAACAGATACAGAAGTCAATGTGTAGTATTTTTTATTAACAGTTATTGATTTGCTATTAATATTATTCAGACTTTAGGAATCAAAAGGGGAAAATGTCAGACTTCCCTGGTGGTGCAGTGGTTAAGAATCCGCCTGCCAATGCAGGGGATACAAGTTTGAGCCCTGGTCCGGGAAGATCCCACATGCTGCAGAGCAAATAAGCCCGTGAGCCACAACTACTGAGCCTGCATGCCACAGCTACTGAAGCCCGTGCGCTTAGAGCCTGTGCTCCGCAACAAAGACCCAACGCAGCCAAAAATATATAAAGTAAATAAATAAATTTATAGAAAAGAAAAGGGGAAAATGTATTGATTTCACACACACATACACAAACACACCCTCACAGGAACTTTTTATCTTGTAAATGTAACTACTGTTACTTCATAATCTGCATCAACAGGCACAAATTCAGCATGAGATGAATCACAGACTGAAATGACCACTTTTGCAAATGCCATCCACACTGCCTTGTGCCTTTTCTTTACTTCTGTCACGTCTGCTTTTGCCCATGCCTTTATGGGTTTTGACACCAACACTGCTGTCCTAGAATCTTTAGCTCCTTGATTTTTCCTTCTCTCCCCTTTTCTTCTGTGCTTTTTCTCCCTGGCTTGCAGCTGAACTCAGGATGAAGCGAACATCAGGATGTTTGCATCCAGCTCTGCTCTTTTCCTTCAGCTGCACTTTGTCTAATGGGGAATTTGGCACCATCCTACAGCTGTCAAATACATCATGCTCACTTTCAAGGCCTCTCTTCCCACCTCTTTGAAGTTCTGTGTTTCAGGTTGTTTAGCACACAATAGAAATAATGAGCCCCTTCTCTTCTTTTCTAAGGATTGTTAACAATTAAGGTAATTCTTTTTTTCTAAAACAGAAATAGTCTTTTCCATTAAATTTTAAATTCTTCCAGTATTTCCCTTTTTAATAATAGAGAACTATTTGACATACAACAAGAACATGGCAACAATTGTAAGAAGTAAATTTAACAGTAGAGACTCTCACATCACATTTATATTTTTCTTCCTTTTCCCCCTCCATTTCTTTTCTTCTTAACTTTTGTGTGTGTGTATATGCATTATCCAGACGTTTTATCCTCTCCATCTCTTAACTTCACAAAGAAAACTTCACAAAACGGATCACTGCTGTTCTGTGAGAGATACCACAGCAGTCTCAGTAAAGCCACGTCAAATCAATCCTATACTTATGGACAGTATATTGCACCATTTTAATACACATCTCTCACTTTCCTCTAGGTCTAAAATTAACAGGTAACTCCTAAAGCATCTGATCTCCTTCTCACTGATGGATATTGTTTAAGCAAAATTCCAGTAGCAGTCTTTTAAAAACAAGTAAAAAAACATCTTGCTATGTCATATTATAATTTGGCAATTGGTGCTTAGAGGAAAGTTCTGTATAAGAACTGGGAAGAGAAAGTGAGAGCAAAAGGAAATAAGAAGAAAGATTCTGAAAAGACAGTGAAATAGGAAGCACCAAAAATCTATCGCCCCACACAGACCACAACTGTACTGTCCAATCTGACTTATGTAACTATTTAGGAACAATGGAGTCTATTGAAGGCTTCCAACTTGCAGAGGAAGTTTCGGAAGGTACATTATGGTTAATTTATGTCAATTTCAGCTCTTAGCACAGTAGCAGCTATCCATCCCCCACTCCTTAGCCACTTGACAGGCAGCTGTGCACATGTTCCTGTAGTAGCTTGCATGCAACTTATGAGAGCTAGGGTGGAAAAAGTATGCTGTCTCAGTATCAGAAATCTGTGATCTTATCCCTGAGTGCTGCTTCTCATCACAAAGGTACAGACAAAGTGGCAGAGGCCACTGTTGTTGCACCTACCCTCATTGTTATAAGCCCTTTCCACTCTGGCTCAAGTGACTTCTAGGGGCACCTGTCTTTACCCTCATTTTTCTTTCCTCTTTTGGAAGCCAGATACTGAAGATTAGAACATTCAAAACTAACCACAAATACATGGGGAATTAGAAAGTCACTGCACATACCCAGGGGAAGGCACAGGCTCATAAAACACCTGAGAAGACCACCAGGTTACACTTTAGGCTGATCACTGACACAGAGATAGACTGCAATAATCAAAAAGCAAAACAAAAGACCTCACAAAAAACCAAAAGCGAGCACACACATACACAGCAAACCCTGGGGAAGAAGGAGAATCTGATTTGCAAAATTACATTCAAATGACTAGTTTTCAACATAAAAGCACACAACATACAAAGAAATAAGAAAGTATGTTCTATTCAAAGGAAAAAAAAAACAAACAGAAATTGTCCCTGGTTAAGACATGATGGCAGATCTACTAGACAAAGACTTTAAAACAACTGGTTTAAAGATACTTAAAGAACTAGAGAAAGCTATGGAGAAAGAAAATGATGTATGAACAAAACAGAAATATCAATAAATGGAAGCCAAAAAGAATCTCTGGAGTTGAAAAATACAATAACTGAAATGAAAAATTAACTAAAGGGATTCAAAGGCCAACTTGAGCAGGCAGAAGGAAGTATCAGCAGCCTTGAAGATAGTACAAAGAAATGAACAAGTCTGAGAAGCAGAGAGAAACAAGATTGAAGAAAAGTGAAGAAGAGCCTAACAGACTTGTGAGATATTACCAAACAGACCAACATACTCATTTGTGAGAGTCCCAGAGGAAGAGAGAAAAGGGGGCAGAAACAATATTTAAAGAAATAATGACTGAAAACTTCCCAAATTTGATGAAAGACATGAACATAAATATCCAAAAAGCTCAGTAAACTCCAAGTAGGATGAACAGAGAGACTCACTCCAAGACACATTATAATCAAACTGTTGAAAGAGAAAGACAAAAAGAGAATTTTGAAAGCAACAAGACAGAAGCAACCCATCAACTACAAGGAATCCTCAATAAGATAATAATCAGACTTCTCACTGTAAACTTGGAAGACCAGAGGGTAGTGGGATGATATATTCAAGGTGCTAAAAGAAAGACTGTCAATTGAGAATACTGTATCTAGTATACTGTCCTTCAAAAGTAGGGAGAAATTAAGACACTCCCAGGTGAACAGAAACTGAAATAGTTCATTACTACCATTAGACCTGCCCTGAATGAAATGCTAAAAGGGGTCCTGCAGGTTGAAATGAAAAGGCACCAGAGAGTAACTCAAAGTTGTATGAAGAAATAAAGGTCTCAGTAAAGGTAAATGCATGGGCAATTATAAAAGCTAGTATTATTATAACAATAGTGTGCAACTACACTTTTTGTTTTCCGTGTGATTTAAGAAGCTAACATTTTTTTTAAAAAAGCAATTATCAGTCTAAAAGTAAGTATGAATGTATTTTTGGTTTTTAACTCCACATTTTGTTTTCTACATAATTTAAGACACTAATGCGTTAAAAATTTTATTTGTTTATGTTTTTGGACACACAATGTATAAAAATGTAATTCTGTAGCATCAGCAACTGAAAGGAGTGGAGAATAGAGCTGTTAAGGAGGAAAGAATTTGTATGTTATTGAATTTAAGCTGCTACAAATTCAAGTTAAAATGTTATAACTTTGGGATGTTAAACGTAATCCCCATGATAATCACAAATAAAATAGCCACAGAATATACAGAAGACAGAATGAGAAAGAAATTTAAATATTCAGTACAAAAGAGAATAAGATCAGAAATTATGAGTTGGAAGGAACCATAGAGCTCATTTAATTCCAAACCTTAGTTTAAGAGATAGATAAAGAACCAAACCCAAAGAGATTAAGATCTAGACTACAATCTGGGTCTCCTAGTTTGGAGTCCAGTAGTTTACCCTCTTGTTAGCTTCTCATGTTCAAGATGAAGAATGTGTTCTGGTCAGGCTTTCTTAAAGATCTGAGAACATTAAATCATCATTTTTATCAGTTAATACTGTGTTCAAGTCAGTGTTTTCCACATCTTTCTATTAAAACCATTCCTTATCTTTGGGAGACTGGGATTGACATATATATACTAATATGTATAAAATAGGTAACTAATAAGAACCTGCTGTATAGCACAGGAACTCCACTTTGCTGTACAGTAGAAACTAACACAACATTGTAAAATGACTATACCCCAATTAAAAAATAATTCCTTATCTCTTGATATCCACAGCAACTATCCCAGCTGAGTATACCAAGACCACCTCCTGCCATTTTGCCACTAACCCCACTCGGAGGCTACAGAGCTTACTTTCAGTAGTGATGGAGTAAAGAACTTGAGAATTAGATTCTAGCCCTGACTCTGCTGTTAGATACTGTCATGCACTAAGGCAAGTCATTGAAAGTCCTTGACATATTTCATTGTAAAGCTAATTTGAGTTGGTTATAACATGAAGAGATTATAAGATTCCTTCAAGTGTTATTACAACCAGATGCATAGCACAATCAAGAAAATCTAATCCATTGTGATATCAGCTTACCTAAATACCAAGAGAATTTCATAGACTACTTTACTACATTGCAAGGAAAAAAGAAAGAAAAAAAAAAGGCAATACCCCCACACCTCTTCTTGTTTTTAAAATATATTCTGGGCTTCCCTGGTGGCGCAAGTGGTTGAGAGTCCGCCTGCTGATGCAGGGGACACGGGTTCGTGCCCCAGTCCGGGAGGATCCCACATGCCGCGGAGCGGCTGGGCCTGCGAGCCATGGCCGCTGAGCCTGCGCTCCGCAACGGGAGAGGCCGCGACAGTGAGAGGCCCACATACCGCAGAAAACAAAACAAAACAAACAAACAAACAAAAAAATAAAATATATTCTTTGAATTACTAAGGTCTATTACTTCCATTTCCCTCCTATTCAGCATTAAAAACAAACTGAAAACTCCCAACATTCTTGAGAGTTAAATTTATTGGCCAGGTGTCTTCTTCCTTCTCTTTACTTTTTCTCCTCGCCCTTCTCCCCTTCGTCATTTCTTTCATCTCTCCCCATTCCATTTCATACATCTCCTAGTCCTTTTATAAATCTCTAAATACTTCAGGTGATTTTCCAAATCTTCTTTTAGTTTCCCCAGTGTTCTTGATGACTACCAATGACTGCAGCAGGTTCAGAAAGCTCATTAACTAATTCCCTTAATGTCTTAACATGGCAAGCACATTAACCTACTAAATCATTCTGTATGTAATCCATTGCCTGCATTCTGCAGGCCCTAGTGGCTCTTTCAGTCAATAGCTGCATTGTTACTGTTCCTTATCATTCCTAGTTGAATGCGCACTGCCCCTTGATTTCAGCTAAAGCTGAAGTGCTGTTGTTTGGCAAATTTTCCATCTTGCTGATCTTTCCCCCCCCGACTGATTAGTTTTATTATTTATCCAATTTTTAAAATTGTGGCTTTGGCACACCTGCTCAGGGTAAGACAGCACAATTAAACACATTAAAGGAAATGCACAAAACATGGTGATTATGTAATTAATCAGCTTTAGGTAGTATAAAAAATTGCTAGCCTAGAAGCATAACACTTTGGGAAAGAGTAATTTTAAGAATTTAAAACAATTTTAATTATTTGATTTTTTTCTCTTAAACTTTATATATATATACACACACACACACACACACACAGGCTAGAATATAAGAATATTTATTTTTTATAGCAAGACTCCTTTCACAAGGTAAAATAGCTTCCGCACTTGGCACCATGCTTAAGGACGCTAGAGGAATGATTGACAGATAATTTATTGGAATGCCCTTAGGTAACCCAGGTACATTTTAATCTTCTTAGAGTTATATTTGTAATGTATTCCTAATTAGTACATTAGTAAGTCAAGAAGGCTATGGAAAATGATCTGCAACAGTAAGTTTAATTACACGGTTTCACTGTGTTTTGCTATCATTTTTTTCAATTAAGCTTTTATATATTCCCCCTTTTTGTGAGAGGATAGCCATTGGAAGGCTTCCTTTTCATGTGACTGAAGGATAAAATGAAGCTGAGTCAGTTTGCATAATCCAGGCAATGTCCTGGAGCTCAGCACTGGTAGAATAATGTCTAGCACACAGTATATCTGATTACTATCTCAAATCATTGGTATTAACTTAGATTATTTTCTCTTCTAAGCAATACTGGAAAGTCTTTGAATATATGGACATATTTACTTTGTTCTTTTGCTAAAATAAAACTGTGGATAGAGCACTCAAGTCTTAATCTTAATGGGAAATTACTGCTCCCATTTTAACAAAATGACTGTATCTAAATGTTTTTATATGCTCATTCATCTGTATCTAAATGTTTTTATATCCTCATTTCTCTTCATTTATCTGTATCTGTTGCTCAGGAGAAAAGTTCTTTTTTTCCGAATCTACACTTTCTACCTGTTATCTTAATTCTACTCCTTCTCCCTTGCTTAAGATTTTATTCTATCAGTTACAGTCTTAATCCTTACAGATTCATTCTTTTCTGGCTTTTTGCTCTTTACGTCAACATTTGCTCAATTACTACCATTTAAAAAGTACAAAAGTAAAATGCTAACAAAAAAAAAAGGGAAAAAAAGAGTAATAAGAAGAAGCTTCCAGTAATTCCATTTGCCCAAGTCTGTCTCAGTCTCTTCCCCACCCCCGACTTTCTCCTTCCTTTCAACTACAAACTGCTGGAAAATCTAGTGTAAGCTACCACCTTTTCTCTCTTACTGCATACTCAGTATTCAGCCCACTATGGCCTAATTTTTGCTTTCACCATATTACTGATCCTGCTTCAGAAAAGATGTAAAGATACCTTATAAATGTAAAATCCAATATGTGCTTTAAGGCTCAGTTAACCTGAATTTTCTGTGTTTCTAGTTACTGGCTATTTTATCTTCAATCATTCAAAAATATTCATGGACTTTATAGTCTAAAGGAGAAAATGTATAAAAAAGCAGATAATTAGAATATATACGAGTACTGCTGTCACTTTTGTCATAATAGAGGGATATGGTATAATTGCTAGTTGTCACCCAATAACTATTCTCTCTTCATAGAAACAAAACTCTGATTTAGTTGGTGAAAGCAACATGCCTAGATTAAAACACACAGAAACAAACAAACAAATTTTACATTTTGTGGTGTCCTTTGCAGTTATACATAGCCATGTAACTGAAGTCTTGGCAATAATATGTAAGAGAAAGCATTTGCAAGAGACTTAAAAAAGATTTAGGAATGTTTGCTTCTGCTGCTCTTCATTTTTACTGTCTGGAATACAAATGCCATAGCTACTAGAGTTAGAGAAGACATATTTTGATCCTAATAAAAATGGAAACCAGAAGCCAAGCATAATAAAGCAGAAAGACGTAAGAGCCTGATTCCCTGATGACTTTGTGAAGCTGACATTCAGAACTGCCCATTCTTGGATTTATTTATTTATTTATTTATTTTTTATGGAGACAGTAAACTCCCAATTTCTTTAAACGGCTACAACTAAGTCTCTGTGTCTGACACAGGCACATTAGAATAACATGTGTAGGAAAAACATTCTTTCTGGATCTCTGGCTCAGCTATTTTTGGTCTTATTCAGCATACTTTCACTGGATGATCCCATCTATTTCTCCTTCATACCTCTCTCCTCAGTTCCAAACCATATAGCCAACTTCTCCTAGACTTTTCTCCTTGGATACCTCTTAGTTGCTTATGACTAAGTCACTTATGACTAAAACCTGAATGAGCTGCCTTACCCTTCTTGATCTGCTCTTTCTTCTGTGTATAGCTTTTGGTTAATGATGCCACTTTTAACTATGAAAGCTAACAACTGTCAAAACACTGGGGGTAAGTCTTAATTATTCCTTCTTCTTCATCCTTAAAATTCAATAGATCATTGATTCTAATCATTTCTACCTCAGAATTTTTTCTTGCAAGGATACATACATCTCCATTCTCACCAAGACTGCCTTAACCCGGGTTCTCACTGTTAATGCTCTCGGACTTCAAAAAAAAAAATCATTCCTAAAGAGTCTTCTATCTTCCAGTCCCTCATCTTTCCATCTATCACCACCCTGGTAAAATAAAGATGTAGCATGCAGATGCATACACACACACAAACACAAACACACACATGGGAATATTATTCAGCAGTAAAAAGGAATGAAATTCTGCCATTTGCACAAAAAAACATGAATGGACCAAGAAAGTATTATGCTTAGTGAAATAAGTGAGTTAGAGAAAGGCAAATACTGAATGCTATTACTTACATGTGGAATCTAAAAAATAAACGAATAAATATAGCAAAAGAGAAACAGACTCATAAAGACCAAACCAGTGGTTACCATTGGAGAGAGTGAAGTGGGGAGGGGCAAGATATGGGTAGGGTGTTAAGAGGTACAAACTACTACGTATAAAATAAATAAGATAAAAGGAGTCTCCCAAGGCAATAGAAGTAAAACAAAAATAAACAAATCAGACCTAATCAAACTTACAAGCTTTTGCATAGCAAAGGAAACCATAAAAAAAAACAAAAAGACAACCTACAGAATGGGAGAAAATATTTGCAAATGATGTGACCTAAAGGGCTTAATTTCCAAAATATACAAGCAGCTCATACAACTCAACAACAAAAAACAAACAACCCTTTCCAAAAAATGGGCAGAAGACCTAAACAGACATTTCTTCAAAGAAGACATAAAGATGACCAGTAGGCACATGAAAAGATGGTCAACATCACTAATTATTAGAGAAATATAAATCAAAACTACATATAAATATATACTACATATAAATATAAAAAACTACATATAAATATAAATCAAAACTACTACTACTGGTCAAAATGACCATCATTAAAAAGTCTACAAATAACAAATGCTGGAGAGGGTGTGGAGAAAAGGGAACCCTCCTACACTGTTGGTGGGAATGTAAATTGGTACTGCCACTGTGGAGAGTAGGATGGAGGATTCTCAGAAAACTAAACATTGAATTACCATATGATCCAGCAATCCCACTCCTGGCCATATACCCAGATAAAACTATAATTCAAAAAGATACATGCACTCCAATGTTCACCGCAGCACTATTCACAATAGCCAAGACATGGAAACAGCCTAAATGTCCATCGACAGATGAATGGATAAAGAAGTTGTGGTACATATATACAATGGAATACTATTCAGCCATTAAAAAGAATGAAATAATGCCATTTGCAGCAAGACAGATGCAACAAGAAATTATCTTACTAAGGGAAGTAAGTCAGAAAGAGAAAGACAAATACCATATGATATCACTTATATGTGGAATCTAAAATATGACACAAAGAACCTATCTACGAAAGAGAAACAGACTCACAGACATAGGGAACAGACTTGTGGCTGCCAAGGGGGAGGGAGAGAGGGAGAGGGATGGACTGGGAGTTTGGGGTTACTAGATGCAAACTATTACATTTAGAATGGATAGACAACAAGTTCCTTATGTATAGTACAGGGAACTATATCCAATCTCCTGGGATAAACCATAATGGAAAAGAATATAAAAAAAAGAATGTCTATATGTGTATAACTGAGTCACTTCGCTGTACAGTGGAAAGTAGCACAACATTGTAAATCAAGTGTACTTCAATAAAACAAAAAAGGATGCAAGGATATACTGCACAGCACAGAGAAATATAACCATCATTTTATAATAACTTTAAATAGCATATAATCTATAAGAACATTGAACCACTATGTTGTACACCCGAAACAAATACAATATTATAAATCAACTATACTTCAATAAAAATAAAAGGTTAGGTATGAACTCTTTAAAAAAATGTTAACTTCCGAATACATATATTGGTTTATACCTATTTCAAACTTCAACTTTTTCAATTACTCTCAATTGCCTACAGGATAAAGTTGAAATGTTGTTAGTGATCCTTTTGAAACACTCTCAGTTTCATTTAAAGCTTCTCTTCTATTTCCCACCCCCCTTAACACACACCAACAGACCAAGCACAGTTGTTTGCAATCACTTCAGACTGTTTGTTATTTCCATAAAAATCCTCATCTTTCCCTATTTCTATCTTTCTACTTCAGTTGTTCTATCTACCTCAAATCCATTTCCCCTCCTTCCCTCATAAATATACAGCTTTTTTGTTTTGTTTTGTTTTTTTACCTATTAATCAAGGACCAAATTAGAGTCAAACCACTTTCTGGAGCTTTCTTTTGTTCACTTGCCACATCAGTGGAATTAATTATTCCTTCACCTCTTACCATATGCTTTTGTTCATTCAACTATCATATGGCCTATTACATTATTTTGAAGTCATTTTTGAATATTTAGGTATATTTTATGTACATTAATTTTGCACATATTTGAGGATCTTAAAGGAGGCTTTGCATCTCCCAGATGTTCTCAGATGCCCGGTACTGAGCGGATGCTCAATTCACGGCTGGAGTTTTGGACTAACTACACTTTGGTTTCGTTATAAATAAAATATGTAACTTCAGGCTAAATGCTTGCAGATAGACATAAGAATCATTGGAAAATTATTTTAATTAAATGGTCTATTATGAGAATGATTTCAAATTCCTTTATGTTATGAACTCACCTTCTTGATCCTAAACCCTGACACTCCAGACCCACAGAATACATTCTGCCCATTCACTCCAGAAATGCATTCCATTCATACCTATTTCCTTCTAACCAAATATATTTGTTAAAAGTAATGTTTCATGAACCTGATTTTGGAATGCAAACTTTGAAAAGTGTAGTTTTGAATACCAAATTTCTGTAATTTTTAATGGGTTTCCTTGCTTTTACAATCAGGTTTATTACTTTTCAGAAGACCTCATAGAAAAATGATGGCTTAGTTTAGAACTTCTTCTCAATTTAAAGAAGAAAGAAGACGAGAACTCAGGATCACAGAGAGAATAAAGCACTTGTGCTTTGGCACACACAAATTAAATGTATTTTATAAGCTTTCCAGGATCTACCTGCAAGCAGATGGCAGTAAGGCATGTAAAAGGGTGCATGACATGCTCCCTTTCTTCAGAGTTATTTTTTCTAATAGAAAATTGTGGGTGAAATGATGACAAAATAGCTTTGGATTTGCAATGCTATTCTTCATTTTATATAATGACAGCTTTTAAACTGTAAATAATGGATTCTAAATGGTTCATGCTTAATCTATCTGTAAAATATGTAAAGTTCATGAATTTGAATTGTCATATCAAACAAGAAGGGATAAAAATTCAATTTGTACATCTGGAGGAAATTACATTTGGAGGGACCATTAATAGTAATACATTTTAACATAATGTATAGGCCAAACTTCTATCAACATTTTTGAAAGCGTAGCTTCAGACAACATGAAGAGGTAAATATATAATTGGAAAAGAAAATTCATATGGATTTAGACCTTGTGAATGATGGTGAGTGTGTGAAATTGAGAAAAGTAAACAGATGACAGGCTTGGGTATACAAATAACTGTATTTTTTACACATTTAAAGTAGTATAATGGGAACTTCCCTGGTGGCGCAGTGGTTAAGAATCCACTTGCCAATGCAGGGGACACGGGTTTGAGCCCTGGTCCAAGAAGATCCCATATGCCGGAGCAACTAAGCCTGTGTGCCACAGCTACTGAGCCTACACTCTAGAGCCCAGAGCCACAACTACTGAGCCCGTGTGCCACAACTACTGAAGCCCATACGCCTAAAGCCCGTGCTCTGCAACAAGAGAAGCCACTGCAATGAGAAGCCTGCGCACCGCAACAGAGTAGCCCCTGTCCGCCGCAACTAGAGAAAGTCCGCGCACAGCAAAGGGGACCCAACACAGCCAAAAATAAATAAATAAAATAAATGAATTTTAAAAATATAAAAATAAAGTAGTATAATGTTAAGTAAGAAAATGAAGACTGAGTGTCTAATAATCCAAAATAAAGATACAATATTTTTTAATGTTTATATACGTATATGCATTCTGTTTGTATATATGCATATATGTAGTCACACATGGAATCATATACCCACACACATGTCTGTGTGGATACACAGTGACTACTTAAAATGCATTTTCCTTTGAAAAATGATAGGGAACCAATATAGCACAGGTTATGTTGGTTTGCATTACTGTTTTTGTACAATTTGAATATCAAGGAAACTAATTTTTTATCTCTAATAATTACTTAGACATAATTTCCAAATTATTCACTTTTGATTTTTGGTTCCATCATAGATTCAAGCCTGTCCACCTGAACAGAGAAGCCAAGACCTTTGAAGGTAAACCCCCAGGTCTGATATTTACTAATAAGAATTTGGGGAAGCTATTTAACCTTTCTAAATTTCCTTTTTTTCAAGTTTTAAAGAACATAAAACAAACAACTAAACAATCTATCTGGTATGTTATTGTGAAGATTAAATGAGACAAAATATAGGCAAGAGATAGTCAGTAAGGATTAGTTCCCAGCCGTCTACCCTTGATGGTAATTCTTTGCTTTCTTTTTTTTTTTTTAAGCCAACTGTGCAGATTGCGGGATTTAGTTCCCTGACCAGGGATTGAACCCGGGCCCTTGGCAGTGAAAGTGCAGTCTTAATCACTGGACTGCCGAGGAATTCCCTTTGCTTTTGTTTTTGCAACTATGTTCTTTTGAAAAATGTTAGTTCATTGGGGGAAAGACCAAAGTCTGGCTAAAGAGCTCCCAGACTTACAGATTTATATGTATGCTATCATTTTAAAAAATTTGTCCTCATGAACATAAGTTCCTAGAATGTTCATGATGTTTCACTTTAACTTAAATTTATAATCTTGGTCAATGTCCTTCTCAAAGTCACTGATAACTGAATCCAATATAGACATCAAATATTATTTTATTACCAGACCCACTCTAGAGAAATGATCTACTGTTGTTATTAAAAGATGAGTAGAAAAGGTAGACATTATTTCTACCATGGTCATTTTATAGCAGTTTGAAACTCAGGGTCACCAAAGAATTTATGAAGGTTCCTCTAAACCTATTTACATTCTATCATATTCTACTGCTACAATTACATCTGGAGGTAACAGTTTTCAAGACCTGAATTTCTATGATATAAAAATGAATAATGAGAAAGTGAATATTAATTAATAGTAATAAAGCAATTATTTCATTGATTTGCAATTACATATGTCCTTATTTTTATAAAAAACTAGAGGATTCAATTCAGAAAACCATGCTCTAAATTCACATCCATTTCTTATACAAGGGGCTTACCAAACCTGATTCACTGTAAAATCTCTGAAGTAAATAAAGACAAGCTATACTGACTTAACATTTCTTTAAGAAATCTGGCATGCTTTCTTGCTCGTTTAGTTTCATGCAATTTTAGATACTCCAGTTGAGTTTTTTCTAACCTACATGGCCCTAAACGATTTGGTGGGGTAAGGTGGGGTGTAGCTTCCTCTTCCACATGTGGTGGGGTTAAGTCTGGGACAGTACTCACTGCTGACATGATGAGCTCTCCTCCCAGGCTCTGGATCTCAGCTTTAACCTGACTGCAGATTTTCAGCTGGTGAGAGTAGAATTTAATCTGTTCCAGGTAGGCCAACAAGTCCTGTTTGCATGATGGATCTGGGCACTAAACATGCATGAGATAAAAATGGAAATAGCAAAACAAAGAGTAAGTAGATCAGAGCAATTCAATATTGAGATTGCATGTATCTTATAAGGCACTGACTTTATTTGCATTGAGTCCCATTTCTCCAACCAAGGCCATGTAGATTCTGATATGCTTCCACCATTAGAAGAGTTTCTTCATGTTCCAACCTTAACTACTTTAGCATAGACAGAAGAAGTAGTAAAGGAATTTCCAGACATGAAAAGGTACATGAAATAATTGCCTTTAATTTATGATAAGGTTAGAAGCCTTAGATTTCATTTTTAGGTAAATCTGAAGAAGTATTTAAAATGCAATTATTCCCTTCATCTAAAGTTGCTATTAGAATACTCCTCGGGACCCATAGTTCTGCATTGTCTGTCCTTCGTTATTTATATGGGCATTAAAAACATCTGCCACAAAACATATATTATGTTCTATTACTTTCAGCATTTAATGTTTTTAGCTATTACTGACAAAAGAAATCATTTCCACCTTAGCTAACAGCTTTGGATCTACCTGGAGCCAAGAAAGAGGCAGCATACATGTTTTAGAGATGTATTATTATTATTATTATTTTTTTTTTTTGCGGTACGCGGGCCTCTCACTGTTGTGGCTTCTTCCGTTGCGGAGCACAGGCTCCGGACGCGCAGGCTCAGTGGCCATGGCTCACGGGCCCAGCCGCTCCGCGGCATGTGGGATCTTCCCGGACCTGGGCACGAATCCGCGTCCCCTGAATCGGCAGGCAGACTCTCAACCACTGCGCCACCAGGGAAGCCCTAGAGATGTATTAAATTTCTTTACGAAAAACAGTCTCCTACATTACGTTAGCTTCTGTAAGGAATTTCCTGGAGTAGAGCTTTGTGCTTAATCATAACATGATAAATATCTGTGGTCAGTGTTTCATGTTTGTGTTCTTTCTCCTATGCAATTAGAACAGATTTTTAAAAATCCCCGATAACTTAATTTCAATTTAAAAACATTCATAAGGATATGGAAATATGAACTGTAACTTATATGCAAAGATATTCACTGCAGCCTTACTTACAATAGCAAAATTTGGAAATAAATATTCTATAATAGTGAAAAGATTAAATAAGGATACATATCTGTATAATGTGATATTATACAGTCTCAAAAATTAATATTTTCAAAGGAAAATGTTTTTGGAAGGAAAAAACACAGCATTTAAAATTTCACATACTGGGCCTTCCCTGGTGGCGCAGTTTACCCCAAAAAAAAAAAAAAAAAAAAATTTCACATACTATCTCAAAGTATGTAAAAAACATGTGTTTATACTTGTGTTTAAAACATAGTGGGAAATAATGTGAAAATGGTTAATAAACACGATATAATCAATATTTTTCACTCCATATTTTACATATCTTAATATATATTACTTAAATTATATTATTTCTATAGTAATAAAAATGTTATTATTTAAAAAGCTTTAATTCTAATAGCCTAAAATGAAAACTGAAAAGCAGGACGAAAGACCTGAAAGTATTCAGGCAATTTCTCTTTTACATAGTAGTTAATAAGCTGGAGTGTTGTTGAAAAAATCCTGAGAATCTTATTCTCTTTTATATTTGCTAAATAGACTAATCTACATAGCTCCAGAATGTGTGGACAAGATGAGAACATGTGACTTTTGAGTAAAATTTAGTCAACAAAGGTAGCAAAGATATAAATTCTTCTGCAGAAATACTATCAACCTGCTAGATAGGCATGGACAGATGACATGACACATGATAACCAGACAGACAGACAATCAGATGATAGAGAGACCTTGATATTAAGGGCATTTTTCAAATTTTTAACACAGAAGAAAGGATACTCCCACAAGTCTCATCAGGAGTATTAAACTGTAACTAAGTAAGAAGAAAGAGAAGGAGAGGAAGGAAAAGAAAAGGAGAGAGAGAGAGAGAAGGGAAGGGGGGAGGAGGAAGAAGAAGCAAAAAACAAGTAAAGGAAGGGATTTCTCCAATTTACACATGAGAAATGAGAAGTTTAGAAAGCATAATAATTTTCCCAGGATTGAAGAGCTTATGCTAGAGCCAGTATTTGAATCCATATCTACTTGCTTTTAAATCCATTTTATTTTCAATCACTGAACTTAGGAGAATTTGGAGTGAATTTTTTTTTAATCACAGATTACCATGGGTTGCATAATTTCAAGGAAAAAGAGAATTTATGGGAAAACTATGTCTATTTTGAAATAAAGATTGCTTAGATTTTTTTAAAGACAATAATTAGCTATCTAGAATTACCTATAATGATGACAGGCAAGTCATCTCATTGTTTTACCACAACAGGAAGTTGATCTTTATTAGGTACTTCTTATGTGTCAGGCACTGTGCCATGTCCTTTACATGCATAATTCTAAGTTAGTATTCATAGGGCCATTTTACTGAGATCTAATTATTGTCATTTTGCATACTTGCAAGCTAGGTTTTGGATAGAATTTATGATTTGCGTAAAGATTTGAATTGAGTTTTCTCTGTTTCATTCACTACACAATGGTCTCTTATGACATTCATTCAAAATGTTGTTTTGTCTATCCTGAGTAATGAATGGTCTTACCTATTGTTTGTTCTTATGGATGGACTCAATGATAATCTTTGACACATACAGTGTTCCATCTGTCATATACTCTTCTAGGTGCTTTACCTATATTAACTCTTTTAATAATCACACAACTTCATGAGGCAAGTTCTATGCCTCCTTCTCCATGCCTCAGTTTCCTCCTTAACAAAGGAGGAAACTGAGGCATAGATAAGTTAATTGACTTGCCCAACTGAGAAAGAGTAAAGCTGGTATTCAGACTCACATGATCTGGTTCGAATCCCTACCTCTAAGGTCTAGGAATAATATGAGTCTTCCTGCCAGTTTTGTCTTATATATAAACAGTAAATTGCCACTCTGATTTGTAAATTGGTTGCTTAAATTGACACTCTTATCTGTATATTGTAGGTAGGATTTGGGTGAATTTATTCCTTAAAGACCAAGCACCACTATATAACTTCCGATAAAATCAAACTTGCAAATTAATAATTAGATTGTTAACTGATAACCAATGTTGCAATCACCTAAGTTTAAGCAAAACATACAGTCTCTCTCAAGACACTTTCAAGGCCATGCTAGAAGAGTCTAGAATTGTGTTAAGCAAAGAACGAGTCAAATGAGTAGAAAATTTGAAGTTGAACTTTGGAAATTAAAAGTTACTTGACCCAGGGCTTCCCTGGTGGCGCAGTGGTTGAGAGTCTGCCTGCCGATGCAGGGGACACGGGTTCGTGCCCCGGTCCGGGAAGATCCCACATGCCACGAAGTGGCTGGGCCCGTGAGCCATGGCTGCTGAGCCTGCACGTCCGGAGCCTGTGCTCCGCAACGGGAGAGGCCCCAACCGTGAGAGGCCCGCGCACCGCAAAACAAAAACAAACAAACAAAAAAAGTTACTTGATCCAGATTTACCCTTCATTCCCAGAATTGATGAAAATGTTGGTTACACCTAAAGATAGTAGTTTTATAAGTGAAGTATGAAAAACATAGTGATTGGTAAATTCCATACTATAAGACTTGTTAAAGCCTTCTTTTCTATTGACATTTGGAAAGTCTTTCTGAGTCACTTTTAGCTGCCCAGAAGCAGAACCAGGAGAATGAATCATTCCCACTTTAAGAATGCTCTTCTACTATTTGCCAGATCTCTGTTATTAAAATCAAATTATGTTTTCCTCACCTTTTATATTTTTACATAAAGCTAATTGAAAAAGTTTGGGACCTAGATTGGTACTGGGTGGGCCAAAAAAGTGCCTGACACATTTTTCATTTTCACCAAGAACTTTATTGAACAACGTATTCACCCATTTGTTCCACTACCTTCTGCCATTTTTCAGGCAACTTCATAATTCCGTCTTCCCAAAACTTTCTATCTTTTTAAGCAAAGAACCGTTCCAGGTACCTTTTACAGTCTTCCAGGGAATTGAAATTTTTTCCATTAAGAGAATTTTGTAAAGGCCACAATAAATGGAAATCCGAAGGTGCAATGTCTGGTGAATATGGCGGATGAATCAGAACTTCCCAGCCAAGCTGTAACAGTTTTTGCCTGGCCATCAAAGAAACATGTGGTCTTGCATTATCTTGATGGAAGATTATGCATTTTCTGTTGACGAACTCTGAACGCTTTTTGTCTAGTGCCACTTTCAGTTGGTCTAACTGGGAGCAGTACTTGTTGGAATTAATCATTGGGTTTCCTGGAAGGAGCTCATAATAGAGCAGCGGTCCCCAACCTTTTTGGCACCAGGGACCAGTTTCATGGAAGACAAGTTTTCTAGCAGCGGTCCCCAACCTTTATGGCACCAGGGGCCGGTTTCGTTGAAGACAATTTTTCTACGGACAGGGGAGGGGGCATGGTTCACGCGGTAAATTGCGAGCGAGGGGGGGCGGCAGATGAAGCTTTGCTTGCTCGCCTACCGCTCACCTCCTGCTGTGCGGCCCGGTTCCTAACAGGCCGCAGACCGGTACCGGTCTGCAGCCTGGGGGTTGGGGACCCCTGTAATAGAGGACTCACTCTCTTCCAATCCCACCATATATACAACATCACCTTCTTTGGATGAAGATTGGCCTTTGGTGAGGTTGGTGGTGGTTCATTTCGCTTGTCCCACGGTCTCTTCTGTTCCACATTATTGTACAGTATCCACTTTTCATCACCTGTCACAATTTGTTTTAAAAATGGAATGTTTTCATTACATTTCAGTAGAGAATTGCATGCAGAAATATGGTCAAGAAGGTTTTTTTCGCTTAACTTATGTGGAACCCAAACATCAAAGCGATTCACATAACCAAACTGGTGCAAATTATTGTCAACACTTGATTTGGATATTTTGAGTATGTTGGCTATCTCCCAAGTGGTATAACGTTGATTGTTCTCAGTTACTGTTTTGATTTAACTTCACCTCTACCCGACCATGGAGCATTGTCCAGAGAGAAATCTCCAGCACAAAACTTCACAAACCACTTTTGACGCATTCGATCAGTCACAGCACCTTCCCCATACACCGCACAAATCTTTTTGTGCGTTTCAGTTGGCTTTTCCCTTTCTTGAAATAGTAAAGCATAATATGCTGAAAATGTTGCCTTTTTTCTTCCATATTCAACATTAAAATGGCTACACAAAAATTCACCACTTTTGATAAGTTTTTTTTATAAATGCACACTGATATGACAGCTGCCACCCATGATCTAACAAAATTGTTTCAAATGAAATTCAAGACTAAGTGCTACTAGAGCCATCTTAAGGAAGAAACCTTTCAGCCCACCCAATAGAACATTCATATCCTTTACTTTTTAAAAAAATAAAATTTGTACAAAAAAACTTTTAAAGGAATACTGCTAGGGACTTTTAGTCAAATCAAGTGGTAGAATATCATAACACATTTTGGTTATTATGTCCCAGTTTATTAAGATAGGAGATGTTAACCAGGACACCTGGTTAGCTTTTTAATTCATGGATTTTCTTTTTTTTAATTTAAATTTTATAACCACCAAGACACTCACTACAGACAAGCAGATGGCATGTCAGCCTAAGTGGTTTTGGCACATTAAACCGGCTTTCACTCTTCTAGTAAGATGCTTCATACCAATACAGAATACATCATTTAGTAATGAGAGGAAAAGTGAAGAACATTTATTACCTTTCAGTTTGAATTTTAAGGGTATTAGCAAAGTGAATACTTTTAAAGACCTTTATTCCATTAGTTTAGCTATTTTTTTTTTTTTTGCTCATAATGGAGTTTAAACTTTATTTAAGACACAGTTAAAATGACTTTCACAATTACAGACAACAAATTCTGCTAAGCTGGCAAAGTTTGTTAAGGGAAAGTTATTAGATGTCGTTGTGAATTTCTAGAGTAGAAATTTCAAGCAACCAGTGAGAGCAGAAGCAGTCTGTGTCCATGACCTTTCCCTTCCCACAGGGCTCATTTCTCCACCTATACTCCAGCCCAGAGGCTGTCTCATTTCACCTTCCTCAGGGTCACAGATCATCCATGATCCCATCTTTTTCTGTACTTTTAATGTCTTTTTCTATCCTTGAATCTATCAACATAAAGTCCCTCAAACCAAAATCCCTCCCTCAACCCTGTAATCCCATCTTTCTCTCCTCTTGTTCACGAACATGCTTTCTAAAAATTTTCAGTGCCACCCCTATTGGTGTTCTGAGTTTTCATTTTTGGGCATCTTCTCACTCTTACCCTCTTCTTGGATAATACTATCAATATATGCTGCTCTGGCTTCACTGATCACTTACAAAATAAACATGACTAAATCTCTATCATCCAGCCCTGTCTTCAGAAAATCCATATACATATTGTATTGCCCCAGCTCATCTCACTGTCTTATCAAGATTTCACACTCAACACATATAACCCTCCACTGTCTCATACTCCATCTTGCCTATTATAAAACCATTTTTCCTGTTCTACTAACTATCTCAATAAAGAGTGATTCCTTCCTCTCTCCCATCTATTAAATTTGGTCAGTCGTTTATTTGGGTTGATTCTACATCCAGAAATCTCAGCATACTTTGAACATTTTTCTTCTTTGTTATGCCTATCATTGCTGCTCTTTAGCAAACTAAGGTTTCTAAGACACAAAAGAGAAGGGTATCTATGGAAGTATGGTAAAAATACAGTGGGGCTCTTTTATGACGTCATGATGGAGGACGACATTGATTCATATGGTCTACAGTGGACCTGCTGACTTGTGAGAGTTATAGTTGGGAAATTATAGTTTGGCATTTTTCAGTGCATAAATGTTGTTTTACCAGAAATTGTATATGTTGTTCAGATTTTGTCACATCTCCTTATTTAGACTAAAATGGTCTTTTAAAATTTTTTTTATTTATTTTATTTATTTTTGGCTGTGCAGGGTCTTCATTGCTGCGTGCAGGCTTTCTCTGGTTGTGGCGAGTGGGGGCTACTCTTTGTTGCGGTGCGCGGGCTTCTCATCGCGGTGGTTTCTCTTGTTGCAGAGCACGGGCTCTAGGCACGTGGGCTTCAGTAGTTGTGGCATGCAGGCTCAGTAGTTGTGGCACTCGCGCCCTAGAGCACAGGCTCAGTAGTTGTGGTGAACGGGCTTAGTTGCTCCGTGGCATGTGGGATCTTCCTGGATGAGGGCTCGAACCCGTGTCCCCTGCATTGGCAGGCGGATTCTTAACCACTGCGCCACCAGGGTTGTCCCTAAAATGGTCTTTTTAAAAAAAATATTTATTTATTTTGGTTGTGCCGGGTCTTAGTTGCGCATGCAGACTCTTACTTGCAGCCTGCATGCAACATCCAGTTCCCCGACCAGGGATCGAAGCTGGGCCCCCCGCATTGGGAGCATGGAGTCTTACCCACTGGACCACCAGGGAAGTCCCTAAAATAGTTTTGAGTTTAAGAACTGCTTCCAATTCATTTTTAGTTTCAACTTGGTTTGGACATACAGTCATTGAGAGACTGCTATCTGTGACATATCCTTTGAACACTAATGCAAATTAAAGACAAAGATATTTTCCATCTTCATCAAAGCTCCTTCCTTTAGTAGGTATGAAGTTCTGGCCCAACCTACTTTTCTGCTTTATGCTGACTTCCATGAGAAATTCTCAGAAGGATTGGCTTCCCTATGTATTAGATTAAAACTGAAAACACATCATCTCCCTCCCTGAAACCTGAAACGTGTCAACTGAAGAGTTACGGGATTGAAATAAACTTATACAAATGTTTTACCCTGTATAAAGAATATGGATATGGAAAGGATGGTGGAAAGGTAATTCAGACAAATTTTGATTATTTGGAATTTATGGTTAAAGTCAGCCAGCCACCTGTAAGGAGAAACTTTCCTCATCTTTCGTCTTCCCCTCTTACACCAAATAGCCCCTTCTTCCTAGGCCATAAAATACCTTATTCTGGGTACCCAAGGCTATAGTTTTGCATACGTGAAATAATACTGAATATATAATCACCCTCAAATCATTTAAGATATTGTTTCAATGGGAAAATGACAAAGACCCAATAAAAAAGAAAAATAGTAAAGCAGCATGCCTTTTAACAGGAAACTCTTACTTCAAGGATGCAAACAGATAAAATATTTTCAGTATTTTATCTATTCCTATTTAATTTCTGAGAAACTGCTATGCATTCATTTTTATAAAGCAGGGGTTCATTAATCTGGAAAACAAATCTAGGTATCAAATTCTCTGTTCAAGATAAATTTCAGACAAATAATTGTGTCAAAATACAAATATTGTCACAGGTGCATCTAGAAGTTATATTCCTAAGAGACATGTTAGAATGATGTAATTAATGCTTCATAAGTTTCTTTTTAGTGTAGTTTTATTACATTTTTTTTTACTCATAACATCAGCAGGAAACAATACAAATCAGGCTAGCCACCAACAATATTTTGTCAAAATATCAATATAAATTACACTTGGAGATTGTTTTGTTCATAGTTGAGTGCACTGTGTATGATTTGCCTTGTAGTGTTTTTTAAATGTCATCTTTCTTAAATTAGCTTTGGCTTTCAATATATTTAACACTGAAAATTCATTTTAATTGTGTCCTGTTATGGTTAGGTGGGAGTACCCAGTCAACAATCTGGATATCTTTGCTTTGGAAAATTTACAGTGAAGGAGTATTAGGATTCAGACACAACACTCAGGGGTTAGAAAGTCCAACTTTGTCCTCTTCTTGCACAAAACACTTTAGAAGATGTTAATTTTATTTTGTTTCCTATTCACCTCTTTTCTATTTGAGGTAGGTTGCTTTGTGACTAATTGAGATCTTTCAGTGTATTATTCCTACCTTGTGAGGTATTTTCCAGTTCATCTAATTTAGAATACCTGCTAACATGATGATTTACTATGAAGAGTCAAAGAATAGAAAGAGATGTGTACCAAGAGTCCGAAATACTAAATTTGTAAGAAGCATACCTTTCCAACTTGTCATTCTCTTTATTCATGAGGAAAATGTTTAAGAATTGTGATAACTAACAACATCCTGACCCTCAGGAATATACTGGCTGATGGAGACAGGATTTGTACCAGAGTTCTATAGGACTTAAACAACATGGTCTTGGATGGCATATGAAATCTACCTCACCATCTCAAGATAATTCTAAATCCAAGAGATGTTGAGTGATTGGGACAAGTAAGCTTACATTATGCTTCTGTATGTTACAACAGAAGATTTTCAATCATCTCTTCCTAGCTACCTAATGGTAATGCCAGAGTAGTAAATTGTATGTAGTTATATACAATAAACATATGTTCAAGGAAGCAAGACAGGGAAGAAGGGTTAAAAAAAAAATCAAGGAAGGCAGAACTAGAAGTTTCAATTTGATTTCATTTCATTCTCTCTACATATGAACTTTGACTCTGAAACTTTATAGAATGAAACTAACTTGGCCCAACTATTTATATATTTCACAAATCCATGTTGGATAGAATTGAAAATTGATTGATGTTTGACCTTCTGACACTCTAGCCAAAAGCAGACTGGAAAGCATCATAAAAATTATTAAAAGGTTTTTGGGCTATTAGTTTGTTCAAAATTAAAAGCAACCGATGTTCTGGCAGAGTTTTTTCATAATATACATTGACACTGTAAAAACTGCCTTGCTTATTTACAGTATTCAATTGTATTCCACAACCAATTTCAGTAATTATTTTTGTCTAAATTTTTTATGTTGATCTATCAAAAAATATCCGAAGCACAATCATAGAGAATCTTCCCAGATAGTCACTATAAGTGATTCAATTCTGATTCTTCAGAACCGTATTTCTTCAGATGAAAATTAAATATATCATTTGAAACTACTTTACTATATGAAATGGAAAAGGCCAAAGAGAGTCATCCATAATTCTTCATTAGTCAGTGACTGTTTCTTTAAGCTTCTTTTAAAATGTCAAAGTTATATGGAAGTGAGACAATACTTTTGCTTTCTTCCATGCAATGTGAATAATGTTAAAAACAATAGCATGATTTAATACAGCTATGTTATAGACGCACCCACTGCAAGGTGACCTAATCCAATTAAAGAAGAATATCAGTCAAGAAGAAAAGGACAACTTCAAAGTGACACAATTATTTGGACTTTGAAAATTGTGCATTCTAAAACAAACAGAAGTACACTGCTAGGAATCATTAAGTATTTTAAAAGTTATTAGAACACATGAATCTGTTTAATGTATTATGGTTTCATTTATCTTACTACTATTTTGTCTCATAAAAGTGAATGCAATAAAATTCTAGAACACAGAAAACCATGGGCAGATTTGGGCTTCACTCATTTATTCATAATAGATTTTGAATTATATTAGAATAGAGTTTGTTTTTAACTGTAAATGCTGAATACCAAAAAGATTAATAAAATGTTTACAGAGTAGTAGCAAGAACTTGAAAAAATATATATGACCATATATGTGAATATATATATATTCAAGTATGTTTTTAAATATTTGTCTCTGTTATTATTTTTCCTTGTTTATTTCTCTTCCCTTATATCCAAAAATATAATATCTAATAAGAGAAAGTTCCTCAGCTTCCAAGAAAAAGAGGATAAAAAAAAAATAAAAATAAGTAGCCTAATAAAGTTTCTCTTAAAGTGTATGCACAAAAAGGATATGAAAGTCATTTCAGACTCAAGAAGACAAGTGTTTTTTTTTCCCCCAAAGATAGATAAATATGTATTATGGAGTTGAATAATGTAAAACCTGCAAAGGAATACTATATCTCAGTTTGAAATAGTAATTGAATATCTCAGTACATTAAAGAAACTGACAGATTTCTCAATTAAAGTTAAGCAAAAGGTAACTCTAATAGTGTAGCTGCTGCTTAGAAAACTGGAATAGAGAGATCAGAAATCTAAAGAAAGGAAACCAAGTATTTAGAGCATCTATAAGGATTAAATGCTTCCTACATTTTATATCTTCACTTCAGTATTCTACTAATTACTATTTGTCTCACAGTTTTACATAGAATGCCAGAACATATTGTTTACACAGAAAACCTAACATACTTTTGAAAAGCACTAATTTTGAAGAGCAAAAATAAGAAATCTGAGATATTAAGAAAAAGAATACTAACATGGGGTATTACAGCCAATTAAAATAATTTGAGTACATCTGAAACTCATAAAGCTGATATTTAGAATAATTTGAATATATTTGAAGCTCAAAAATCTTAAAAATAATCCAGCCCTAAATAATAATAATGATAATAGTAGTAATAATAAAGCACCAAGAAATAAACTTCCTCAGAATAAATTTTCCACTACTTGTGTGTTAATTATGCAAAAAAAAATAAAAATAATTCAATAATAATTTAGGAAAAAACAATCCAACAGAGTAAAAATTCAACTTTGTTTTAAACAATGTCAAATGACAGAGAGCAATTACCATGAACTTTCATCACATCCATTTGTAAAGAACTCACCTGGTTGGCAATCTGCCGAGCAAGGACGTCCATCCTTGATCCTGATTCTGATATCATTTTAGCTGCATAGATCACATCAGTTGTATGCTTCAGTGGTCCTTTTCCCCTTAAAATAAAAGAATACATGTTTGTTGCAGTGGTTCATGCTAAGATACAAACACACACACACAAGATTTGTACCCCAAAGTATAAGCCATTGGTTTTACATACTTAGTTTTAAACAGGCCATGATTAGATTCCAGTATTAAATGAAAAATTAAAAAAAAAAGAAGGCCTATTTTGTTAAGATTCAGGATATTTTGCCAAGAAGATGGATTCCATTTGATCTTCATTCCCATGTATTTTGTACAATAAACCTTAGCCCAGAGATACTTTTGGCGGATGCAGACCCCTGAAGGCAAAGGTATTTTCTTCATTCTGGGTGGAAACATGAGATTTTGGACATCTTATATGTTCAACAGTGTACTTTGATTAGCAGGGATGCTGTTAATCCTCCTATTTTTAATCTTTTTTTTTTTTTTTTACAGTCTTTTGGTTAATTGTACTTTGTTTTTATCACATTACCTCTCCTCCACAATTATTTCCTAGTAATATCAGAGTAGTTGAGTATGAATCTGGAGTCACACTATTGTGGACTATTTCCCCAAAGAGACTGCTTCTTACCATTTGTGTAAGTCGAACAAGATAAATACCCACTTGATGCCCCAGTTTCCCAGTGATAGGAAATAGGAGCACCCACCACATGAAGTCATTCTAGGGACTTCATGATTTAATTTCCACAAAGTGCTCAGAACATTGTTTTAAACAAAGTAAGCATTCAATAAGTTGTTATTTTTGTGCTTGTTATTTTAAGATAATTTTGGTTTCTAATGCCATGGAATACAAGTTAGGTTTATTTAGGGATTTGCAATGTAGTTAAGAAAGAAGTACACTTCTTACATAGTTGGAGTGGGATAAGGAGATATTTTTCTGTCTTCTCATTCCTCAAAAATAAATGAATAACTGACCTGAATGAATATAAATGTTCCATCCACCTAAAACTGCTCCTCTCCTTATTCCTTTAGGTCCAATTCCTAACCCTCTACTGAGTATCAGCACACTGGCTGTTCCAATTATGTGGTTTCTGATCCTTGTTCCTAGCAGAGAATAGGACCCTGAAAAAATCACTCACTAATGCAACTGTTTTGATGCTTTGCCGTCTGTTTCGATGCTTTGAGAGTGAGAAGAGTGAGGAAGGTGGGAAGAAGGAATAAGCCAGTCAGGGTGAGGAAAGGGAGATTTTGAGAGGCCAAAATACAGTGGAGTTGAAGAGAAGGGGAATGGACACAACCTTTGTCCAATATCTTATTTACATCTTGGACCAGTCTTGAGGGTAGATGCCCTAATGTTAAATCTAATAAGATGTGTTGTTAAGAGAAAAATCTGTTCACGTAGGGACTATCATTCTATACTAATACAACATAGGGGGATTCATGCAAAGGAAAATGATCAGAGTATTCTACACCTGAAAACCTGAACATCAAATCACTTGTGACTAGTATGTCAAAAAGGCCCTTTCACTGCATTTTATTCATGGGGACTCTCAAATACATTACAAGCAAGTTTTCCTGTAAAAATGGAACCTCACAGCTAAGAGGATGAAAACCTGGCCTCAGTAGATAGTTATCACCATACTTCTCCTCTTTGAATCTGCTGACATAGGTTGCTTTGAATTTTTCTAAAAAATCAACATTAATCATTACAATTTTTTTGACTTGCTCTTATCAAATTTACTTTATGAATCAGGCAGGACTAGATGCTATGTACATGGTTATGTTCAAGACGGGCACTGCATTTCATTATGTCTATGCATCTCCAGAGGAAGTTAAACTTAAATAAAGCTGTCCAAGCTCCCAAAAGGCAATGCATCAATTTTCAAGGTCTTAAACAATGGACAAAATTTGTTACTAAGGAGAGGGGCTAATGCTCACTTAGGTTAAACAATGAACACAGTTTTATCTAAGGGATGTAGCTAACGTACCCTTCCCCTCAAAAAGAATATATGTCCCCGTATAAAAACCCTGGGCTGATGAAAAGGAACTTACCTCTAGCTTTAAATACACACCTTGTTATGAGACGACTATCTTAAACACATATAGAACTTAAAAGTAACAATAATATATTGTGACAGACTACAATTATTCTCTTTTCCTCATGCTCCTAATTAAATGTATTGCCTGGCAAGCTTCCTACTGAGTGCCAAACAAAATATACATTTTACAAACGATTCCATCTTATGCCAAGTTCCAGAGGAAGCTGCAATTACTGAAACTATGATAAATTTTTAACGTTCTCAGCCTGAAATGTGCTATGTCATGAAGGCTTTTTAAATTGGAAAATACAAAGGTTGTTTCTGCCTTCATTTTCATAATGGGTTCTCGGGATCTCTGTCAGCCACTTGTGTCTTAAATCATTGAGTTTGGATCCTGCAGAGAAAGATACCCAAGGAGGAGGGGGTAGACTTTGGAAATATTTTAAGGAAACCAGAGGCCAGAAATCTTTCATAAATAGTGGTTACAATAATAATCTATCTATCTCCTCAAAAAAGAGGGCAGACCAAGCTCTGGAGTAGACAGTCTGCCAGTTAATCTCTTAAGTTATAGCTTAGAAGGTATAATGAGAAAGGCTGAAATAACCCAGTGATGTTGATGCCATAGACAATTTTATTAACAAGTGAAAGGGATGCCTTTGAAACTTGATTTATTGGTACAACACAAACCTCAGCCATTTTTGATACTGCCCCAACCTGGATACTCACTCCTCTCCCTGCCGTCTCTCAAGTTCTGGCATCCACCCCTCCCTTCCTTCTACTGATTAGCATGAGAAGCAAGAAGATGGTACAGCTGATCAGTAACAGCTCAACTAACTGGAGATCTGGTTTGATAATAGAAAATATCAAATAAGTGTCGTGGACTTATTTTATCTTTCTAGGGACAGAGAATATCTTTGAAACGACTTGGTATTTTCTGCTACTGATTAAAAATAAAACAAAAGGCCTGTTTTATATCTTTTGCACTTTGTAGCCCCTAAATCTTTGATAATGTAACATTATTCCCCCTTTCACGACCAAAAACTTTCCCTTTAATCCTTTTCTCCTTTATATTTTTATAGAATAAGTCTCATGACATTGTGGTTAACTTAAGAGATGAAAACAATGATAGCATATATTATGGTCCATAATAGTAATTAACACACTTAGTATTTTCTATGTGCTATATACTCTCCCATACACAAATTAATTTGATCATTATAATAATCCTATAAATTTAGAATTATTATTATCCTTATCTTGCAGATGAGAAATCTGAGGGAAAGAGATATTAAATATATATTTTATCAAGTTACACAGCTATTAGGTATCAGAGATGGGATTTGAACTCAGGTAGTCTAGCTACAGAATCTGCTTTTATTGACTATTCTACACGACTTCCAATAAAATATACTAAGATGACATTACAATATTTAAAAAGATCTCCTTAGACACTGGTGGGAGTTACCGTGAATGCAATAGAGAGCAAAGGGGAGGGTTAGATTTAGACACCAGGTGGCAAGGAGGCCCCCCAGCAGTTACTAGCTCATACACAACAGCCTCAAGGAACACAAACCAAATGTGTCCCAGACCCAATGAAATAAAAATGTGCCACATTACACAGGCTTTTTCAGTCTCGTCCAAGTGTTGAAATAGCACCAGTAGCCTACCGTTTTGAGATTTCTTTCTTGAGATACTATAACTTTTCTTTATTACTTTTCTTGGTACCTTTCCTCCCTTTCCCTTTCTCCCTGGATTCTAATCACTAAATTCAAAACTCAACTGCTATAAATGCCATACTAGGATGAGAGATGGAATGTTGATTTTTATTTATAATACAACAAATAGAACTTTTACCTGAGAATCTCAGCTTTAGACATAGTTATTTAATTCTAACACTCAAATTTAGTGCTTCAATAAAGTACAGCGAAATGAATACGGACTTGGGAAATACATTTTGTCTGTGTCCTAATACTTATTAGCCATGTAGCCTCGGGTAAATGAGTTTGTTGGTCTGAGCTTATTTTCTCTTCGTTAAAATAATAATTGCGTTACGTGCCACATGGTAAGGATACATAAAATCATGTATTTTACACAATATTTGGCACACATTAGGTGCTCAGAAAATTTTCCTAATCCCTTTACAAATATTTTATAAAAATTTACCTTTTGAATTTTTATTTAATAATTATAGCACTTGCCAGACGACATGAACTGACGATTAAATTGAGTTCCTTCTTACACCTGCTGACAATATAACCCTGTACAGCCTTGTCCATAATATCCTTTTACTAATAAAAAAATATATATATACCTATAAACTTCGTGTGTGTGTGTGTACTTGTTATTGTTGTTCAAGGCTGTTCTTTAACTGCTTTTAAGGAGCTGGATTACATTTAATGACAGGTCTTTTTGCTGTTATAAATGTCCCAAGATTAATGATTTAGCTCTACAAGGGTACTGTCAGAATTCTCTTACTTATAATTCTGACTTCAGATACAAAAGAAAAAAGTAATTATCATGGAAGCAGCTGAAAATGATGAGATAAAGAGAGATGCCAGACTCAAGCAAGGACATACTGTTTCTGTACTATTCAAACATGAAACTTGAATTAGGCAACTCTCTCCCTCTGGGTGTTGCTTTCTCTTGTAAAGTGTCACTCTCAAGTTTTGAGAACCCTATAAAAGTCCTTGGAAAATAAGCTAGTGAGTTATCAGCTAACAACCATCCTGAGTAATTAGTATCCTGAGGAATCTTTGAGATTCAAGTCTGAAAAAGGTGTTGCCCCATGAAAGAGGGAAAATATTGTCTGAACATTGCATATGTATATTTTTTCATTTCTGCTCCCCTCACTCCATACTATTCAGAGTAGCCTGGCTGCTATAAGAACAACATAAAAATATCTTAAGGGCTTAACCCAATAAAGGTTATTCTTCTCTCACATCACAGTCAAGGTGGATTGTGGGTGATGGGTCATGTACCACACAGTCATTTAAGAACTCAGGCTCCTTCTCATTATAAGATAACCTAACCTCTAAGGCTTCACAGCCCTCAGAAGGATTCATTGCATCCAGACACCAGGCATGGAAAATGAGTGAGGATCTCATGGGAAATTTTAGGGATCAGGATAAGAATTAGAACACATCACTCTCACCCGTATTCCAGAATCCAGATACATAGACTCATTAACTGCAAAGAAAGCTGCAAGAAGCATTCTATCTGGGCACAGGAAGAAAAGAAAACAGCGTTTTATGAACTCATAGCATTTCCTCTATGTACAGTCCCAGAGGTGCTAAAATCCTATATTTTCTTTTGTCGTTTTAGCAACGAAAGTGTGTGCTCCCTGTGACGGGAATTTTGGATGTCAGCAAGTAGGTGGGGAAAAATTGGGAAAATCCCAAGTCTCTTCACCAATACAGCTGAAATTACAGGAGATGTACTTTGCCTGGGCAGAAGACCAATTCTATCTTTTGTTTTGAAATTGTCACTATGTGGATGGTTTATTATTAAAAATAAAAATTACATAAGTTTACTTTGTGCGTGGTGATAATAGCCTTTCATGTTCAATGTTGTGTTTGTCTATGAAACAAGGATAGGGCTTATTTTAGAGATCTTTTGGGGGATAAGCCTGGGGAGAATACTTTTAAAGTTATTAATATTATTTTAATATTATTATTGTTGCTGCTGCAGTTGTTGTTGTTTGTGTGTATATGGGCTCTGTGTACATGCACCTGTGTGTGTGTGTGTGTTTGAAGTAGGAATTCCCTTCCTCAAGTGTAAAAACTAATTTTCTAAAAAAAAAACTGAGACATAAATCTTTTGTCTAAACTCTCAAATTTTCTAATTTACTCTCCACCTTGTTAATGTTGTTTCAAATCCTAGACAGATTGTAAAATTTAGAGGAGATTTCATGGAATACCCTTAAAGAACCAAAAACGCTAAACATCTAGGTGGAAGCAGAAGAATTAGAATTCTTTAATTATAATTCTATATAATTATATAGGGATAGACCTTATTTAGCAAAGCTCATTTGTTTCCAACTTGTAGGCAAAGAAGAGGTCACCTAGCCAGACAGTCTTCTTTTTGTCTTTAGCAAAACAGATAGACAACCTTCTTCAGTTCTTCCTAAGTGTGAAGATTTTACTATTTTCCTATGTGTTTTGTACTGAAAGCATATATAACAAACTTTTTGTGTGCTTACTATGTTTCAGACACTGTTAAGTTACTCCATTTTCTCAAACCCGGCATTGCTGCATTGTGTTGTGCAGGTTGTTCACTGCACAAATTTAAGAGTTGCCATCCATATCATGGATACTCCCACAACAGAGCATATCACAATTTATGCAGCCTTACTTACATGCTCATTCTGCTCCTAGAATCTATTATCTTTGTCCTACAAACAAGAATCAAAAGCTTAGAAGTTCAAAGTCCCTTAAATTTCTCCAAGCTGTATGAATATATCAGTTGGTCTGCATTTAAAAGCAAGGAGTTTAAGTCATTGGTACTTTCAGAGCCAATTAAAAAGAAATCATGTAGATGGAAACTGTCATAAGTTTTCTGTCAGTATGCATCTTGAAACACTGAAATTCAATGGATAGCTCTGAATCAGTGGAATGTTTCATATACTGCAAAGAAATATACAAGAGCAGAGATTCTTAGCCATTGTCCTGAGAGGGGTCCTATTAAAACAGCATTATCTGTCTATCTGAACATTCCCAAGGGTTACGGAATAAATAACCTCTTTTTCAATGAATGTTTTTTTATCAGTAACCTAACATTTATCTTTCCCTTTCTCCTTTATTTTTCCCCATTCTACTTGGGGCTAAAAGAAGATATATGTAGGGAAAAAGAAAATCACAATTGTTTTTTCCCTCTCAACTGGATTTTTGAGTTTTGGTTCAAAGAGAGATGTAGCCCAGTGATGGGGGCCCATGATTGATCATCAGAAATTTGCCAGAACCAAAAATGAAGCCATTAATATTCATTTGAGAATTGTAGCACTGTTGAAATTTGTGGTGTATAAGTCTAAACTTTTTCTAGTGAACTCAGCCCAATTTTTGAGTAATAAAATAAGCTGTTTTACTATCTCACCTGAAGATCATAGACATCTAAGAAACACTGTCACTATCAACCACTTTTCCAATGGCAAGGAAATGCCTGTATCAACCTAAAGAGAAAACTATAGTTGGTAGTCGCATGGATGCCGATTCTCACTGCTCCCTCTATATTTAATCAATTGTCCTCTTAATCTTTCTTCAAGAAGAGTCATCTTATTCATTTCCTACTGCTGTTGTAATGAATTGTCCCAAACTCAGTGGCTTAACACAACACACATATCATTGTACAGTTCTAGAGGTCAGAAGTTCTAAAGAATTTTCACCAGGCTGAAGTCAAGGGCTTGCTTGGCAGGGCTGGTTCCTTCTGGAGGCTCTGAGGCCAGAATCCATTCCTTTGCCTTTTTCAGCTTCTAGTGGGCGCCTGTGTCCCTTAGCTGTGGCTCCTTCCTCTGTCTTTTGAGCACATCACTACAAATGCTGCCTGTCGTCACATCGATGGCGTTCTCCTTTCTGATTTCTTGCTTCTTCTCGTGAGGACCTCTGTGATTACACCAGGCCCACCCAGATAACCCAGGATAATTTTCCCATCTCAATATCTCTCATGTAATTACATATACGAAGTCTCTTTTGCCATAGAAGGTAATAGTCACAGCTTCTGAGGACCAGAAGGTGCACACCTTGGGGAGCCACTATTCAGGCTGCCATAATCCTCAAGAGTCATGACCAAGGAGTCAGACTTGGCTCCTACGAGGGAACGACTGGCCTTCCTGGACTTAGACCAAATCAGCTCGAATAACTTGACAGCACTCTAGTGGCTGCTTCTCCAGCCTGCTAGCTCTTTATTTTTACAACTGCCAGTGAAAGTTTCAGGTTCTTAGTTCTTAATGGTTTGCTAGCTGTATATTCCTTTCCTTACAATTCATATCAAAGGGTGGCGCCTGAAGAAATCTGAAGATCTGGGAAAACCAGAGTTACCCCAAGAGACTATTTTTGTGCCGGGTGCTGCCCTTTCCCCATCCAGCACACAGTGATTTCAGCGTGCCTCTCTCTCCTCCTGGAGCTGCCCGTGAAACACACACAACCACTGCCTGAAAGCATGTCAAAGTCTAACATGGGGCAAAACGAGAGGAGAAGTCCTCTTCTGGGGGAGATGGGGAATGGTTTTCAGATGATTATTATAATATTCATTTTTTTCTTCTGGACCTACAGGCCTTGAAAACTCTGAAACTTCTTTTCCTAAGACATTCAAAAAGTATACCTGCTGCTTACTTAAAGGGGTCATTTAGGGACACTATGGTTGCAATCATTTAAGAAACCTCTTGGAAGCAATTGGTTAAGAAACTGTGAAATAAGGGATAAACATCTCAGTGGTGGCTCTCCAGACTCACATGGGGGGTGAAAACTGACAAAGAAATCTGTTTGTACGTCCCATCATTCATGGGAAAGTACCCCTCCAGCAGCAGCAAACCCCACCACCACCAAAAAATAGGACTGTATGTCATTATCCATCGATACTTTCTCAGGACATAATGGAAAATCCATACTGAGCACCAACATTTGAAAACAGGTCTTTTCTCACCCTCTATACATTACTTCTCTGAGCACACATCAGCCCAAGCCAATGCACTGCAAATACAATCACACTCTCCGACTGTGGCAGTCCCTCTTTTTCCTGTTGGCAGTGGCCTCAGCATTAATCACGTACATGATCTCTTACAGAGCCTGGGCACCTTTTCCAGCTTCCCCTTAAACCACTGTGATATACGGGCTACTCCTGTTCCTTTAATATCAGACCAAATTTTGGGGCTCAGAAAATAATCATTTTCAATTTATGAAAATAATATAATTTAGCTTTTATTATTCGACATGTAGACCTTCTTAAAACCAACATACCAACTCACTTCTAAATCTGGTCATGGCCCAATGTTATCCTAAGGTCCAGTTGAAGAAACATACAGGGGGTGAAAAGGCCACTAACTTTGTAAAGGCTGATCACAGCTAATAGATTGAGTACAGAGGGGGTTCAAGTGTCTGGCTTGCCACCAGTATCTGACCTTGATGTTTTGGAGATGATAAAAACTGCCAGTAAATTTTTGGCATGCCCTCCCTCCCCTAGTCTAGTCAGATATAGCTGCAGTTTATTAAATATTAGGACGCTATGAGGCCTACCTTTTTCATTGGGCTCATTCAGATTGAGTATGACTTGAGATATCCTGATTTCTGTAGCTAGTCTTTTTGTTAATGTGCCACTATTGCTGCTCTCCAATGATTTGCTATATTGAATTATTTTATTGTACAGTGACCCAAAGCTGATTTTCATTTAAGTAAAGGGTATGATTTTAAAACTTGAATTAAATAATCAGTGCTAGTTTAGACAAACACATTATTTTTTTACTTTCTCTCCCTATCTGGCCTAATATTCAACTATTTAGCTAATGCTATGTGAGACAACATATGTAATGCCTCCTCAAGTAAAAGTTAAAACAATATTATTGTAAAATAGTAGTCATCCAGTATTATGCCCAGCTGTGTGATCCACCCTCTTGTCTGTACGTGCCAGCTTTTGCCCTAAAAATCTCTTGCCTTGGGGATAAGATAAACTCATACCACACCCAGGTATTTGGACCTGCTTTTATACTGTATGGCTCTGTCTAGAGGGTCACATGGTGATATCAGACTGAAATATATTAAAAGGACTATAACCTAGTTTAGAATTGTATACTTATTAATTTATTTCTGATTAAACCAAAAATACAATAGAAACATATAGAAAAGTCAGGGCTGAGATCTTTCTTTTTCCTTCCTTCCTTTTTCTTTTGTAACTTTCTTAGATCGTGCTGCTCTTTGTTAGGTGCGAGTGCTTTGGTGCTGCCCCAGCAGTGTGCCTTGGGCCATGGTGCCAGGATGTATCATAGCACACACCTCCTCCACCCTTCTCTACAGGGGGTCTATTTCATTTAAGGCCTGCCAGTTCTGTCTTTCTGAAAATAGGCCTCAAATGTTTCCTGAAATTCTTTTGAAAACTTTAATGATGGCATGCGAGCATATCAAACTTGACTCAGCTGCCTTTCTCTCTGGCGTAGAACTCTTCTCCAAACGCCAGTGTTTCTTTTTTGAAAATGTTCTTCGAAATGTGAGACACTGGGACTCCAATGAAGTGTGGGGGTTATTTAGGAAGAAAAGAATAGGAAATGAGAAAATAAATGGCCACGTGATAGGATGGTTACTCTGAATAAAATCCAAATTTGCACCTCTCAAGAGGAAGCTCATAAAATTCATTTCTATGGCTTAGACTCTGGTGCTGAATAACTTTTATCTACCCCCCAGCTGGAAAAAAAAATGACATCTTCCCAGAGGCTGAAATCATTAAGATTATGCCTGTTCTACGGGATTAGCTCTAAGAAGGCAAACATGCTTATGCTAGGAGCTGGCATTCTGAAGACCTCTTCATATTGAACTGCTGGTGTTTTAATCAGCAAAACATTCATATTCATAGCCAAATAGGTTGCTTTGGGGCCTTTATACATCCTACTCTGTCAAGCACAGAATAACACATGTTTTACCTTCATCTTCTATATATGCTATTTATGTTACGTGTGTACTACGGTGCTAATAAATTACGCATATTACAAGACATATACAGAAATGTAAATTGTAAACAGATCAATTAAAGATAAAAGAAACTATTTTAAATATCTTGCTAATGATAATGTCATTAAAACAATCTCAAGATGCTGTACTCCCTTAAGGAGAAATTTAACATGAGTATTAGGGAATGTAAATCCATAATTCAAGCAGTCTTCTTGATAACTAATTTTATTAGCCCGGTTCTTGTCAGTTTTGATTAGATCATCATTGATCTTCCTTTGTGATATGGTTCACCAATAACTCCTTCTAGGAATAGAGAATTGTTAACTCTGACATCTTGTTTTTTTGCTTGAGCTTGTCTTCTAATGATCCTCAATCCATGTTTTCATTTTGTTTTGTTTTTTTGGTGTGTTTGTTTTTTCTGAAAAATTTAAAGCAATGTATCCTATTTAATGAAGGCTAGGTTAGCTTAGTTAAAACTAGATAATGCAATTCATAAATCCAGTTAACCAGGTACATTAATTGTGATATGTTGAAAGCTACTGAACAAGTGAAGGCACCATAATCAGTCCTTCTAGGCCGTTGAAATCTGTTGCCTGAGATACGCAGGGCAGTACCAGTGTCAGTCATATATTAAATACTGTTAAGAATACAATTCTTTTCGTCTTATTTATGGTTTCCTTTGCTGTGCAAAAGCTTTTACGTTTCATTAGGTCCCATTTGTTTATTTTTTTCTTTTCATTTCTCTAGGAGATAGGTCAAAAAGGATCTTACTGTGATTTATGTCATAGAGTGTTCTGCCTATGTTTTCCTCTAACAGTTTGATAGTGTCTGGCCTTACATTTAGGTCTTTAATCCATTTTGAGTTTATTTTTGTGTATGGTGTTAGGGAGTGTTCTAATTTCATTCTTTTACATGTAGCTGTCCAGTTTTCCCAGCACCACTTATTGAAGAGGCTGTCTTTTCTCCACTGTATATTCTTGCCTCCTTTATCAAAGATAAGGTGACCATATGTGCGTGGGTTTATCTCTGAGCTTTCTATCCCGTTCCATTGATCTATATTTTTGGTTTTATACTGTAGCTTTGCAGTATAGTGTGAAGTCAGAGAGCCTGATTCCTCCAGCTCTGTTTTTCTTTCTCAAGATTGCTTTGGCTATTCGGGGTCTTTTGTGTTTCCATGCAAATAATGAAATTTTTTGTTCTAGTTCTGTGAAAAATGCCATTGGTAGTTTGATAGGGATTGCACTGAATCTGTAGATTGCTTTGGGTAGTAGAGTCATTTTCACAATGTTGATTCTTCCAATCCAAGAACATGGTATATCTCTCCATCTATTTGTATCATCTTTAATTTCTTTCATCAGTGTCTTATAATTTTCTGCATATAGGTCTTTTGTCTCCTTAGGTAGGCTTATTCCTAGATATTTTATTCTTTTCGTTGCAATGGTAAATGGGAGTGTTTTCTTAATTTCATTTTCAGATTTTTCAACATTAGTGTATAGGAATGCCCTTCTGTCTCCACACTGGTAGCCACTAGTTTGTTTTCTGTACCTATGAGTCTGTTTCTGTTTTGTTATATACATTCTTTTGTTTCATTTTTTTAGATTCCACATATAAGTAAGAGCAAACAGTATTTCTCTTTCTCTGTCTGACGTTTTTCAGTAAGCATAATACTCTCTAGGTCCATCCATGATATGACGAGTTTTATGAAGAGCTATGGTGTCAGAATTGACATTTTGCAAAAGAAGCTGTGGAAGGCTGGTGGCTTTATGGAAAGGGAGGGAGGGGTCAAGAGAGAAGAGAAGTAAGGAAGAGAAACAGTAACTTTTCTGTTTCAACCTTCAGTAGGAACTAAATTTATAGTAAGATGATATTTGCACTTTAACATAAAACTCAATGTTCTAGCATTTAACCGTATGGACAAAACTCACTTTGTTAATAAATGGAAACAGGTATAAATTTAATGGCCATATCAATTTTTAAACATCCACTATGGTTAATTTTCCATCCTCTGAAAGTATGCGTGTGTATATGTATCTATGTACGTATCTATCTATCTCTGACTTTCTTCTCTATTAACAAAGTTTCGTCTCCTTACAGACAATATTCAGGCTATATTCAGCTTATGTAGCACCCTAACATTTCTCCCTCGGTTGTTTGTTTTTATCACCATCCTTGAATTTTTATAGTACTCCATTTAATGACTGGTTTCTGCCTCTGTCAAAAGTGATGCTGTGTCAACACCAGGAATCTGGATGCTCATGTCAGTGTGCTGTAATCTTGAGGTGTGAGGCACAGGAATCACTTACAGGCATTCTCTACTTAACGTCTCTCAGTATCAGATCTCACCTCTTTAAAAAGGGCATACATAGTATGTCAGTCTTGCCCATCTCATGGAATAATTTCTGGAGTTTAATGGGTTACTGTGTATGAAAGTACTTTGTGTACTTCAAATTTCTGCAGAGATATATGAATGCCATTATTAATAATATCTGCATATGATGTTGAAATTCTTTGAGACAAATACTTTAATAATCTGGCATAGTTAACTAGTAGACACTCTCTTAAATTGATACCTGCCTTATATAAATGTGCATAGGAAATTTTCCATATCTTGAGTTGTGCTGAGAAAAATAAGCATGTCTATACGATAAAATAACCCCTCCACTCAACTGTGGATAGAGACTATTTTTGGTCTTGTGCATGCATTTGTTTCTTTGGTAATATACACTACATATTACTTTTATTCAAATAATCAATATTGTTTTACATATGCTATTTATCTCTATTATTTTCATGAAATATGCTCCTAGAAGAGAATACATTAGTTTCAGTAGTTTAGTACATTATAAAACCATTGTATTGAGTGGACCAGTATTCAACAAATAAGCCGTTTGTCAAAAACTATTAATCTATGTAACTTACATATATCAGTATCAATTAAAATTACATGTATTATCACAAATTTTAAAATAGCATACCCTAAATTGGGTAATATATATGTGTGTGTTTTATACACACACACACACACACACACACACACACACACACAGCCTCTCATCAGTATTTTGTTAATGTACTTTGAAAGTTTCAAATGTTTGTGCAATAGGCTTTGATTTCCATGAAAACCTTTTATGTTTAAAATAAACATTTTCTAGAGAGAAATTATTTCAGCAGATGAATTTTAGTAAAACAAATAAATTATAATATTTAATTTAGGTAACACATTGTAGAGGAATATGAACAGAATTTTTAAATTTACATTTTGGGTTAGCTGTGTTTCTAGAACATCTGTTATGCTATTATGACAGGTGTTTATTAATATGGATATATAATCAGATCTCTTGGTTGCTAATAGCTTGGCAATTCAACATCTAAATATTGTCAAAATCCTTGATTATATGTTGAAAACTGTAGGTAATTGATTCAAGGCTGTTTGCCTTGACTAGATTAAAAAATTAAAACTTGTCCTGTGTACTTCCCTTTAGAATCTCAATTTTTTTCTGAAACTTCTAAAACATTTCAGTAATAAGAGCTTGTGAACAAATAAAAGCCTTCTGCAAGCCAAGATGTGTCTTGATTCAAATTTCTTTAGGCTATTCATTATACAAACACAAATAAACTATTTTTAATGCCCTGGGCTGGAAGTGACTTCATAGAGGGGAAATAATGAAGTAATACAGTTCATATATACACACATACACACACACACACATATACATACATAAAGAGAAGAGCCTACAGAAAACCCCCTTTTGGGTGCACGAAAGCTCAGGTTTTTAAATTAAATTTTCTTAAAATTATTTAATAAATTCTGAGTAACAGAAGTCAACAAGAAGCAATTTAGTTGAATAGCTTCTTTACATCACAGACCCAGAGCTAGAATTTTCCTTTGAATATACAAGGGTATGACACAGATTTCTAGGAAATTTCTGTGCTAATAATGTCAAACAGAAATCTTTGCCAGTATGAAACTTGTAATTGTAGATTCTGAAAGTTTAAAATGTATTTCCTTCTGGCACACTTTAATTCTATCACTTACATGAGAATGTTTGCTTTTTTATCTTTAATGGTTAGGTACGTGTTCTTAGTCGAGTATCAGCACTGCCCAACAGGACTTTCTACAAAAAAGAACATGTTCCCTGTGCTATTCAATATGGTAACCACTAAAATCATTTGAAGTGTGTCGTGTGCAGCTAAAAAATGGAATTAATTGTATTAATTTTAATTAATTTATACGTATTTACATAGCCTCACTTGGCTAAGGGCTACTGTGTGGGACAGTGCAGTGATTTAATAAAACTGCTTCATTATAGTTCAGAATAATGCTAAATTACTTGCATAGATACTTGTGCTAGAATCCAATGATTTTTTATGTATGAGAAGGAAAACAATGTCAGCATCTAATAGACTAGTGATCTTTCTAGATATTGTTTTGCTGTGGCAGAAATGAAGTCACAATGACAATGAACATAGTTCATTAGAGGGTGAATATATTCAGAATTTTTTCCACATGACCTAGACCAGGAGTTGACAAACTATGGCTGACAAGCCAAGTTCAGCCTACCACCTGCTTTCGTAAATAAAACTTTATGGGAACGAAGCCACACCGATTCATTTATGTATTGTCAATGACTACTTGTGTGCTACAACTGCAGAGTTGAGTAGTTAAGACTGAGACCATATGACCTGCAAAGCCTAAAATATTTGCTACTTGGCCCTATATGAAAAAGTTTTCCAGCCTCTGTTCTAGATGAATGGTTATACGATAAATGTTAGGATAAAGTCTCTCTTATGGAGAAGTATGCTTAATATATATTTATATGTAATATATAAATATATATATTATAATCTATATAGCAATTTAGCAAGTGAGATGATAAAATTATATATATGTATGATATATATATAATTAAATATTCAAACAAAAACATGTGTTTTCATCCATTTTCATGGTAAATTTGAGGCACAATCATTTATAGCATCTACTTTCTAATTTAAGAAAAAAAGGTGACCTAACATGTCTTTGTAAAGAACCTTGGTAATCAGAGAGTACTGGACATAGAGTGGAACATACGAGTGTATTTCAAACTCATTTTATGGATAATAGGCTAAGAAGTTCTGAGATGCCTAAGGACACACAGAGATAATAACCAGTTAATCAGTACTCATTTATTGAGATACATCTGTTGTATAACCACCCAGTTAAGCCTATGTGGTTGCAGAATTCAGAAACATAGTACTTTAAGAGCTCTGGATACAGCCTGGGAGGGAAACCCTGTGAACTGTCATTGTGACTATGCCATATATGACATATGCCCTCATCTCAATCCAATAGAGAAGAAAGACAGTCTTCAAATTAGATTTCCATATTGGTTTCTGTAGCGTGTATATTCCATGCTATCAACTGCTATTAGGACACAGAGGAGAGTGGCATGCACAAGAGAAAAATTATGGTCTATCATTTAAGGACACAAACAACTGGCAATCACAGATGACTTTTCTATCTCAGAGGATAGACTCTAATTGCTCAATATAAGCACTCAGATTTTAGACCTCACTTTACTCATAAATAATTTTGAGTTAGTTTGAAGACTTACACCAAAATAGAAACATGCCCCTTTGGATTACATTACAATCGTCTGAAAAGCAGTCTAATTGCATTGAAATTTATTTAAAGAATTCCATTCACTGTTAGGAAAAATCCTTGAATTAAAATTTACTTTCTGACCTCAGTAGAACTGTTACTTATTTTTTCTGTCTTTTTATAGGAAATGTATCATAAAGCAATAGACTTCTACTCAAATATCATCTGAAATTTGGTATAAATTTTAATTTGGTATAAATTTCAAAGTAAGACATAATGGCATTACCTTCATTAGGGACTTTCATTAAAACTTTATATATGAGTTTCTGGAAGGTGTGGAAGAAAGTAGTTATAAATTCAAATTAATGTATAATGGTAGAAAAGGGTATTTCAAATTCTGCATTGGTAGAGCCTTTAACCTAACCAGAAAACCATCTGGTTTTCACTAACCAGATGTTTAAATAAAAATTAATATCACAACTTAGGATTTTTTGTCTCTTCTTTCTGTCTAACAGTATAGATCTTGGGTTCATAATACAATTAAAGTGCATAATACAACCTGAGCTTTATAGATGCCTGAACTACAATTTTCTTTTTCAGCAATGTGTATGAATCTAGATCTTTGAATGGATTGTAAAATGTAGACGTACTCAAAAAGAGATCCAATTTCATTACAATTGGATCATTTCAATTACATTACATTGTACTACCAAGAATATTTGAGAATATGCTTCTTACACTTTTCTGAAACACTGTTCTTATTCCTGTGTGATGCCTTATTAGTCCTATGAAATCAATCAGGTGGGGATAAAGGTGATAAAAAAGACTTTTATTATTCCAGACTTAGCTCTGACCACAGCAGCCCATGGAGAGATTCCAAATAAAGCTCTGGATAGCCAATAGTGAGTACTATAAGTAGCAAGCCTTAAAACATTACCTTTTGCATTCTGTTGGAAGAGATAACTAAAGATCTCCATAGATTCTTTAAGTTATTTATATTACCAAATGAAATACTATTGAAGAAGTTTTATTTGAACTGCAAGCAAAGGTAAAGCAGAGTCACTACAGGTGGTGTTACAGCTGAGAGAATTTAGCTGTTTTACACCATGACAGCGGGTTGATATATTAGGACTAGAGACCTCCAGCAGTGAGAGAACCTCTGAACCTCTTACGTGTGAATAGGCACATAAACAGGAGACAGTGTGAAGCATCCTAAATACCCCTTAATTATAGTGCCAAACAGAGCAGTTGTTATCTGACAAGATGCTATGCATCACATTTTGGGTTTGACAACCAAGAAAATGGATTTTGTTTGTTGATGCAGTTCAGAATGACATATACATAAATACTGGGATTTATACTAATTCTCTGAAGAATAATTCATTTTCTCCCAAAGATATACATGATTTGTTCTCATATCTTCTATGCCCTTCTTTATCTTTATTGTACTGATATTATCACGGCTAGGTATATCAAAACACATGTGTTTGGGACAATCTTTGGTATCATCTTAACTCCTTGACCACAGGAGAGGATGACTGGTCCTACAGAGATCTTTTCAGTTCTATCCCAGAAACGTGTGACATGACCCAATATCTGTCATATTAGATACAAACTGCAAAAGACAAACACACCCATGGTCCTGGAGCTCAAGTGCTTATCTAACTATATTGGGAAATAAAGTTAATAAAAATACACATACCTAAAAATAAAATACGCATACATACACACATTCTTTTACTGGTTGACAAAGAATGAGTGCAGAAGTGTTCAGTATATAAAATAGCTTATGCTGAAACAGCAAAAGTATTTTTATTCACTACTTTTAAGTTTTATTCGATAAAGCACTACACTACTTAATTAATTAGTTTGTAAAGGTTGCAGCTGCATACAAACCATCACATATAAGTATGGATATTATCCAGGTGAACAATGTGGAGGACTTAATACATCATCAGTATTATTCTAAAAGAAAATACTCAGTCACACACAGATAAACATTCAGATTGCTTAATGAGCACAATTAGGACATATATTTTACCAAAGTCATTCTTTATGGGCACTCAAAACTCATGTAGAGCAATTACACTGCAATATGTTTTACTTATTACATAATCAACACTTCTGTTTTGTGTGAAATGTCACATTAAATCTAAAGCCCTGAAGTTCAGTGGCCTTCAGAGAGATAGCAACCATTTCTCAAACCATTCACCCTAGAAGGGATATTGAATTTTTTAAAACAGCAATTATCTTCCCTATCTGTAAAATGAGAGGGTTGCAAAAGATAATCTTGTAGGACCTTCTAGGTCTTAGATCTTATAATTTTATGTCTTTTTCCCTTTCAATAAATAATTCCTGAGAATTAAATAAACTATACATTTGTCTTAAAAAAGTATACTTTATAGTCATGATAATCAATCATATTTATATTTATAAGTGAAAAGTATTTATTTTCTGTATTAGTTATAAAGCAAACATGTTTTCATTTTCAGCTATCTGAAACCAGTTAGGAAGACAGCTGCACAGATGATCGACCATATGGCATTAATAAATATATAACCAAGACAGACATGAAACATTTTATATTTTAACCAAACTGCTAAACTAACTCATAAAAATGTCATATATTACTTATTTAGCTGAGAATTTTATTGCAAAGGAATTGTGTCATAATTTAAAATAAACAGAGGACCAACCATTCTATTTTATGATTACTTCTCAAATTTTTTAAAAGTGATGAATTATCTTTCATCTACATTCAGTTATAGCTCCATACAATTATACGTGGGAATACAGAAATATCTATAATTATATGAAAATGACTCAATCAGCTCTATGAGTAGTATTTACACAGAAGGCATGATGGGGAATATAATCAGTACAGTTAAATACATAGAATTTTTAGGTACATCAGTAATTCTCAAACTATCTTCCACTGAGGTGTCCAAGGATATAGAGAGTAGAAGTGAAGAGCTAGAAAGGATGCCAAATTGGAAGACCTCATGCCTCTCACTACAGCATCCCCTAGTTTATCTTCTGTTTGTACTTGTATGATGTAGCTGTACCTATGGTTCTGATTTTTAAAAAGATCCCAAATACTTTAGAAAATTAAAAGAAAAATCTGTGATAGTGAAATACTTTAATACTATATTAAATGATCTAAATAAACACAGGACTACAGAAAAAAAAAAAGGAAGAAAATGAGAAAAAGGGAGTAACTGATAAAAGCCCAGGGGAAACAGACATTTAAAGAAAAGATGCAGACATAATAAATATATTTAAAAATTTGTTAGTATAATTTGATGGTACTGTACTCCCCATGTCTATAAAATAAATAAGGTAAGAAAGGAACTTTGATTATTTTGTCATATGTCTGCCTGGAAATGGAAATATTTTAGCATAGTTAGCCCATTAGTCCTTTAGTGTTTCCTCCATTTTATCTCTGTAGTATTGTAATTAACACACTATTACATTCATTATAGATCTGAGAGCAACTATTTTCTGTAGGGGAGTTGCAGTGGAAATAGATTGAGTTATCCAATCATACTGGATTTTCAAGCATTCCAAATTTAATAAAGATAAGACATTTACTTCAAAACTATTCTTCCCTCCATTGCAAAATTCTCAACAGCAAACAGCTGAATATGATTTTATATATTTCAATTGTGTCAATAAAAATGGCAAATGACATCAAAACAAATTCCACGATAATTTCAAAGCTTATAAGACCAATTTTTATTTGGAAGAAAGGCATAGTCTGCACACATCTATCCCAGAAGGTTAAGTGCAAAATTTCAGGAGTATAGACTTGGGCTGAAAGAAAATGGAGGAAGGCTTTGCCGAATGGAAAAGAGGGAGGGGGTAGCACATGCTAGTTACTGAGTTGCTCTGGGAAAAGTCATCTAATTTGACCAGACCAGAGAATTTCTACAGCAGAGTGCTGAAGAAAGAAATAGGACAATATGTAAGGACCAGATCTGGAAATCTGGGAATGCTGACATGTCTGGGACAACTCTATTCTTGCCACTCTTCAACAAAAACTAAACATGTCTGCAGAGTAAAGAAATGTTGTTAAATATTTAAGCAGCATTAATTTCTCTTTCAATATAGCCAGTAAACTCTCTGATGCTCAAAGAGCACTGGCTGGCCTCAGGGGTGATTTTCCAGTTGACTGGGTCTTCCATATGCTCTCAGGAGTGTGGTCCCTCAGTCTAAACACTTGATAATGATCTGAATTTTACTCATCGTTAATCACTGCCCCTTTCTTGACCCTCTCTGCCTGACCACCGGTAGCTATTAAATTTCTCCTTTCTCTGCCCATTTAATCTTCACTTTCTTAAATATGTTTATGGCTGTGATCTATCTCTGTATTTCTCAAGGACATTACTTAAAGACAGAAAGTCTGGTCTACATATTTTTTGTATCGTCCCAAACACAAGGATTGTGAATGCTCAAACACTGTCAATAATTAGTCTGATTATATCAAACCTAATGCAATAATTTAAAAGGCTGAATTTATCTACTCCCTTCATATACTGGAAAATCAGTGTTATTAAGGAAAAATATAGATTAATTTCTTATAAGAGGATTGCCAAACTGGAGAAAATTGTAACAATTATCTACCGGCAATTTGTGTTTGACATTATTCTGTGTAATTTGAAATGTGAATTATTGCCTTAAGTACTCATAATAGTATTTTGAAAAGAGTTTACATTAAGACTAACTTGAGGAATCTGTAAATAGCACTATGTTGACAACAAGTAGTGAATGTTGGCAGAATTCTTACTCACTGATTCACTCCTATTTGCATTATTTATAAGATACTAATTGGACTCTAAAAGAGATGCTAAATATGGTACTCTACAAGAGCTCTAATTTAATAAAGACCAAATAACAAATATTCATAAAGCTCTCAAATTTTGAAGATTCCATACTTGATAAACCACAATATTAGTGACTAAAATTGAGAAAAATAAAAGATTAAACAAAAATAAAAAATATTTTAGCTTGACTGAATGACTACTTTAACTGACATGTTCTTCTCAAAATAATCTGGAAATTCTATATATAGTACCTTTGCTATGTTTTCTGTTAGATGATGTCTTTCATAAAGGTGAGGAGTTAATTTTTGACCTTGAATTTCCCTGGTGATATGTTCAACCTTCATATGCTGGGTTCTTCTTACTTTTACACTACCCTCCCCAAATAAATAGCAAACATAGAATCTCCAGGAGCTCTGAACAAAAGTCATATTCCAAAAATGAATAATGTATGTAATTATCCTCAACCTATATGCAAAGTACAAGGTTGAGGAGAACTTCTCTTTTGCTTTAATGAAAGACAGCTCTGCTCATGTCCCTCTTCAAATTCTTCAGTGTCAACATTTGCCGAGAAAAGTATTCATGGTTCTATGACCTGTGATGCATTAAAAATTACATGACAGTAACTATTTTAGAAAGGAAGGGAAAAGGAGACTGTGCTTGCCCCACATACACATGCCTTACCAAAAGCACAGCACCCAGAGACAAGCATATGATCTGATATTAAACACACATACACACCTCAAAAGTAAGCAAGCTTCTTAGCAAGGCATACAAGATTATTTACCATCTGGGCTCCACCTATCCAGCCACACCCTGCCATATGCAACCATTCCTCACCACACATACTTTATGCCAACTATATGGACTCCTTTATCCTTATATTCCCTTGCATTTTAATCTCTGTCATTCTGTTGCCTTAGCCTATAATCTCCTTCCTCCCTTGTCCACCTAGGAGTCCCAATTCATTTTTTGGCATCTAATGTTTAATGTCCACCTCTTCTCTAAAAAAATAAGTGGATAAGACCTTCAAGATGTCACAGGAGTAGGACGTGGAGATCACCTTCCTCCCCACAAATACATCAGAAATACATCTACATGTGGAACAACTCCTACAGAACACCTACTGAACGCTGGCAGAAGACCTCAGACCTCCCAAAAGGCAAGAAACTCCCCACATACCTCGGTAGGGCAAAAGAAAAAAGAAAAAAACAGAGACAAAAGAATAGGGACGGGACCTGCACCAGTGGGAGGGAGCTGTGAAGGAGGAAAGGTTTCCACACACCACGAAGCCCCTTCACGGGCGGAGACTGCGGGTGGCGGAGGGGGAAAGCTTTGGAGCCACAGAAGAGAGCGCAGCAACAGGGGTGTGGAGGGCAAAGTGGAGAGATTCCCGCACAGAGGATGGGGGCTGACCAGCACTCACCAGCCCGAGAGGCTTGTCTGCTCACCCGCCAGGGCGGGTGGGGCTGGGAGCTGAGGTTCGGGCTTCAGAGGTCAGATCCCAGGGAGAGGACTGGGGTTGGTGGTGTGAACACAGCCTGAATGGGGCTAGTGCGCCACGGCTAGTTGGGAGGGAGTCTGGGAAAAAGTCTGGAACTGCCTAAGAGGCAAGAAACCATTGTTTCAGGGTGCGCAAGGAGAGGGGATTCAGAGCACCACCTAAAGGAGCTTCAGAGACGGGTGCAAGCCACAGCTATCAGTATGGACACCAGACACGGGCGTGAAATGCTAAGGTTGCTGCTGCAGCCACCAAGAATCCTGTGTGCAAGCACAGGTCACTATCCACACCTCCCCTCCCAGAAGCCTGTGCAGCCTGCCACTGACAGGGTCCCGTGATCCAGGGACAACTTCTGTGGGAGAACACACAGTGCTCCTCAGGCTGTTGCAATGTTACACCAGCCTCTGCCACTGCAGGCTCGCTCCACATTCTGTACCCCTCCCTCTCCCCGGCCTGAATGACAAGACACCTTATTCAGCTGCTCCTTTAACTCCCTCCTGTCTGGGAGAAGAACAAACGCCAGAGGTCAACGTACATGCAGAGGCGGGGCCAAATCCAAAGCTGAACCCAGGAGCTGTGCGAACAAAGAAGAGAAAGGGAAGTTTCTCCCAGCAGCCTCAGGAGCAGCAGATTAAATCTCCACGATCAACTTCATGCACCCTGAATCTCTGGAATACCTGAATAGACAACGAATCATCCCAGAATTGAGGGGGTAGACTTTGGGAGCAACTGTAGGCTTCAGGTTTGCTGTCTGCATCTAATTTGTGTCTGGTTTTACGTTTATCTTAGTTTAGTATTTACAGCTTATTATCATTGGTAGATTTGTTTATTCATTTGGTTACTCTTCCTTTTTGTTTTTATATACATACATATCTTTTCCTTTTTGTGAGTGTGTATGTGTATGCTTCTTTGTGTGATTTTGTCTGTATAGCTTTGTTTTAAGCATTTGTCCTGGGGTTCGGTCTGTTCTTTTTTCCTTTTTTTTTTTTTAGTATAGTTTTTAGAGCTTGTTATCATTGGTGGATTTCTTTATTGGTTTGGTTGCTCTCTTTTTATTTTTTATTACCTTTTTATTTTTAATAATATTTTTAAATTTTTTTTATTTTAATAACTTTATTTCATAATATTTTATTTTCCTTTTCTTTTTTCTTCTCCATTTTCTTCCAAGCCATGTGGCTGACGGGGTCTTGGTGCTCCAGCCGGGTGTCAGGCCCAAGCCTCTGAGGTGGAAGAGGCGAGTTCAGAACACTGGACCACCAAAGACTTCCTGGCCCCTTGTAATATCAAACAGCAAAGTCTCTCCTGGAGATCTCCATCTCAATGCTAAGACTGAGCTCCCCTCAATGACCAGCAAGCTACAGTGCTGGACACCCCATACCAAACAACTAGCAAGACAGGAACACAACCCCACCCATTAGCAGAGAGGCTGCCTAAAATCATAATAAGTTAACAGACATCCCAAAACACACCACTGGACGTGGTCCTGCCCACCACAAAGACAAGATCCAGCCTCATCCACCAGAACACAGGCACCAGTCCCCTCCACCAGGAAGCCTACACAACCCACTGAACCAACCTTACCCACAAGGAGCAGACGCCAAAAACAATGGGAACTACGAACCTGCAGCCTGCGACAGAGACAAAGAAACACACAGCAGATGAAGGAGAAAGGTAAAATCCCACCAGAACAAACAAACGAAGAGGAAATAGGCAGACAACCTGAAAAAGAACTGAGTAATGATAGTAAAGATGATCCAAAATCTTGGAAATAGAGTGGAGAAAATAGAAGAAATGGTCAACAAGGACCTAGAAGAAATAAAGAGCAAACAAACAATGATGAACAACACAATAAGTGAAATTAAAAATTCTCTAGAAGGAATCAATAGCAGAATAACTGAGGCAAAAGAATGGATAAGTGACCTGGAAGATAAAATAGTGGAAATAACTACTGCAGAGTAGAATAAAGAATAAAAAGAATTGAGGACACTCTCAGAGACTTCTGGGACAACATTAAACGCACCAACATTCGAATTATACGGGTCCCAGAAGAAGAAGAGAAAAAAAACGGACTGAGAAAATATTTGAAGAGATTATAGTTGAAAACTTCCCAAATATGGGAAAGGAAATTGTCAAACAAGAGCAGGAAGCACAGAGAGTCCCATACAGGATAAATCCAAGGAGAAACACGCCAACACATATTAATCAAACTACCAGAAATTAAATACAAACAAAAAATTTTAAAAGCAGCAAGGGAAAAACAACAAATAACATACAGGGGAATCCCCATAAGGTTAACAACTGATCTTACAGCAGAAACTCTGCAAGCCAGAGGGGAGTGGCAGGACATATTTAAAGTGATGAAAGGGAAAAACCTACAACTAAGATTACTCTACCCAGCAAGGATCTCATTCAGATTCGATAGAGAAATTAAAAACTTTACAGACAAGCAAGAGCTAAGAGAATTCAGAACCACAAAACCAGCTTTACAACAAATGCTAAAGTTCTCTAGGCAGGAAACACAAGACAAGGAAAAGACCTACAATAACAAAACCAAAACAATTAAGAAAATGGTAAGAGGAACATACATATCAATAACTACCTTAAATGTAAATGGACTAAATGCTTCAACCAAAAGACATAAACTGGCTGAATGGATACAAAAACAAGACCCATATATATGCTGTCTCCAAGAGACCCACTTCAGACCTAGGGACACATACAGACTGAAAGTGAGGGGATGGAAAAAGATATTCCATGCAAATGGAAATCAAACGAAAGCTGGAGTAGCAATCCTCATTTCAGACAAAATAGACTTTAAAATAAAGACTATTACAAGGAACAAAGGAGGACACTACCTAATGATTAAGGGATCAATCCAAGAAGAAGACATAACAATTGTAAATATTTATGCACCCAACATAGGAGCACCTCAATATTTAAGGCAAATGCTAACAGCCATAAAAGGGGAAATTGACAGTAATAGAACCGTAGTAGGGGATTTGTAACACCCCACTTTCACCAATGGACAGATCATCCAAACTGAAAATAAATAAGGAAATAAATGTTTTAAATGACACATTAAATTAGATGGACTGACATTTACAGGACATTCCATCCAAAACCAACAGAATACACTTTCTTCTCAAGTGCTCATGGAACATTCTCCAGGACAGATCATATCTTGGGTAATAAATCAAGCCTTGGAAAATTTAAGAAAATTGAAATCGTATCAAGTATCTTTTCTGACCACAGCACTATGAGACAAGATATTAATTACAGGAAAAAAAACTGTAAAAAATATAAACACATGAGGTTAAACAATACACTACTCAATAACCAAGAGATCACTGAGGAAATCAAGGAGGAAATCAAAACATACCTAGAAACAAATGACAATGAAAACACGACGACCCAAAACCTATGGGATGCAGCAAAAGCAGTTCTAAGAGGGAGGTTTACAGCAATACAATCCAACCTCAAGAAACAAGAAACACCTCAAATGAACAATGTAAACTTATACATAAAGCAATTAGAGAAAGAAGAAAAAAAAACCCAAAGTTAGCAGAAGGAAAGAAACCATAAAGATCAGATCAGAAATAAATGAAAAAGAAATGAAAGAAACGATAGCAAAGATCAATAAAACTAAAAGCTGCTTCTTTGAGAAGATAAACAAAATTGATAAACCTTTAGCCAGACTCATCGAGAAAAAAGGGAGAAGACTCAAATCAACAGAATTAGAAATGAAAAAGGAGAAGTAACAACTGACACTACAGAAATACAAAGGATTCATGAGAGAGTACTACAAGCAACTATATGCCAATAAAATGTACAACCTGGAAGGAATGGACAAATTCTTAGAAATGCACAACCTTCCGAGACTGTAACAGGAAAAAACAGAAAATACTAACAGACCAATCACAAGCACTGAAATTGAGACTGCGATTAAAGCTCTTCCAAAAAACAAAAGCCCAGGACCAGATGGCTTCACAGCGAATTCTATCAAACATTTAGAGAAGAGCTAACACCCATCTTTCTCAAACTCTTCCAAAATATAGCAGAGGGAGGAACACTCCCAAACTCATTCTATGAGGCCACCATCACCCTGATACCCAAACCAGACAAAGACGTCACAAAGAAAGAAAACTACAAGCCAATATCACTGATGAACATAGATGCAAGAAACCTCAACAAAATACTAGCAAACAGAAACTAACAGCACATTAGAAGGATCATACACCCTGATCAAGTGGGGTTTATCCCAGAAATGCAAGGATTCTTCAATATATGCAAATCAATCAATGTGATAAACCATATTAACGAATTGAAGGAGAAAAACAATATGATCATCTCAATAGATGCAGAAAAAGCTTTCGACAATATTCAACACCTCTTTATAATAAAAACCCTCCTGAAAGTAGGCAGAGAGGGAACTGACCTCAACATAATAAAGGCCATATATGAAAAACCCACAGCCAACATCATTCTCAATAATGAAAAACTGAATCCCCACTAAGATCAGGAACAAGACAAGGTTGCCCACTCTTACCACTATTATTCAACATAGTTTTGGAAGTTTTAGCCACAGAAATCAGAGAAGGAAAGGAAATAAAAGGAATCCATATCGGAAAAGAGGAAGTAAAACTGTCAGTCAATGTTCATTGCAGCTCTATTTACAACAGCCAGGACATGGAAGCAGCCTAAGTGTCCATCGACAGATGAATGGATAAAGATGTGGCATATATATATACAATGGAATATTACTCAGCCTTAAAAAAGAAACGAAATTGAGTTATTTGTAGTGAGGTGGATAGACCTAGAGACTGTCATACAGAGTGAAATAAGTCAGAAAGAGACAAACAAATACTGTATGCTAACACATATATATGGAATCTAAAACAAACAAAGAAACAAAAATGGTTCTGATGAACCTGGGGACAGGACAGGAATAAAGACGCAGACATAGAGAATGGACTTGAGGACATGGAGAGGGTGAAGGCTAAGCTGGGACGAAGTGAGAGAGTGGGATAAACATATATACACTACCAAATGTAAAACAGATAGTGGGAAGCTGCCATATAGCACAGGGAGATCAGCTCGGTGCTTTGTGACCACCTAGAGGGGTGGGATACTGAGGGTGGGATGGAGACACAAGTGGGGGGAGATATGGGGATATATGTACACATATAGCTGATTCACTTTGTTATACAGCAGAAACTAACACACCATTGTAAAGTGATTATACTACAATAAAGATGATAATAAATAAAGAAAGAAAGAAAGAAAAATAAAAATGGGATTAATATGTGAGGATAAAAAAGTCAATAAATAAAAAATAAATGCACCTCCCCAAAGCAATATTACTCTCTCATTGTTCTCCCATAGCACTTAGAACAGAACATAACCAGCTCTTTTGTTGTTGATTTGAATAATATATTTGCTTCTTTGCTATAATTTGAATACCTCAGAGTCTGGGTCACAGTTTTTTGACTCTCTCTAGTACTTAGAACAGAGCATGAACTATGTGATTAATAAATGTTTTAAGAAAGGCTTTCACCAACCACTGTTGTCTATGTTTGCTTAAAATCTTAGCCCAGAAAAACAATGTTGAAAGAAGCATTAAAATAGCTTTCAGGAGCTTATGGCATTACTATTTTTTCTTATGTTGCAACAGAATAATAAGTTACAACTTTGCATTTAAAAAGTATTTTTGCCAAATACAGAGAGCTTTTGAACTTGGTACTTCGTCAGCATTAACAACTGATGAATTTAAAGTAGCAAACAGAGAGACAATGTTTGAAGCAGGATGCTGACTCATACTGACATCTGCAAATTTTGACTTAGTCACCTGGCTTCTCTATTTCCAGTAATGAAAGAGATGGAGGCGATGTATACCACTTTCTTACTACAGAAATAAAGGTATCAGGCAACTTAACTAAAATATACCTACGAATGTTACAACAAATTTTACTTTAAAAATACCAGCACAAATGTGTTCAGTGATGAAATGTTGCTTTAATAAGGAATCTGAGTTCGCCCCAGATGTATTATCAAATTGCTTCCTGAAGCCTTTCTAGTCTCACTTCCTCACTTGTAAAATGAGAAGATGGACTATATGAACATTTAGGCCTCCTAAATATTTGAAATCTAACACTTGATAAGATAATGTATACAATAACTGAATTGCTAAATCACTACTACAGTCTCCAAAAAGCCCTCTTTCAGAAAAAATCACAAGTATTTACGTAGTTAGAAAAACCTCCAGACCCTACATGTACCTTGTTCCACTAAATTTTAATCAAGTCAAGTTTATGGTGACTATTCAGAAACACTTCTCACAAATGGAATAGAATTAGACTTCTTTTCAGTAGCATAATTTGGTTCAGTAAGAATCAAAGATATGCACCTCTTGTAATCATTTGAAAAACTGATGAGATGTTTAAAAAAAAAAAAAAAGACTTTGCCCAAAGCCATTGAGACAGTTTCCCAGATTGATAAGTGGTATGAAAATGCCCATACTTTGGTGTATGAGCCTTTTAACAAAATGATACCATCCTCTGTAAAGATGGACGCTATCAAATGTATAGTTCATAAAATCTATATATTACATATTCTTTCATAAATCAAAATAAGAAACAATCATCAAACTCTATCTCCCAGGCAACATATTAGTTCAACACTAAGCTATCTGATAATGTAAACAATGGCCAAATTAAGAAGTGGAACATATGCTTGCAGAGATGAGTAGCAGATTTGGGAAGCTAATTGAAGACTGATTCCAATGATGAAACTAATCTATGACTAGCTTGAGACAGACCAAGACAAGTTTCATGAATGAGTAAAAGTAGCACAAGTTAAGTGACTTAAGATTCAGTGTTCCAGACAGCACAAGACTATATCCTCTGTAGCAGCATCTGGCTTGATAATACATCATGGCCTGAGGAGAGAGACTGCTGATTTGACACAGATCACCATTTCTAAACCACAGACATAGTAATATTCCTAACAGTAACAGCATCATCTCTTATGGGGTTTTTTTTGCATTTTTCTTTTTATTTTTTTTTTTTGGAGTATAGCTGATTTACAATGCTGTGTTTAGTTTCTGCTGTACAGCAAAGTGAGTCAGTTATACATACACCCATATCCACTCTTTTTTAGATTCTGTTCCCATATAAGTCATTACAGAGTGTTGAGTAGAGTTCCCACTGCTATTTGGTAGGTTCTTATTAGTTATCTATTCTATATATAGTAGTGTATATATGTTAATCCCAATCTCCCAGTTAATCCCTCCACTCCTTTCCCCGCCGGTCTCTTATGTTTTTAAATGCTAAATCTAGTAGTCAGTTTTGTATCCAGTTGAATGCTTTCGTTAACACTGATTAAGAGGCTAATACTGGCTTCTTCAAGAAAGCCTTTCATTTTGTGAAAGAAATATAGAAAATACTGCCAATGTCCATCATGTTACATGCCCTGTTTTGGTTTGTCTGCTGTTGCAAACAGCACACACACTCCAATGTGAACTGGAGACGTTAATTCAGTTGGGTAGAGCACTGGGTTAATGAGGACAAGGTCACAGATTTTATCCCCTTTCAGCCCAGTTAACTTGGCAGAGAAAAACCTTGCTACACAAGCTACAGCTGTTATTTCATCAAGCCCAATTGTAAATGCATAGTGTGGGTAATGGCAGAGGGGATCAAAACAACCCACCCATCCAGTCTCCTAGAAAACAATATCAAATATGTGTGGTTCAAGTTGGCAATTGTGTATTTTATTTAAATGACACCATTTTTTTTTTTTTTTCAGATTTTGCTGGGCTCTGAATACTGATAGAAGATGTAAGTTCAGAAAAACTTGTTTTACATCACTGAATGTGTTCTTGCACATGATCTACTGTCTGTTTCAGGTGGTTTGTCCACCTGTAATGAAGGAATAATTCATACATCCTAAGCTGCAGAATTCAACTTTCATCAGGCAGAAATGGTGAATTCCAAGGGTATAATTATGTAAAATGGAATACATTTTCTGAGCCTCAGATGTAGAGGAGGATTTTCAGCAATGGAATATGTTGAACTACACTAATAACAGGCATTCTGCTACCTAAGCATTATAAGTAGGAGACATCCTGTTTCATAAAAAGAATCATGGTTTTAAAGTGAGTCTATGTGGCAGATGAGCAAATCAGCTATAAAAAAGATTCTGCACAATTATGCCAATGTTAGAAGCAACCCACACTAGTCAATTGTACATGTGTGTGCCAGCACACACACACACACACACACACACACTTAGATCAAAAGTCAAAATGTGAGTTCCATCATCTAATATTAATCTATATTATATCTCCCTTATGAGCCTCCTATCAAATTTGTGAGACTTTATCATTAATGATCTTTAAAATCTAATAGACTCAAATCTTGAAAGTGAAGTAAACTAGCTCCTTCTGATTTCTAGTTCTGCTGATGAATGTCTGTGTGATCCTACTTACATGTGCTTTATGTGAAGGACTATGGCATCTGCTTCACATAGGAGAAAATAAAAACAAATTGGCTCAACATGCAAGTCATTTTACAGATCCGTATACACCTACATTCCAAAAAGACTTTTCATATTAACTTTTACTTTAGTAAAGATGTTTTCACTGAGTTAGGTTCTATTATTCCTAAACTTTGTGCCCTGCTCTTACAATTACTTTCAATTGATTTCTAAAGAACAGAAAAGTAAAGGCACACATTTAAAAATTCTATCTAAGGGCTTCCCTGGTGGCGCAGTGGTTGAGAGTCTGCCTGCCAATGCAGGGGACACGGGCTCGAGCCCTGGTCTGGGAAGATCCCACATGCCGCGGAGCGGCTGGGCCTGTGAGCCATGGCTGCTGAGCCTGCGCGTCTGGAGCCTGTGCTCCGCAACAAGAGAGGCCGTGATAGTGAGAGGCCCGCGCATCGCGATGAAGAGTGCCCCCCGCCCCCCCCCCCCCCCCCCCCGCTTGCCTCAACTAGAGAAAGCCCTCGCACAGAAACGAAGACCCAATACAGCCAAAAATAAATAAATAAATAAGTGCAGAGTGCATTAAAAAAAAAAAAATTCTATCTAAACAAAGTAAAGTATCAGAATCATTAGTCTTCAGGAATATCTGCAGAATGATAAAAGTCAAGAAGCCTTCTTCAAGTGAAAGTGTTAAAAATTTAGCATTCTATTAGACCCTGTCTCACTGATAAATACTTTCCCCTCTATTTCTGTCCCCTAGAATGCTGAGCACCAAACTCTGTCTACAGTTTCTCTATTTTAATATTATTGTTATTTTCATCTTGCTCATTTATTAAGTAATTTCACAAGTCTATTTGTATTACCTCGTTAGCAATGCAGACACAAGATTTGGAAATCATACAGTAAGTCAGAAGAGAATCAGTTTAAGGGCTTTGATTGTTGGGCTCCAGTTATCAGAGGTAACATGATTACTGTAAGAAAATGGTGCTTCTAGGTGATATTTGTAAAGTTCAAACAATAATACTGATCCTGTATTAGCATTTCTACGTTTTTTCCTTTCTGTTGAGTTCAGTTTTGTTTTGTTATTCCAAACATTGGTATATGTTAAGAAAAATAAAGTGAAACAAATAGGTATTATGAAAATTAATAAAGAGAAACCTTACTAAAATGCAGTTGGGAGGCTGGAATGGGGAGCTCTCATGCAGTACTATTTGATGTCAATTACAGAAAGAATTGTCAATTACAGACCCCAACAGAAGAATCATTAATAGGAAAGAATCATTAATTACAGACCTGTCCAGTTTATACAGGAAAAAAAATGTGCACTGCATCTCCCGCAAGAAACTGACTATCCAGCAACTGATACAATGAGAAACCATCACCACCCTGAACTCTCACTTTTCTCCAACGACTTCCATTCTTTCAAAACAACCCCTCCCAACTTCCACCTTTTACTCTATAAAACAGTGTCTCTCTCCTTTGTTTGCTGGACTTGCCTATATTTTTTTGTTGTGATTTGCTCACCTCGAATTCTCTGCTATTCTCCAATAAATCCATTTTTGCTGGTAAAATAACTATTTTATTTTGAAGGTCAACAGTATACAAGTCCAGAAATTTTAAAGACTATCTTACTAATCTGTAATCTTTTTTCCTCTTTTTAGTTGAAATATAGTTGATTTACAATATTATATTAGTTTCAGGTGTACAATATAGTGATTCAAAATTTTTGTAGATTATACTCCATTTAAAGTTATTATAAACTACTGGCTATATTGCTTGTGCTGTACAATATATCCTTGCAGCTTATTTATTTTATACAAAGTAGTTTGTATAAACTATGGTTTTATTTTACAAGGCATTGTGGAGCAGAGTTGCAATGTGAAAACAAAACAATAAAATAAAATAACAATAAAATAGCTTAAATGTATATCTCGTTTACACGATGCTCCCTCATGAAATAAAACCTTTGAACATGCTATGCCAGGAATATGCTTCCTACCATTTTCACCTTGTTAACTCCTCCTTATACTCAGATCTCTTCATAATTGTTATGACCTTAGGGAAATCTTCTCAACCTCACTATGTCAGGTACCTTGCTATATTTTTAAAAGAAAATAAGAGCACTTATCGCTTATAAAATATATTTTCTTATGGTTCATAGTAAAGGAAGCCTCAGCTTAGGATCATGTACACAAGCAACAGACTTGGCAACACCAATTTATAGCAAATAATGAGGCTGCAATTCTTTTTGCAAATGGTCAATCCTTTTCCAACTCCAATAACTCTCCTCTACCCTGACTCACAGGTGACTGACAGTCACATATTTCTCTTGTGGGCCAAAAGGTGAAAGCTTCTCTTCTAATAATAATAATAAAAAAAGTATAAAAAGTACATTCTGAGTTCTCTTTTAATACAAATGTTGAAATCCTAATTCAAAGCGTTTAGAGTCCTCCATCTTAAAGGCCAGATTCATCCCACTTATTCTTGGTCAAGTGAAACAGAGACAAGTCCCACCTAAGTACACAAGTGCACAAGTTTGCTTTTCTTTAGCTTATTCTTAAATATAAGCAGAGATCCAAGAATTCTATACATTTAAGAACAGCCTTAAACATGAAAAAGAAATAGTAAGATAAACAGAGGAGAAAGGACCCTTAAGGAGGCTCAGATTATTCAAGGAAAATAAGCAAAATAAAACTAAATTGAATCAATCCAAATAAAACTCTCAATACTAAATAAAAGGATTTATGAAGACAGTATATCCATAATGCAATAACTGGATAATAAGAAGAAAATAAAGGGACTTCCCTGGTTGCACAGTGGTTAAGAACCCGCCTGCCAATGCAGGGGACACAGGTTCAAACCCTGGTCTAGGAAGATCCCACATGCCACAAAGCATCTAAGCCCGTGTGCCACAACTACTGAACCTGGGCTCTAGAGCTGCCAAGCCACAACTACTGAGCCTGCGTGCCACAACTACTGAAGCCCACACACCTAGAGCCCGTGCTCCACAACAAGAGAAGCCACCACAATGAGAAGCCTGTGCACCCCAATGAAGAGTAGCCCCCGCTCGCCGCAACTAGAGAAAGCCCGCGCACAGCAACAAAAGCCCAACACAGCCAAAAATAATCAATTAATTTTTAAAAAATAAAATAAAATCATTTAAATAACAGGTAAATTAATTCAAATGAAATAATTAGAAAATAAAATCAAGGATAAGAGGCAGAACTTTGGAGAGGAAAACTAAGAAATACATAGAATCAATAGAGAAGATCCAGCTTTCAACAAATAGGAGTTCCAGAGAGATAGGAAATAGGAAAGTGATGAAAATCTCAAAGACATAAAAGATATGGAATTCTCAGAGGTGGAGGGCACATCATATTTTTCCTCAGTTCTTGTTAGAGCTACAAATTGCTCTCTTTGCCTTTATCCTTGCCTCATATTATTTTTCTCAACACAGGAATCATCTGTTTAAAATGTACTACAAAGCAGTGAACATCTTTACTCAAAACTCCAAAATGCCCCATTACATTCAGAGAAAAAGCCAAAGCTCTCACATGATCTGCCTTGCACTCCCTATCACATCTCTGTCCTAATCTCATATCACTTAGCCCAGGCTCAAAGATCAGGCATGCTCCCCAGCAAGGGTTTTCTCTAACTGAGCCTTCTGCCTCAAATTCTTTTTTCCCAGGTATGCATGTTTAACTTCCCCATCTCTTTTAACTTGTGCTCAAATGAAGCCTATTCTGATCACAATATTTCAAACTATAACCCCAACCTAGCGATACTGGTCTTCCTCACTCTTCTCTGTGTTTTGATTTTCCCATACCTTTCTCAAATATGATCAAATTTGCTTATTTATCATATCCACTCTTTAATGTCTGTTTCTGTTCAGTGGGATATAATAAGCTCCATAAGGTCAGGCACTTTTGTAGTTTTTATTCATTATTGTGTTGCAAGAGCCTGCAACAGTGCCTGGCACATAGAAGATGCCCTATAACTGTTTATTGAATGAATAAATAAATAAGTGAAGAATTTCTCCAGAGGTATTTTTCAGGTGAAATACAACAAAACATGGCTACAAAACAGAAAAGGAAAATAAGAATAAAATTAAAATGAGAACCCTGCTACTAACCCTTCATCCTGAGACCAAGGCCGGAATAATAGGTTTAGATAACAGTACAGTATTTTTTCCACAGTCCAGAGGTTGAAGCCATAGTCTCTTTAAAGCAGAACAATGAAAGTACTGGTGAAAATCAGAACTTGACATTCACTCGTTTGTACAACTCACTTATTTTTTCATTCACACGTCAAATGTATATTGTGTACCTGTTAGATTCTAGGCCGTGTGTAACATTTTATGAGAGAAAACTCATATAGCCACTTTCTCATTTCTAAGTACTATTATCTCATTTCCAAGCATTATTTTGTCATGACCGAAAGCCACAGGAATTTGATAAGCAATGGCCACCAGTCGGAATCATTTACTAAAATATCAACATAAATACATTATTAACAATATATTAATTTTACACATAAAGTTATAAGGTATATTCATGTAAAGTAATATTTTGCTTCATAACAACCCTGTGTAGCAAGTAGTTTTCTCTTCCTAATTTACAGAGGAGGAAATAAGCTCAGAGAAGGCAAGGGACTTGCCTAAGACCACATATTTCGAAAGAGGCAAGTTCACTGCCGTTTCCGCCACACTTCACCTACTTTTGCATCATTCTAATGCTTCAGTTGGACATGCTCGTGTCATCCTTCTAGTTATTCTGAAGACATATCAAGTGTTCCTCTCTGGAAGTTAGAGTGATTCAGTTCAGGCACAGTAATTGCTTCCTTACCGGGATTCTAAACCTTGTACGCTTGTATGTGCACGTGTTTGCGCGTGTGTAGCATTTATCCTATTGTTTCAACATGCTTGCATATTTTTTGGACTAAGAGTGCCACGTAACACCTGCTAGCTTGTATGCTGCCTCATGGAAATACGTTCATCGTGCAGGCTTAGAAGAACTTTGACTTCTGATCCTGACTGATTAAAAAGCTTAAAGGCTGGATTTCATAAAACTTCACACCCAAACCGATGACATTTTTCTGTACTTCTGTACGTCACCTAGAGACATGCATTAGGAATCACAGAATTACATGATCGCATAGCTTCTACCTCCTTCTCTGCCATATGTGGGGGAAAGACTGGGGCTGACTCTGGAGTCAAACTGGGTGGATTCAAATCCTATCTCTAGCATTCATCAACTATAGGCCTTGGGCTGTGAATATATTCTCTCCATGCCTCAGTGTCTTCATCTATAAGGTAACAGCAGTATATGCCTCATAGGATTGTTCAGAAGGCTAAATGAATTTATGAAATAATTTAGAACAGTGTCTGAAACACAGTGGCACTTACTAAACTATTATTAGCTAGTTCATCTTCCTCACAGGTGATATGGATAATCAAATTAGATGGTGCATGTGAAAATGATTTGAAAGTTCTCTTACTATTTCTCTAAGTCATGTATTTATGAACAACGAAATGCACAAGTTTAAAACATGTTAAACGACTCATCATTAATCTTAAGGATTACATGAAAATAATGAAATACTATCTAGTAAGGAGTGACTGATATTGTGAGGTCCTCAGAGAACTTCCTGTCAATTCAGTTAGCAATGATTTCTGATTCATTCTACCATAGAATTCTGAGAAAAGAAAACAAAAGGGAGCACAGGCTTTTGCCCTTCTGGGGCCCATATACTCCTGGTTACGCCCTCTCCAGCCCGATGCTTCACAACTGTCACCTAACTTCAATAGCACCAGTAGCACAATGCTCGGTGATGGGAACATTACATGTTTATTTAGATAAGTTGAAAAGCTAGCTTCTACTCCTTAACTGCATATGCATAATTGCAAGCTGAATATTATTTTGACCATTTACTAGCTTTATGCCATTTATAAAACAGTAATTTATACACTGAGCATTCCAGAGAACTCCTTTAATAGCCACTTACTTTCAATTTCCTGTGGCTGAAACATCATTCAGTTGAATGACAACGGATCAGTGTTAGTCAATTAAAGCTCATGAAAGGAAAACAGACACTACCCATAAGGAGAACCCTGAACTGTGGGTTAAGAATGCAAAATGTACTGTGTACCTGCAAACCAGAACCTGCTGTGATTTTCCTGAACATTCAATTATACTCTACTATGCTTAGAGTCAAACTTAGGTCTCAGTCTTAACAAGAGTTTCAGATTTTTATGTTTGAGTCTCACTCAGTGCAATTTTACAACCAAATCCTTTTTCCCTTTTTGACTTGTACATTTCACTTCTTTCAAATTTTGTTTACTTTAGGTATTTTACATGTTTTTTCAATCTAAATTAATTGTATTTCAAAACAAGCAGGGAGGATAATTAGATGGACAGATGGAAATTGAGTGTATTTTGGAGGAGTCTATATAGCAGAAAAGGATACAGGTAGGGAATGAAAGGGACATTCCAGGGAAATGAAATAGTATGTATACAGAACACTGAGTCCCAAAATGACATTTTCATTCATTCACCTCCATCCTCCTTTGGGTGGCATCTTGGTTGCCCAAGAATTTACAATAATCCATAGAATGGACTTGAGGATATATGGGGAGGGGGAAGGGTAAGCTGGGACAAAGTGAGAGAGTGGCATGGACACATATATACTATCAAATGTAAAATAGATAGCTAGTGGGAAGCAGCCACATAGCACAGGGAGATCAGCTCGGTGCTTTGTGACCACCTTGGGGGGTGGGATAGGGAGGGTGGGAGACGCAAGAGGGAAGAGATATGGGGATATATGTATATGTATAACTGATTCACTTTGTTATAAAGCAGAAACTAGCACACCGTTGTAAAGCAATTATACTCCAATAAAGATGTTAAAAAAAAAACGGAGAAAATAAAATCAAATATATTAATTCAAAAAAAAGAGAGAATAATCCAAGAATAAGACAGAAACTTACAGTACTACAGAGAAGCACAGGATTAAAAACAAAATCAAACCAAACAAAATAAAGGATTGGGAGGAAACAGATCAATATTCCCATGAGAGACAGAGAGAGAGAATAGTAGCATAATACAAGGATAAACAGTATTTTCTACCTTAACCTTTGTAATAAACATATTAGATTCTCAATAGAAAATTCTGACTCACACATAAACCTTTTTAGATGAGGTACTTGGGATGAATTTATATTACACATATTTCTTCAGCTGTTTATGTTTCTACTGCCAATATCTGAGGTTAGCAACCATATGTCACTTGCCTTATATTCCCAAAGTCTAGCATAGGGCCTGGACATAGGAGAACTCTATAAATACTTAATTATGTGGTAGGGGTTAGGGATGGGGTAGGGATGAAGAATGGGCAAGACTGCCTATTATGCACATTAACTGATGATTTTTTTAAAATGAAAACAGAATTTTTCTTAGGAGAAATCAAAATTTACCTAGTGTCCAGATGAATGCAACAAAATATATACTTTTCTATATCCTTTGATTTTACACACACCGTGCCCTCATCTCCCACATACCCGCACCCCCTTCCACATACATACATGTTTGTAAGCTAGAAACTTGTGAAAAATAGTTTCAGGTGATTTAAATGGATAAAGCATAAGCTTTAAAATAAATAAAAGCATAAAAAATAAATATCTCTTTTACCCCTGCCTTGTCCCTTTGTCCCCTTGTCTAGCGGAAAACATCCAAAGATGTTTTATAGATACACAAGCACAGAAGTGTATATCTGGTATTAACACACATGGATGGCAGCAGTCTACACAAAGAGTTGTATACATCATTATTTCCTCCAGATGATGGCGAATTATATTAAACATGCATTTTAAGCCGGTATTTTTGAAACAGTTCATGGCAGAATAAACTAAGAAGCTACAAATATTCTCAATCACTACACCCTGACATTCAGATATTTCTGATCACAGTTTGAAAACAACTGTTCTAACTGGGTTTACTTTTGTTGAAACTATGCACATATTCGCAGCTGAACTCATCTAGGAGTTCAGAAAGAGAATTATTTGTCCCGGCTTCTATTACAGAGGCTTATCATAGAGGTGCACAGAATTTATACAGTAGTTCCAAATTTTACAATGATTCAGATTTGAATCATATCAGAAAAATGATATATCTATACAGGAAAACGTTGCTTAATAAACTCAGTTTTCTAGAATATTATGCCCTCCTGGGTCAGGATAGTTCAGAAATAAATCTGGTTAAAAGAATAAACACCGGTTAATGTAAACAACACTCAGATTAATTCTAATGTAACTCTCCCTTGCAATCCAAGATTTCTATACTGCTAAATATAATTTGACAGATCCCTTCAATTAGTTTATGAGGTTAGGCCATAGTCAAGCTCCTCACAGGAATCATAATTCAATCCATTTTGTCTTCCTTATTTGCCTACTGAATGAATAAATACCCAATTCATATCACGAATCCTCATCTTATACCTAAACCTTAAACCTAAACATAACTTTAATAATATTGGGGATGGAGAAAGAGGATTAAATTTATTCAAGGACCCTCATCATTGCCACCACCTAGAAACACGCAGTAAAATGAAGCATGATGTGATGACACATTCACATAGCAAAGTGGAGTCAGTTCCTGGCAGAGTGCCCTTCCTCCTACCTATGCTCATTCCCCATTTGAAATGAACATGAGAGCAGAGCAGGAAAGGCCTCTGTTATCATCAGCCTCCCCTGTGTTGTTACCGCTACTAGAAAAGCAATTTCTCTGGTTTTCAGCTGGGCTGGGAGAACACAGAGGCCTTTGTTTTATACCAAACACTTGCACATTGCTTTGAAAATAACGTCTCTGTCTGTATTACAACTCCACAGGAATACAAAACAAATGTGCAGCAAATGTGAAAAGATTATTAGAATGAATCTGAGAGTCATTAATACAGTCTTAAGCCTGTATGTAACACACATATATATAAAAACATGGCTCTGCAACATACTGTGTGTATATGAACTATTTGTTTATTAAGGGTGAATTCTAAGCCAATTGGTAGCTTGCTTTTACTTGAAGGTGTCTCTTCAAGTGACAGAAAATTTCTGTGTAGGAGGTACTGAATGATATGTGTTACTGTGGCAGAGTTACAGGTTAAGGATGCACCTAATGGGGATCATCTTTAAAATTGCTCATGTCTGTGAAGCCAGCGCCTTCACAGCTGCATCACCCAGGCCGGCATCCCAGCAGCCTAACTGCCGGGACAGGGTCTGAAGCTGTCTAACTGAAAACATTTTGAGCATTTAAATAACCTACTGTCACTAGGATATACTCTTATCTGAAAATTGTGGATATTAACTGCTCAATTTCAGAGAATTCTCATGAGGATTGATGAAGTAACAGATAGGTGAGAGCTTGAAAAATTATGGTCTGCTTTAAAAAAACCAAGTTATCAATATTATTGGAAGACCGCTAGGGAGGGAGAACAAAGGATGAGCTGCTCCTCTGCCCTGTTCCTCCTCTCTCAGCTTCTGACGTCATCGTCCTCTTCCACCTCGTTACTCCAAGTATCATCCTTTCCCTTACTACCCATATTCAATCAGCAATTAAGTTCTGTCAACTTTTTCACATAAATAATTCTTGAATCTGCTCTCTCTGATATTTTTCTCTTTGCCACCCTGATCCAGATTTTCATAAAACAGTCTTCAGCTGGCAAGCCTACCACCAACCAAGTATATCTCTCAAGTCTATTCTCTAAATAGCTGACCAAATATATGGTCAAAATGAGTATCAGTTATGGCTATTTCCTGCTTGAAATGCATCCAAGATTCCCATTCATGTCCATGCTTCTCAGTATGACAAATCATTCCCTCTACAGCAAGACCATTTCCTGTCTTCAAGCTCCCTCTCTCCACATTCTCTGCCTTCCATTTACGCTCCAGCAATGCCAATTTACTTACTACTCATCCTTCAAGACTTAGACAAGGTAACACACCATCTAGGAAATTTTTTCTTGATGCCACCCTCTCCTAAGCCACAGCACATTCCCTAGGGCTTCTATAAAATCCTGTATCTCGTTGTATCCCTGCATTTTCTACATATTTATGTTATCTTGTTGATTTATATGTCTGTCTCTTCTAGATGGGAACTCCTTAAAGGAAAGGTCTGTGTCATATTAGGTCCTTATATTATCGGCATGTAGTGAACCTCAATAAATACTTATAAGTGTGAGTAAAGGAGGCTGGAGGAAAAAGAATGATATGGAAATAACTATATAAATATAAGGAGAAAGAGATGGCACAGAAACATTGAAAGTAAGTCACTTGTAAGAAAGAAGCAAAAAACTGATAGGGGCAAAAATAAAGGGAAAGAATCACTGATGACATATGGATAAGGAGGGTCATGGGGAAGAGGCAAATGTTGAAAGGAGAAATAGGAGAAGGTGGAAAAATAAAAAAAGAATGGGTTGATGGAGAATAGGTCTATTAGAGGACAAGATAAGAGAAGCAGGATTGTAGAAAGAAAAGGCAAAATTGACAAATAAAAACCAATTATGTTGAGCCCAGACAAACAGAAGAGAAGAAAGCAGAAGGTGTGTTGATAAGCAATAACCATGGAAAGTAGCAAACATAAAGTAGCTATTGGTAGAAGTAGAAGAAAAAAACAGCCTAGAATAGTTACAGAAAGATAAATGATTTAATGTCAATATGAAGGAGGGAACACCTAAAAGTAAAGAAGCAAACGTGGAAAAGAAAGAGTAAGAAATTATGACTTGGAAATATACTAGAGGCTGTCTTTTCAATACTGAACCATTTGTCTGTTAGAATATGGAATTTGTTAAAAACAGTAACTTTTACATATCTTTCTTTATTAAAAATAGGGACAGATATTGACCCCAAAGTCAGCAATTCCACTGGCAATGTAGTCATTAAGTACTACACAGCTATTCAGGCCTATTTTTTTTTAGGTTAATTTTTCCATGTAATTATATTAAATGAGTTTTGCTCTCATCAAGGGCAATTGCGATTTAGTATCTGCCCTTAACTGTAACAAATTAGCCAGACTTGAAATACAAAATGTTCTTTTCTATTGGTACACTGTAAAAGACTACCAGTCTCCACTGGTATCTTAGAGTTGCTTCATTATACAAGGAGAAAATTGGAAGAAAAGCACCACGGGCAGATGTCCTGAATGCTGTCAGAGCAGGTGACATTTATGTGATGTGACTCACCTTGACATCTCTTGGTATTCCATTACAAATCTGAGAGAGAATGTTTTCGCTTGTGGGTTGCAATTGCCTCAGGTACCCTGGTACTATCCATGTTCTTCAGCAGGGGTCAGCCCATACTCATTGTTAAACACCAGTCTAACATATGGTGACCAGCTGGCAAATTGACAGTCCTGCAATGCATCAATCTGCCCTTTCTAATAAAATATTTTGTAGGAGGTAGACCTCAAGGGATATCATGACGTTAGTTATGATGTGTCTAAAAATGTAATAGGTCTACTTTTGTTTAAATGTAGAGTTTCATTGCTTTATAATCACATTCTTTATCCAGAAAAAATCAAGAGTATATCAAAGCAAATTTTATAGCTATTTTAAACAACACCCTTCAATAATTGTCTCTTTTGAAACTGACTAGAAATGCCTACCTGAGGAAATTTTATCTTCTCATTCCTGGCAATGTAGAATATAACCTATTCCCCTCCCTACTGTACTTCATCCTTTGGCGCTCCTTTAATATTATTAATAAGGGATTAGTATCCATGCCATTTTATGGCCAAAATATTTCAACCTCTCTTTGCCATCAGCTGTTGACTATAAACTTTCTCATTTCCCCACCATGCGTTATGCCTGTATGTCCCATGTTCTCTCTAAAATTTGTGGGATTCTGTAAGGAATTTAAAATTCCACACCCACTTTTTCTTAGGGCTTTTTCTCTTGCCTATTCACATTAGTTTTTAAAGAATTTAAAATCATTTGAAAATATTAGTCACCGTTTATAATATCCCTACTCTACAACCCAGTGGTTCTTATATGCATTATCTATATAATTGTCACAGCAAGCAAGGTGGGTTTTGCTTTCCTCATGTTAATGAGGAAAAAAAAAACCAAAACCTGAATTTGGAGAGTGTAAGTGATGTATCCACACCACAAAAAGCATCCAGTAGCCAAGTCAGGATTTGAACCTGGTGTGTTGGATTCTAAAGCCAGTATTTATCATTAAACACCAGACAAACAAATGATAACCTCTTGGCATTTTCCATGTGCATAGTACTTTCATATGTACCTGGAAAAATTCAATGAGAAAAATAATCTGCTGGGAAAACAAACAACAAAACCTGAAAGTCTTATACAATTAGAATTTTGTTGGCACGGTTTATCTCAATTAAGCAGATACCAGAAAGCTTCTTGTGTACTCTAAGCCTAAAGAAACATCTCAAAAGCCAAAGTACTCCATATTGGGAAGAAATGAGAGTCACTTCCAATATGCACTCATGACATACTGCTAGGCTTCATCTACCCAGATCCCAAATTGTTGTGGCTTTCTTTGTTTTCTGCTCAAATTATGTACACTTGAAAATTTGTTGTGGCACTACAACCCCTGCTCTTAAAGCACACTCAAAAAGCAAAGCGTAAGGTAAAAAGCATTAAACAAAAATATTACTAATCGTTATAACATTAAAATATTCTGTATAGAGTACATTTATATATTTACTTATTATTTTGGTATTTCTAGTGACATCTTTACTAAAACTGTCTTCTAATAATATAAGGTGCTCTAGCTTTAGCTTAAAAATGAAATGAAAAAGAAAGTGTTCATTGCTTGAACCCTGTTGCTATTATATATTCCTACCCCAGGGCAAATGAGAGTACTGTGGTACAGATTCAAAGTTAAATTTTCATTTCTTTTTTTGTTACATTGAAGGACTACTGAAAATATAAGTATATCTTCTTCTAGACTACTAAACTCCAATCTGAAAAAAGGAACTGAGGAAAGTACAGCTCTTTTTTCCATAGAGACATGACCATTTGGGTCTGCAAAGGATCCATGGGACACATAAAATATTCCCATTTCTGGGCCCATTAAGATGGTACATTATCACATATACAAGAACTTTTAAATAATTTATGAAAGAGAAGCAGGCTAATAAGTATTTTAATATTTTAAATTTTTGAATAGATTTTATTATTTTTTTATTTGTAAATTATTATTTTATTATTATTATTTTTGGCCATGCTGAATGTGGCTTGTGGGATCTTTGTTCCCTGACCAGGGACAGAACCCTTGCCCCCTGCAGTGGAAGCGTGAACTTCTAACCACTGGACTGCCAGGGAAGTCCCTTGAATAGATTTTAATACTCAGACTACAGTTTTCTTCTTTTTTCACATAGCCTGCCTTGAGAAGCTCATTGACTCTTAACAGCTTTAACAGCAGTCTCTTTGAGAATAATTCCCAAATTTATATCTATACCTAGTATTATTCTAAACTCTCATTCCTCTTTTCAATAGGAAATTAGATATTTTCACTTACATGTTTTATCTGAAATTCAAAATATCTGTATTTGAACTCTATCCTCAAAATTATCTTTTCTTCAAAACTCAGATTCCAGTAAAATTAAAAAAAAAAAAAAGCACCTTTATTTTCCCCTATTTTTCATATGCAACACATTAGAGTCATGTTAAACACTGGCATCCCCAGGTTTTTATAAGTTGAAATTCCAATTCCAAGTTCTTTATGATGCTGCTCCCAACTCACCCTAATACATCTCCTGCTTCTCTTCCTTCTAATCATGCCCTACATTTAACATTCCTTCTTTGAAGTGCCTTTCTCCTTCTTACCCTGGGAAACTCCCACTCATTCTTCAAGACTGAGCTCAAACAGTTCCTCTTCTGTGAAGTATTTTGCTCAAGGCATAGCTGGTCACTTCCTGGGTTCCTAATAGCTATATTTATTCCTTCCCTAATTTCTACAAATCCTTGAGGGCAAACATTGAATCCAGATCTAGATTTCTGCTTTCTATATGAAGAATAGAACCAATGTATAATAGGTGCTCACTAAATATTTTTAAATGCATGCATAAATAAAAGAGTACATGAATGAACAAATAGTTCAATGAATATTGACTTCTCTTAGCATCTTCATGGACTTTATATCACTACATTTTGTTTTTCCTTTATCTATTTGAAAAATAATTCCTTAGGTAGTTAATATCTGTTTAAACTAAAAAGTCAAAACTTCCATTAAATATAATTCAGCTTCTTTTTCTAAGGTCATAATATGTTGATGAACTTTAAAAACATTTTGTAGGTCCCAAATAGTTGCAATAAATTATCCATAAGACAACTGTGAATATGTTCCCTGCGTATGTGGGCAAATTATGATGAACACCACCAACAAAAGAGCTTCAAAGTTCAAAGGGAAAAATAATATATTTAATGTTTTTATTCCTACAAATCATTTCCTTTCATTTTTATTTCTACTCTCCCACATACTATCAATTTCATCAGATCAGAAATATGATGGAAACGCTTCCTGAAGTTTTAGTTTTTCCTTGTAGGACATAAAGAAATATTCTCTGCAAATAATGGTGGAATTTGGGGGGGGGGTTAAGGGTGTTTCCCTAAGGAAAACTCAAAATATAGTACCCCCTTCTAACACATTTAATTCCCAAGAATATCTAATTTAAAACTCTGGATGTTTTGGTCTCTACAATAATGGAATTATGATTTTTTTTGTCTTTTGTTGTTATTATTAACAGACAAAAATACTTTATTCCAATAAAAAATCCATTAATAAGCATTTGTAAAATAAATCCTATGTTTACAGTAAAAATGAATCTAAGAAAATAAACATAAAAATCTGAAAGCAAAGAGTAAGCTTCCATGGAGAAATCTCTAAATGGCCACTCTGATGGCCTTGACCTTTCCTATGAGCAAAGGAAGGCAGCCTCACATTTTAAGCGTCATGATAATTACAATGATAATATTTATATAGTTGCATGCAACTGACCAGTGCATTTGTTGCCAAGACAAAGCAGAAAGGACCTGACTAATGACTCTGTGAGCACCAAGGTGAGGGCACTGAGATCAATTCTTACCCACAATCAGGGAATATGGTCACAAAATGTAAATATCAAAGACTGCCTTCAATGTGGATATTTATTCCAAGCGAAGGATGGGACAAGAAGAGGAAATTACCTGTAATCAAGGTAGCGTGCTCAACAGAACCCAAAGACTTAAAGAAAGTAAGAGAGAAGTTCATCTAGAGGGAGGATCCTTCTGCCCCAAATTAAAAATGACAAGCAACTACATACCAGAGTAATAAGAATTTAGTATCTCTTTGAGGCTCCCTCTTTCTCTAACATCTCCTGGTACAAACACATCCCTGATCATAAGGAAAGAAGGGGTGAAATTCACAGTCTGAAGCCCAATCAAAAGACAGAAGGAGGCAGTGTTTGGACTGAAGCAGTGTCTAGATTTTGCATGTCATGTGGTCGCGAGAGACAAAGAGATCAAGAGAGTGGCTGTTACAGTGTAGGCCAAGTGGTCTAGGCTGTATAAGAAAGGCAAAATAAAATGACTAAAAGTAGAGGAAAAATGAAAGGATCTGAGGCAAGAGAACATGATAAGGTTGAGGATAAGGTGTTAAAACTTTTAGACGTGAGAGAGTTAGACATAAGAGTGGGAATTTAAGTTATCAAAGTGAAAAAATAGCCTATTTGTAGATAATACTCAACGAAGTACTACAGAAGGGAAAATTAACTCCAAACTTCACTAATTAATGGTTCTTGAACACAGCAAGAATAAGGCTGATAAAATTAGTTATATTGACAAAGATTCATCTATTGGAATATATCACTGTGTTTTTTCTTTTAACCAGTTACTTTTAAACTCACTGGACATTGATTTAGGATACAGAGTTTCACAGACTGCTCTTCTTTTTTAAATACAATATTTTGTTTTTAAATATAAAATTAATTTAATATTGTTTGCATGATTATCTATCCATCACCAACTCAAATGATTATCAGTTAAATTTCTGAGAGACTGAATAGACAAAGGGACAATGACCAGACTAAATATGACAAGAGAGCTTTGACCCACAACTTCTGCCGCAACTACGTCAAGAAATTAAACCACAGTCTCTGTAGCAATTGGCCCAGAATGGACTTGAACAACAGCCAGCCTAGCTCTATTTGCCCCTGCTTTAAATTCAGTAACAATCAGAGAAAGCAAAATGTGCTACCCAAACCAATGACATACATACGATGGCCTGCTTCTTCTCTGTGTCAGCCAATCAGAGATACCTGAAGTCTTCCCTTTTTTCCATTTTAAAGCTTTCCCTCTTCCCTGACGGCCTTTGTGTCACTGCCAAAAGCAAGTGATGATGGCTACAGTGAGCTCTGAATAGTCTCTGCATGTTTTCGTTTGGCTGTTCTTTGTTTATTCCCACATTTATAACAGTTGAGGCTCCAGTGTTCTAAGACAATTCATAATTTAATTCTACCTTCCTGTAATCTCTGCAGATTCACACAATACAGAACCGTTTTGCCTCTTGGAAACTGGCAGAGTCATTTCACCAAATTCTCTGATAAATTCCCCACAGCCAGACATTGAAATACCAGATTTCACATAAAAGCGTGCTCTCACTCTCAGTGAATATTTTTTTTTTTTTTTTTTTTGCGGTATGCGGGCCTCTCCCTGTTGTGGCCTCTCCCGTTGTGGAGCACAGGCTCCAGACGCGCAGGCTCAGCGGCCATGGTTCACGGGCCCAGCCGCTCCGCGGCATGTGGGATCCCTCCCGGTCCGGGGCACGAACCCGTGTCCCCTGCATCGGCAGGCGGACTCTCAACCACTGCGCCACCAGGGAAGCCCTCTCAGTGAATTTTAATAAACAATTACTAAGGTGTTATATAAACTGAATTTTTGCCCATTACTTATCATATCAGAATACATGTAAATTTTTATCATGTAAAAATAAATGTCAGACAGAATTATTCTCCTTTATGTTAAAGTATTTCTCATTGGCATTACTGTATAATGTTTCCAGTGATTCAAAGCTCTACAAAGTAAAACAAACCAATTCTTTACAGGAGAATATTCATGCAAAAGGCAGTAATAATAGCCTATAATTACTCTAACACAATGTCCAAGAGAAAGAAAAAGAGCCATCATTTAGAGCACAGAAAAATAATTCCTCCTCCCTGATACAATATTTATTTCAAATATAGAATGAATGCCTTCTTAAAGTTATAAATTGGAAGGCCTTTTCAAAATCTTAAGTGATCTACGTATCTCATATTTTGTATTTTCAATTATTTGCTATATATTTATGTATATTTTTAACACATAAGGGAAAGAGAATTAGGTAGTTTTATCAAGTAAAGCAAAAGTCACCTTTCTCTGCTCTTATAGTTTAAATCATAAGACATAAAACTGCTTTTAAAAGGAAGAAACATAAAACTCACCAATATTTCTTATTCCCTTTGCTGTGTGGGCTAAAACATTTAAATTGCTAATATCGTTAACACATTGTGTTAGAATATAAACGCTTCACCTCAGAAAGTAAAATAAACCATGTGCAAAGAGATTCTGTATTTAACAAACAAAAGGATGTAAGGCGTAGAACATATGAATTTCATATGTTTATGCTTCCAAAAAGGCTTTAATTCTGAAGTTCCAGCTGAATAGACGAAAGGTGAGCTTCTATCCTTCTCTCTGCTCATTTGCTATTTCATCTCTCAGGATTGCATCTTGGAAAAGGAAGGTGGGGCAAAAGGGTTTTTTAGATACAAGCTTGCGTCCAGTGGGAGGTACACAGATAGTGAGAATAAAAGCACCCCGACTTCCAAACAGTTCGTCATCTGCCATCACTCTACAGTTGCCTCATCCAAGGACTCTCTTTCTACAGATGAATGCAACATGATTTCTACATGAATATTCATGAGGGCTCTTTTCTTTTTCCTTCACTTGGACAGCCTTTATTGCCCAGTCATTACTTAGGATACCCTGGATATAAGGAAAGCTGAGAGCTCAGTGTTTTACCGGAAACCCCTTTACATCTACACACTCCTCCATATTTTAGGTTAACTTCTTTTTAAATGCAATTCTTGTGTTTTCTTTTCTTCTTTTTAATTTTATTGAAGTATAGCTAGGATAACTCTTGAGTGCAGCAGGCCACGCTTAAAATGGTCAGAGTGATAAAATGCCTGAGAAAACTGGCCCACTAGCAGACAAGTAGGCTTAGCTTGCTGGTTTGGCCAAGATTCTGAGAACATACAGATAGTGTAGAAAAATAAAACCAGAAGAACTGCTGGTTGTGGTATTAACTACATAGGATGAGCCAGCCCAGCCCTTTCCCTATTTATATCTCAACTCCTAGCAAGTTTCTTCAGTTTCTCTCAGAGCTGAATGTCTGCTGTCACCATGTCCACTCCTACTTTATTATCATTCCTTCAGATCTTTTTTCTTTCATCTTTCTGCCTTGCTGTCCATCTTCCTGTTCTCCTCACCTCTTCTATCTTAGGCTACCCTAGTCCAAAATTCTCCACTGTAGCTATTGCTATATCCTTCATACCAGGACAGTGCCTGATATTCTACAGATGTTCAGTAAATGAACCCAAAAAAAGTTATAGAAAAGCCTACAATCTAGTACATCATTTTTTCAAGTGAAAACTGACACTGCATTGCATCTTAAAATATAAAATTTGATGAGGATAGATAAACCACCCTGGTATATTTCTGAACAAGCAGTTTAAAGAATATTAGTGCTTAAAGCAGCATTACTTTCCTCTAGGTATTTTCAGTTTTTTAACTGTATTAATAGTAACATTACAGTTGGAACACACTTAGAAATCGCTATTTTTTGACAAAGATGAAGTTTTGTATTTCTTATTTGAGGAAGAGTTATCATTTTCATCTTTTTCCCATAAATTTTCAGCAACTTTTAAAAATGCATCTTAAGTGACCATAAAAGATACAATTATCTAGAAAGTTTTACCTAGAACTTGTCTCCTGTTCAAATGAGGGAAAAGAATTAGATGTTCTCAAGTGTTATGTAAACCATGAAATGTAGAAACTAAGTTTAGCCAAGATACTGCTTGGACAGAATTTACCTGAGGTGAGAAAAGGAAAGGAGGGAGCATTATTCATGAAGAAAACATTAAATATTCCAACTTCCAAATATCATGAAGGGAAAACTTTCACAACCCTAGTAAATCCTAGTGGGTTTGCAGGTTAAGATGGCAAATTGTCACCTATATATAACTTTTCTTCTTCTCCAAGCATCACTGAAAATACAGATGAGTTGTCTTTTCTTTTTTTTTCTTCTTCTTCTAAAAACCTAAACCTATTAGGATGCAGAGGACAAAATGTGAGAAGAGGCAACAGCAAGAAATATTAGGAAACTAGGAAGCAGATAGCAAGTGGGAAATACTACAGTCAATCCAAGGAAGTCAGAGTCTAAATCAGTAGTGGGAAAACTAAGCATCAAACTGATTTAAACAGAACGATACGTATGACTGAAATTTGGGGTGAAAGGAGAGACCGAAAGTAGCAGTTTGATTCCATCCCCTGTTCTACACCATTGAATATCTGCCTCTCTCTCATCCCAGGAAAAGTATGGAGATTACTCCCTGAAGAGAACAAAATAGAGTCTTTGCGTTAGAGGTTTTTAGACTTATTTAAAGGGTATAGTACCTTTTACTGACAACAGGGGTATTAAGTGAACATCCGAATTCTTAATACTAAATGTAGAGACTACCAGGGACTCCACGCTCCACATCTCTGCTCCCAGAACCCTTACACTTCAGGCAGGAATTTGGAAGATGCTCCCCTGGGAAACTAATCAGTGCAAGGGAGAAAGGCTTGCTTTCCTCTAGCAAGCCTTAAGTCCTTCAGTCTGATTCTGGGAAGTCCCAGAGGCTGAAGAAAAGGAATGCTGAATTATTAGAAGATGTCACAGGTTCAGTTTAATAATGTAACATAGCTTATGTGACTGTGTGGATGGTCCTTCACCAAGGAGGAATCATGTTTCAAACACTAAAGCCTTACTTTTCTGCCCTGGAATGAGTGTATCACGATGGCAGTGACAGAAATACACAAAGAACCAGAGTGAAACCTGCTCCACCTCTCCCCGTTAGGCTGGAAGAAGCACTAAATGGTTGGTGAGCCAAGGGTCTTTGTGTCAAGGCTCAGAAATGGTTACATCAAGTTTTACAGAAGTAATTTTTCCAGCACCTGGTACAATACTTTCTAGGAATTTATCAAGATTCTATTAGCCACATATACACACTACCAAATGTAAAACAGATAGCTAGTGGGAAGCAGCCACGTACCACAAGGAGATCAGCTCGGTGCTTTGTGACCACCTAGAGAGGCGGGATAGGGAGGGTGGGAGGGAGACACAAGAGGGAGGGGATATGGGGATATATGTATATGTATAGCTGATTCACTTTGTTGTACAGCAGAAACTAACACAACACTGTAAAACAATTATACTCCAATAAAGATGTTAAAAAAAAAAAAAGATCCTACTAGCCTCTATCAGAATTGTCAGAGCCTGTCTAATTATTTGGGTCTCTCAGTTGCGGCTAGACCCCCATGGGTTGAGTCTCTGCTGGCATTGCCATCCAAAAGTGCCTGTCCTTCCTACCACATGTCATGCTTAGATTTATTGTTTTCTATCATGCCACCATCCTGATTACAATTCTTGAATAGTTCCCTATTTTCTACTTCATTTAAAAAAATAAACAAAAACCCTGTCCATTTTCTAATGACTTACATAAGCTATCACTTTCTTCATGCCCATCTTAACTTCTTCCTGTATTTATATAGTTTTCTGAGAGCCCCCAAATGGATCTAACACGTTCCTACTTCCCGGCCTCCATCCTGGGGGTTTTATCACTTATATCATCTCACTCCGCAATTCAATCCCCATATCTCACTCAAAGTCTCACTCAAAGTCAAATACAAACTTCACTTGTTCAGGTTTCATTCTCTGCTTATTCTGGTCTCCATTGCTAATCCCTCTCTTCCGAAATCCCAATGTATTTACAGCTAGAAGCATACAATTATTCTTATTTTTAATGTGTCATTTTTGTTTCTTCTTGAAGAAAGGACTGGTTCTTGTTCTGTGTTTAGCACGAGGGTGAAGATTTGTAATACAATGAGTAGGTACCCAGATTCTGAAATTGAACCAGCTCCAATTCAGAGTCATTTGTGTGTCCTGGAGCAATTTACCTGACATCTATGAATCTCAGTTTAACAATAAATTAGAGAATATAACAATCAAACTGTCCTGAAAATAAAAACGAGAAAACATGTATATTCATCATAGTGTAGTACAGAGTAAGCATTCAAAGTTTACTATTATGCCTCTTATTAATAATAAAATAGTAAAGAAAATGAGAAAACAGAGCATTCAGTAGCACTTTAGAGAATATAATTTATTATTTTTTCTTATTTAAAAAATATACAGTTATTTAAAAATGTGTATGTGGGACAGAGACTGTATGCCTACCAACTGATCGACTACTTGTTGATAAATATTATACTGGCAGATCCCACTGCAAACAAACTAAAACACCTCCAATGAGATAAATGTGATGTGGGCAGAATTAAGGAATAATCTATAAATAAAACTGCTAAACTTAAACCTCAGTAAAACATTGCAGTGTCTGAGAAAAACTCTTAAAACAATTGGAAGTGAAAATAAGAACAAGGTTTCCTCCATTTTAAAACAATTGGAGATTTATCAGTTTATATGAACTGAAATTAAACTGAATGTGGGTGCAGTTCGAGTGTAAAAGATTGTCAGAAACTGAAATTCAATTTTGCTCCCCTACCTTTACTACAATTTGAACACACAGTATTCCTGTTCTGCGGCTGCCTTTGGCAGCAACACGTATAGGTTGTGAGAATGTTGGACTGATTAGCTTTTGCAAAACATGACACGTCTTATTTTCCAATGAGTTATCACTCTGTGGAGTTGTGAATCTTCTTCTAACACACTAGTTACAGATTACAACACTCTCAAAGTCACTGAGCATCCTTTCCAAAGTCATATTTCAGCATCCCTTCCAACTTGATTCAAAGTATGTCAACAGCAAAACATTAATTCCTTTGGGAGGGAAACAGATATAGAGTAGGGAAAACTAAAGTATATATCTTTATCACCTGTTGGTGACATATCCTTACCTTTCCACCTTTTGTTCTACTCTCCAACCTTATTTCCCTTCTGTCCCAGTCTGGGTCCAGTCAGTTATTTCAGTATATTCTTTCTAGTAGTTTCAATTCTCTCATCCCCCTGAATTCTACTGAAAATTCCTTAACATCCTAGGACTTCAGGTAAGTCTAATTCACTAGTTCTCTCAAAACAGGCGAAGAGAATCTATTCACTCTGCTAATAAATGTATTAGGTTTTGAACTGGTGACTAACTCTAAGTAAATGACTGAGTGAATAATCTTTTAGGTTAACTACTTTTTTTTTTTTTTTTGCAGTACGCGGGGCCTCTCACTGTTGTGCCCTCTCCCGTTGCGGAGCACAGGCTCCAGACGCACAGGCTCAGCGTCCATGGTTCACGGTCCCAGCTGCTCCACGGCATGTGGGATCTTCCCAGACCGGGGCACGAACCTGCGTCCCCTGCATTGGCAGGCGGACTCTCAACCACTGCGCCACCAGGGAAGCCCAGGTTAACTACCATTTATATCCCCGTATCTGTTTCTGTTTTGCTACCCAAGCTCTCACTCCACTTTTGCCTTTTCAAGGCTTCACATATTCCACAGTTGACATCACTTAGCAAGTAAAATCTATTAGGCATATACTTCCTTAAATTCCCTCCGTTTATTCATACATTTCCTTCCTCCTTTAGAAACAGATGTTTCCTCCGCTTTCCCATGATTCCTAGAAAAAGTATTCCTATATGTCTCTGTTAAACGATAGATACTTTTGTTGTTGCTGTTTGTACTTATGGTAGTATTATACTTACACTTTTTAAAACTACTAAGCTTGCTACATTTACACATTAGAAATACTGATATACCTAGCATGTTTCATAAAATGATTGAATTTTTATATTCATGCCACATTTTCTTCTCTATATTTTTCTCATTTTCTAACTTCTAGCCCTCCACATTAATTTAATCTATTAATATGAAAATTTTATTTTAGAGATCCCTTGTAAATATTAAAAGGCACTATATGCATTCTTTATGTAGCAAAGTATAGTATTAATACTTCTAAATTTTCCCTGAATATAAAAATAGACCATTTAACTCTGATCTCACTTATATGTTCCCTGGGTAATGTTGCTACTTCACACAGTCCTTCTGTGTTGTCGTCATTGTTCCGCCAAAGCTTATTTGAAAAGACCAGCATGGTTTCTGATTTATTTGCTCACCATTGCTTCTTGCATCTTAATTCTTCTCTAAAGGTAGCCTTTTCTGGCTATGTAATTTGAAATTCATCACTTTAATAGGTCATAGACTTGAAGTCACTATTTCTTAAAGACCTTTATTTGACCTAGACTCCAAGGAAAATAATTTTGATGTTCCCTCAGGCTGTTGCATAGAAATATTTCTAGTTTCCTTTTTAGAGGCACAGCTCTAGGCTTTTCCAAGGACCTCATCTCTAGCTCCCCTGACTATGTGTCTCTTATTAATGCCATGTGGGCATTAAAATTAAAATCTTTGTATTCAACATTTAGGATCTATATATGGGTTAAAGAATAAACACAACGAGTTGGTGTCAAGAGCTTAAATTTATGTTACTCCACTGTTTTTTGTTTGTTTGGGTATTTGCTTATTCCTGGCTCCTTCTGAGTTCAAGTTGTTCTTTCTTTTTAGTTAATTAATTGAAATTGTTAAATGTCTTAATTCATTCAACACATTATTGTATACTATACATATATATGCATATGAATATGCTATAGTATGTGCAACTACATATATGTATATATATATGCATTCTATTTAGGCTGTTATAAGTTCTGGGTATAAAAAAAAAATAAGTCAAATTTCATATTTTCACACCACTTATGCTCCATTAGGGATATGGAGGAAGAGCGTGTGTAAACAAATGAACTAGGTAATCCAAGAAGTGCTAACTGTAAAGTAGAAAGTAACAGGATGTTGTAACATAGAGAGACAGGCTGGGGGGAGTCTTTATGCCATCTGGCCAGGAAAGGCTTCTATGACGGACATTCTAGCTAAGATTAGAAGATACACCATGTAAACTCATGCAGGTTAATCCTTATATCTGTTTTTGTTTATTTCTTTCTTTCCCTATTTCTCAGTGTTTATGCTCTACCCTTTTGTCTCATTTTTGGCTACAGCTATTGAATAAAAGTTGAATAACTTTTACAGTTTCATTCTATCCCTCCCCATTTCCCCTGTCCCTTCAACCTAGCATATATTCAAGTTATTCAGAAATCTCTAAATCTTGTCTTGATGATTTGCCTCCTTTAAGTTACTACTTTGAGTATCTTTGTTTTATCACCTGCTCTTTTCTCATCTACTTTGTAAAGAATTAATAAGGCTTTTTAATCTCTCACCTAAAATTTAGTGAAGCTACTCAAACAAAAGTAACCATAAATTGAGAATTGCCAAAACTATACTATCTTTTCAATCTTTACACTAATTAGGATCTCTTCAAGTAAAACACTTAATTGATAACTCACTGAAACTTCCTTAACTCTGGTCCAAGAATCGTTCTTTGCATATTACACAATTTCTTATTGAGTGCTCTGTCTTTATGGGATCCTATCTCCTCTGACCACTTCTTAAAAGCTTTTTTTTCTCATGGCTTTGTCCTTGATTGTTTTTCCTTCTAACTTTAGATTCTGCCTATATATATATACTCTTTATACAATATGGTAAGAAAGATTAAGAGAACTCTCATTGACACATTTATCAAACTGAGGTTAAAACATAGTTCTTAGTTCAGGTTTCTTTCCATGATGTGTTGTTTCCCATATAAATGTATGGGTACTTCATGTATGTCTAAACTCTAATTCAACTTTCTACTGGAAATATGTTTCCTTCATGTGTGTTTCCTATCTAGGTTAATTATATCAGTGTCATAAACATTTTATTAATCTTCACTTTCAGAATAAACCAACAGAATAAGCATGGGTGATTTAGTTATTTAGAAGAATGTAAATGTTACATTAACTATGAATATAAAAGAGGTATACTAGAAAGAAGTTGTGTTACAAATGAGATGTAGCAGAGGAAGCAGTAACAGGCAAAAGAAAGAGTAAGAGTGGGTATTTCTTCAACATACAGAGTGAGAAGTTGAGATATAACTAATATACATATAGCGAGAAACACTTTATGGATAACATATCAAGGTCTATAAATATAAGTAATAAAATATATAAATTCATGAAACTAAGGAAAAGATAGAAGAAGAGATGAACAGTCATATAAATGACCTACATTCTCATTTGCAGGAAAAGTCAATAAACCATATCTCAGAAAGTGTATTGTTTAGAGATATAGAGATAATCACATGGAATGAAATCATAAGGTTAAAAGTACATGCCTCCCCTTTGTGGAGGTAAGGATGTTTCTCATAAATTTTTATTATTCAATTGGTTTCACTTTGCTATTTCTCTCTCCATATACATATAATATGTAGAATATAGTATTGCTATATATAATATATTGGTATTTTTTACATATGAGGAAAACGTACGTGCATGTGTGTGTGTGTGTTTAGTGTTGTCTGGGTCAAATTTCCTAGGAATATGGTAACGCCTTTCTACATGTAAATTTAAGTTTAGTATTATGTATGGAAAACTTTCTTGGTTTATACTTTTAAATATTAGCTGTTTTATTATTTCTTTTTTTTCTAAGTATCTAACATATGTCTATCAGATCTCCTTTGCCTCTTCTCCATTTCAAGCTATTTTTCTCTGAGCCTTTTCTTATTTTTTTTTTAAATCTTTATCTCACAGTCATTCTCTTGGTTAATCCCCTGCTTGTCCTCCCCTTATGGAATTTTTATCTGAATCTATTTTCCTTTGGACACTTTATAATTTTTTTTTAGATATTTTTGTCCTTTAATTTTTTTCCCTAAGTTTTATTAACTCATTGCATTCCTCATTTCATTTTTTCATTTTTTTAAAAATTTATCTTCTTAGTTTTTGATCTTCTGAGTCCAGGTTTTAAAAACATGTATCTTCAACTCTTATTTTTTGAAATTCACTGTAGTTTGGAGTGTTGTGTTATAGTTTTATTGTTGTTTTGTATTTGTTTTCTAGATGGAAGGTTTTCATCAGCTGAATTGTTTTGATTCTCACTTTTTTCAGCTTTATTGAGGCATAACTGACAAAATTGTAATATATTTTTAGTGTACAATGTGATGATTTGATATATATATATATATATATATATACAATGTGAAATGATTACCACAATCAAGTTAATTAACACATCCGTTACCTTACATAATTACCTTTTTTGTATGAGAACTCTTAAGATCTACTCTCAGCAAATTTCAAGTATTAATAGCTGTGGTCAATATGCTATATATTAGATCCTCAGAACTTACTCATCTTATAACTGAAAGTTTCTAATCTTTGATCAGCATTTCTCTACTTCTCCCACCCTCCAGTCCCCACCATTCTATTCTCTGTTTGACTTTTTTTTTTTTTTAAAAGATTCCACATATAAGTGATACCATCCAGTATTGGTCTTTCTCTGTCTAGCTTATTTCACTTAGCCTAAGGCTCTCCAGGGTCATCCATGTGTCACAAATGAGTAGGGTTTCCTTTATTATTTAAATTTATCATATACACAAATTTACTTTTTATATATGACATTTTCTCTATCTACTCATTCATTGATGGACACTAAGACTGTTTCCATATCTTGACTATTGTGAGTAATGCTGCAGTGAACCTGGAAATACCAATAACTCCTAAAGATAATTATTTCATTTCCTTTGCATATGTACCCAGAAACACGTTCATTTTCTATATCTCATTACATAGCTTTGCATGTCATCGGTCTGAATCTCTTTGATTTTAGACAGGGCTCCTGGACCAAGAATACTCTCTTTAATCATTACTGTGAAGTATACTTTCTTTAATGGATAACATTTTTGGTGGTGGTGGGGAAGGGGAGGGGTTGACATATATTGTGATTCTCTTTCATTTCTCTAGGTTCCTTCTTACTTCCTATCTATGTCCTTTTCGATCACTGACATACCTTCAGTGTCACTTGTCCTATTTTCCTTTTTTTTCTCAAAAGTGACATTTCCCAAATCCAGACCCATTCAATTTTAAGCTCAATCTCTATAGTTAATGTTGTAAAATGACAAGTCACAGACCTGTGGTTCAGTATTTTAGCACTTAGCATCAGGTGTTCTCATTTTGGTCCAATTTTCTTTCGTGCTTTATCTATTGCTTTATCTATCACATTCCTCCCATTTCTACTAGGTGTTTTAATTTTCTCAATGCCTGCTTTCCAGATCCATAGGTTTATGTCGATGACAGAGTACCAGCAGTAGCTCTGTTGGAATTTGGTGTTTATTTCTCTACTTAAAGGTAGTACTTTGAAACTCACACTATTTTCTGTATCTTAATAATGTTGAAAGCTGACATCACTTTTTATTTGTGCTTCTTTTTAGTCTTAACTTTTGGGGAAGTTTGCACGAAACGACTGAAGTTTAGTCAACCTCCACTCTCCTAGGACTAACTTGAAGCAAAATTATAAATTATTTAAAATACCTATATACTTATCATAGAAAATTAACAAATTATAGAAAAGTAAAAGTAATTAACTTACCCACCACTAAACTACCAAAACATAGTCAGTATTTAATACCACTGTAGTATAGTTTCTAATACACAGGCACATTCACGTCTATGTTTTATATATATATAAAATATACGTATGGAGTAGAGGGGGAGAAGTTTCTCAGAATCTTTGTAGAGACTGAGCAATAGGTTAAAACTGAATTCTGTGTATGAAAGGAAATGGTAAGACATTTAGAAGTCATGGTAGGGGGTTAGAAAAAAATGGCAAGAACCAAGAGGGGCAAACATAAACTGGTATCTAACAGGCATTCTTTATGAAATTGTATATATAATATACAGATATAGATAGATATAGATATTAAAAGTCTGTGAAAGTTTTTAGTTTATATATAGCGCCAAATTACCACAAGGCTTATATCAATATATGTTTTCATTACCATACCTTCTCTGTAAAGGGCTATTTTAAAAGTTTTGGCCAGTTTTACAGAATTAAACGGTACGTTATTTAAAATATTTTAGGTTAAAATATTTTCACATACTTAAAGCTCATACCTTTTATGGGGAGAAATTGGTGAGCTATCTGCTCATATTTTTTGCCCATTCTTCTAGTAGGACAGTTAAAAAATTTTTAATGTCTGTAAGTATTCTTTATATACAAATGACATCCAATTTTTGTTATTTTTTGTTATAGATGTTTACCCAATTATCCATTTATATTTAAGTGTGGTTTAGGACATTCTATTGACATTTTGAAATTTTAATGCCACTCAATTTAATGATCCTTTTTTATGAGTTCTTTGTCTATAATGCTTAGAAAGCTTTCCTCAATCTTAATTTTAATGAAATATTCATGTATATTTTTTCCATTTATTATTATTTTAAAATTACATTTATTTCATTACTCCATCTAAAAGTTATTTTTGTGCTTAATGTACAGGGATATAAATAAATAGTTTTGTAATTATACTAGGTCTGCTTCAGAGTATTCTTCTGTTCTGTGGCTTTTATAATTACATCAAGACTAAATTATTTTAATTGTTGTAGTTTTGTACATTTTAGTAACTGGTATTGCTCTTTGGCTAGCTCTGTAAAATAATATTTTGAAGCTATAAGAAACATGTTTATTACTTCTAGAATATACAATGTATGATTCCTTTGTGTATATCATTAAGTCACTGTAATTTCAAATACATCTAGTTGATATCTCAGTATGTAGCTATGAAAATCAATCATTCAGATAGCTCCAATAGAGATCATAACTTGATTTACCACTTTCTTTGTAATAAAAAAAAGAAAAAAAAGCTAATACGATACACAGAGAAGGTTCCTGATAGTGAGGACATAAATTGGTTTCTAAAATTATTCCTCAGCAGTTTATGAGAAACTCTGCCACATTTATTTACCAAAACCTCTAGAAGAACCTACGTACAACTTTCTAATTCTTTATTATTTGCTTTTCCCATACCACTTAATTTTTAGCACCTGACACTCAGAGAAACTTAAGGTTTCACTAATGTGACAAATGTTTCTAACATTATAAATTTACACATCATTTCCCACATAATTACCTTGTGAAGTCTGTCATCTCCATCATGATCATACACATCTTCTTGGCAAGAACAATGATATCGTTGCTCGTATCGTCCCATATCTCAATCTCAGCATCCAGCTTACTCTTTACTTTCTTGAAATCAGCAACTTGCTCAGCTATCTTTTCCTTTTCTGCCTCAGGCAATTGAGTCATCTTAGCCTAAAACAGGGGATAATTAGATTTATAATCATTCCACTAGGTCAAAATACATTTTAGGAAAAAAGTGATCATTATAGGATGTTCATAAAACTTGTTCATTTAAGAATAGAGACATATCATTGTTTTTTTAAAGTCATATAATAAAACTTTCCAGGTTTAATTTTTCATATAAATATCTATTGAATATAACTGTTTGCTCTAGAAGTACAATGTTAAATTTAATACAAAAGTATGATTTAATATCTGACATATTTAAATCTACTCCTTAATATAAGCGTATGACTTCTCACATTTCTAACGTATTAAAATTTTAACTTAATTCAAACTTAATGTAACTCCTCACATGTTAGAAAAGCATATACCTTATTTAATTTTATTAATAGTATGCTTCAAAAGGTAGAAGTATAACAAACTATAGCTTGAAATGAGACTGTTTATCGATGTATGTATATACATTGATAGATCCTTATGTAAACGATGAATACACATTGGTAAACAGTACAGTATACATTTATAAATTGTATGTATACAGACAAGCACATATATAAAATCCTAAGGATTAATGTGTATATGGTGCATATAAACATATTCAAGTGTGTATGTGTGTTACAAACTATCTGGGGAAGAATAAAAATGTTATGGGCAGGGTTTATTAAGTCAGCCCTCCCTAATTAGCATCCTGAGTTTTGAGGTGCTATTTTCCTATACACAGTAAACTTAATGCACTGGCATAGTACTATTCTTTGTATATGTCATATTTTGAACAGTATGCAAACTTGCTTCTTGCACTTGCAATTTAAAATGTGGGATGGTAGAAAACTATCTATACCCCTAAACTACCATATTCACAACCACAGCACCTGGGACCTATGACTTTTTGTCAGATAAAAAAGAACTTTGGGGCTTCCCTGGTGGCGCAGTGGTTGCGTCCAAAAAAAAAAAAAAAAAAAAAAAAGAACTTTGAAATAAAACTGATTCGATAATAATAATCAAGGCCATAAAATTTCATGAGATTGTCTGTTCAATCATCTTGTCAAAAAAGAAGTCCGGGGTTTCCCTGATGGTGCAGTGGTTGGGAGTCCGCCTGCCAATGCAGGGGATGCGGGTTCGTGCCCCGGTCCGGGAGGATCCCACATGCCGCGGGGCGGCTGGGCCCGTGAGCCATGGCCGCTGGGCCTGCGCGTCCGGAGCCTGTGCTCCTCAACGGGAGAGGCCACAACAGTGAGAGGCCCGCGTACCGCAAAAAACAAACAAACAACAAGAAAGTCCGTACATAATCCAATAGTAGAAGAAGTAAATAGGTTTGAGAAGGAACATTTAAAAAGGATAAATCATATAAGTGGAATTTACTTATTTGATTATTCACAGGGAACATGTGATACCTACAATGCCTATATATTAATATTTCCAGATGCTGATTTCTAGTTCACCTATAAATGGGGAAATTGGAAGAAATCACCTCACAAAGCTTTACAAAAACGTGGTTACTAGGTTCAGAATACTAAAAACACACTTTATTGAGGCAATAGTGTACAATAGCAATAAAATTAACTATATGAAATGAAGGAATTATAAGAATGGTCAATGGAAAATCCGACCAAAATATAAAAATCAAAGAAGCAATATAAAATATGTGTCATTTATTATCTACCATAAGCCTAATTCGGGGTCTAAAATAACTTGACATTTGTAAAATCTCAGGATTAGTTATCCATGCTTCAGTTCTAACCTATTAAAGAAACTAAACGATGAAGCTTTCTGAAGTCTTCTTTAAGCTCCTTAGCATAAGGCTTGATACATATTGAGTTCACAATAAATGACAGTTATTCCATACTGAATAAAAAATAAAAATATATTCACATATCTTGCACTTAAAATTTGCTTTCTTTTCATGATATATTTTATTTTATTTTAAGAACTAAACTAAGCTATGAGACTAAGTTTTTTTGTTTTTTGGGGTTTTTTTTGCGGTATGCGGGCCTCTCACTGTTGTGGCCTCTCCCGCTGCGGAGCACAGGCTCCGGACGCGCAGGCTCAGCGGCCATGGCTCACTGGCCTAGCCGCTCCGCGGCATGTTGGATCCTCCCGGACCGGGGCACGAACCCGTGTCCCCTGCATCGGCAGGCGGACTCTCAACCACTGCGCCACCAGGGAAGCCCTAAGTTTTTAATTGATGAGTGTACAGATGACTCTTCCTTAGGAGCTGAAAATAGTTTGTAGTTCCTTTTCTCAGGAAACGTGGCCTATGTGACACATTAAAGGAAGAGCAGCTTTTACTGCTGCTGGTATGTGGCAAAGCATGTAAATAAAGACACAACTCTCTTATGTCTGAAATCAATAGTATACAAGCCATTAAGAAAGCTGTAAGCTACTAATGCACTAAACTAGCTCAAAAATAGAAATGAATTTTCTCCTTCTTAACTACTGGTCATTATCATTCTCTCCATTTTCACAAAAATGTATTTAAACTTCCAAATGATAACAGCTATAGACCAATTTACTTGGGGTCTCTTTTTACAGCCTTTATCTCAGAGATAATAAATGCATGACTCTGGATCTAAGAAATAATTTTGATGTGTATACTGGCATACAGTGGAAAATTTTTCACTATCCTCATGCTAAAATTCAAACCATTTAAGAGGTGATCTGGTTAAGTGTATTCCAAGTTCTGTTCCTTGGAAGGCCATTGATTCACAATATGACCTTGAGGAAGTCACTTAACTCTCCTGTCTACATTTCCCCAGACACAAAATGACAATAACTGCAACTGCTATCCACCTACCATGCAGGAAACAGAGTCGATTATTGGACAGTATTGACTGACCCTGTCCTGGACAAGAATCTCATGGGTTGCACTCAGTTTCCTTAATAACATCTCAACTCACATGGTGAATTACAATTGGCAGATATTTACTTTTGACAAGATAAGGGCCAAAAGTTGGGCAATAGTTTACAAAACTAAAAGTTCTGGAGAATTCTGACTCTTTTTTTTACAAGAGGAACAACAGGGACAAAAAAGCATTAAATTACTGACTGACACCTTTACTGAAGATTTTTAGTGCTTCTGTGAATGATTTATCATATGCCATCAATCAATTGCAATCACTATGAAAATGTCAAAACAGAACTTCAGAGAATACTTGATATTTAGGAATTCTGGGTGAATGTTCCTTGTTGGATTATTTCTTGCTGGATAAGCAAAGAAACTGAGGTACAAAGCTCAAGACAAATCACGTAAGTGGAATCTCTGATATTTATTGCCAGCTGGCTAAGTGGCTCTGCTGCTGCTCACATATGTAGAACACAACTCTGATATAAACAGCTAATAAAGGCTTTTGGAATCCCTGCCATCCAAATGAAATTACATTGTATGTTAACTGATTCGAAAATCTGTTCCGAAAGACAATGAAAGTAACATTTATATATGTCAAACACTCTTCTAGGTGCCTTAACATATATTTAAAATTTAATCTTCATAAGAGCCCTCTGAGGTAAGAACATTATTATGCTAAGATTACGAAGCTGAGTCTCTAAAAGGTAAGTGATTTACTCAAGATTGTAGTGTTAGTAAATGGTAGAACCAGGATGAAAACCCAGAAACTCTGACTCAAATTTTTGTTCTATCACCATGCCTGCAAACAAGAGGAATACTGCCCACCGTAGGCCAAAATATCTACATTCTCCTAGCTGATATTTCTCTATCACCTTCTACTTTTGAATGTAATTGTTCTCCAAAATATAGCCACATATCTTTTACAATATGTTTTCTTACTTGCAAACTAGAAAAAAATGATATTCACATCATGGGTTATTTTAGATATCAAAAGAATGAATGTATATGAATATACTTTTTAAAATTTGTTAAGTGCTATAAAATGCTGTTACTCATACTAAGAGATTCAGTTCTTCACTCTATACAGTTAGTGATCCTCAGAATTCTACTTCTCAGGTTATTCTCCTCTCTTCAACAAAAGTTGTGTGTTCCCATTAGCCTATTAGGCATTTTCAAGTATACATATATCATTTATAATTTTAGCTCTAAAACAGAGGTAAGCAGAATTTTTCTGAAAGGGCAAGATAGTACATAGTATACATTTTGCAGGCCGTACCATACCAATCTATTGCATTACTTAACTCCACTGCTGCTGTAATGTGAGAGCAGTCACAGAACCTGTGCTAACAAATGAGCATGGCTGTGTTCCCACACAACTTTATATGGACACTGAAATTTCAACTGCCTATAATTTTCACACATCACAAATACTATTCTGATTACATCTATTCTAATTTTTTTCAACCATTTAAAAATGTAAAAATAAAGCAAACCCCAAAACAACAACAACAAAAAGCCCATAAAAAACCCAAAACAAAACAAAACAAAAACATTCCCAGCTCATGGGCTGTACAAAACAGTCAATGGGCCAGATTTGACCAGCTGGCTATAGTTTGCCAATGCTTGCTAAATCCTTTATCTTTATGTTCATTTCTGTCAGTAGTACTGCCATCCAGTCTTGAAATCTCATTTAAAAAATAAAAATTCTCCCCTTTTATCTATCCTGTTCTGATAGGCACAACATTTGTCAATTTTATCACTAACACTTTTACCACATCCATCTCTTTCTTTGTCTTCCTATTACTATTATACAAGTTTGGGTCTTAATTTTCTCTTTCATTTTCAATCCTTTTGTCTTGCCACCATTTGATTCAATCTTTCTGACTGACAGAATTGTGCAGTTCTTCAGCTAAAAAACACCTTTCATGTCTCCTTATTGAATAAAGACTATAAATTCCTCAAGTATCACCATTAAATTGAATTAAAGTAGAAAATTCACATAGAAAAATGCCCAAATCTTAAATGTACAGTTGAACAACTTTCACAAACTGAGGGAATCAATCCACGTACCTAGCACCCAATTAAGAAAAAAACAGCATCACCCCCAAAAGTCACTATCTCCCAAGAGCAACCAAATAACTACCTGTATATCTAGAACTATAGATTTTCCTGTTTTTTAACCTTATAAAAATGGAATAATAATATATATACTCTTGTACCTGGCTTTTTATGTCCAACATTTGTATATTTGAAATACATCTATATGATTGCATGGAGTTATAGTCTGTTTATTCTCATTGCTCTATACAGAGTATTCCACTGTGTAAACATATACCATTCATTTATCTGTTTTTCTATTAATGGCCTTTTGGGAAGCATATTTTTGCCTATTATGAATAGTAAATATTCTTATATTTTTCTTTTGGGGCACTTATGGGTGCGTTCTTCTTCAGTCTACATCGAGGAGTGAAATTACTATGACACAGGCATCACCATGACCTTTGCCCCTACCAGCTTTTCTTTTTATTTATTTATTTATTTATTGGCTGCATTGGGTCTTCGTTGCTGTGCATGGGCTTTCTCTAGTTGCGGTGAGTGGGGGCTACTCTTCATTGAGGTGCGCGGGCTTCTCATTGCGATGCCTTACCTTTGGTGCAGAGCACCAGCTCTAGGCACGCGGACTCAGTAAGTGTGGCTCACGGGCTCTAGAGCACAGGCTCAGTAGTTGTGGTGCACGGGATTAGTTGCTCCGCGGCATGTGGGATCTTCTGGGACCAGGGCTCAAACCCATAACCCCTGCATGGCAGGCAGATTCTTAACCACTGTGCCACCAGGGAAGTCCCCCTACCAGCTTTTCAATATCATTTCATCTTCCTTTCAATGTCATTTCATCTTCCACTGTACCCTCAAGCTAAACCAAGCTATTTGCTGTTGCAGTTAAATACCTTAAGATATTGTCCATTAATTATTTTGTTCATCTTCTTTCCTTTCCCCATCTCTGTTGGTCCAAACTTAATCATATTTCCAAGCCCAATTCATACAGTATATCCCCCTTTCTTCTCCAGAAAAAAGGAGATATATTATGTAATTATATATTATATTATATAATATATAATTATTCTTTTAAAGGTTTCAGAACATGTTATCAGTTTTTCCCTCAGGATGTTTATACTGTTCTCTATTGTAGCCTAATTATTTGTAAATGTGACTATCTTACCTCACTATAGGAAAGGTCTTTGAAAACAGAATCATCTTTCAGAGTAATAGTGGTGAATCTGTCTATCTTATTTGCTTTTTTGTGGGTCTTTTTGGTCTTCTGCCCCAGACTATAAGATTCCTGAATGTAGGAACATATACATGATAAATGTTTGTTTGCAGTTGTTAACAGAAACTGTCAAGACATAAAGAAGAATAGGCCTGTGGGATCAAAATTTTATAGCACTGATCTTGCATTTTGTCACTTACATTTACACATTTTCTAAGCTTCTACCTGTACAAGGTAGAAATTAATTTCTCTTATTTTTCCTGTCCACTTTCTTAAAATTTTTTTAAATTTAATTTTTATTTTATATTGGAGGATAGTTGATTTACAATGTTGTGTTAGTTTCAGGTGTACAGCTAAGTGATTCAGTTATACATATACATAAATCCATTCTTTTTCAGATTCTTTTCCCATGTAGGTTATTACAGAATATTGAGTAGAGTTCCCTGTGCTATACAGTAGGTCCCTGTTGTTATCAACTTTATATATAGTACTGGGTATATGTTAATGCCCAAATCCTAATTTCCTGTCCAGGATTTTGTTATTCCTCTAAGACTATATTAATAGCACAACTGATCTTCTCATTTTTTATCTACGTTTTAATTTCATTGCTCATCACTACTACTTAAAATGTTGATATACCTATATTAGTTCTTTACTTAAACACTTTAAATGATTTTTATTAACACTTAAAAAAGATAAAAAGGGGGCTTCCCTGGTGGCACAGTGGTTGAGAGTCTGCCTGCTGATGCAGGGGACATGGGTTCGTGTCCCGGTCCGAGAAGATCCCACATGCCGCAGAGCGGCTGGGCCCATGTAAAAAAAAAAAAAAAAAAAAAAAAAGATAAAATGAAAAAAGTGATAATAGAAAAAAATGCAAAAATTTGTTGTCATACAGACCTCCATTCAAACTCCAGCTCTGCCAAGTACTAGCTTTGTAGATAGTAATGCAACCATCCTAGACCCGAGTTTCATCACATGTTAAATGATGACAATCTTATTAGAGATTTTCTGACAATTAGAGTTATGTCTGTAAATAGTGATACCTAGAATACACTAGGGACTTAGTAAATGGTGCTTACGATTAATGTATATAAATATGATAGCCTTGCCTCCAAGACTTTCTACAACAGCGTGGGAAAGGACAGTTAAAAATATTCACTTAGCTACCTCACAGAGTTTAGGTAGAGATCAAGTAGTATATTTTGAGTGAATATATTCCATAAGCAATAAACTATATGGTAATAGAAGCTCACTATAATTCTCTTATTTTCAGAAGCTCTAGAATCCAAATTGCTTATTTTACAGATAAGGAAACTGAGTTCCAGGGAAGAGAAATGTCTTGAAAAATATTACCCAGCTGGTTAATGGCAGATTTGGTACATAAATCCACCTGTTGCCATTATTAATAGTTCTCTCTTCCCATAAAAATGTTCTGCTTTACTTAGCTATAACTTTTTTTTGCTACAACTTTTACATGAAAATTGAATTCTTAAGTAAATCATATGACTCTGTTACATTCCCTATCCATAAACCTGGATGGAACACAGAAATAGTATTTTATTAATAAGTAAGCCACAATTACTAGTTTTTATAAATATTAGGGAATTCCTAATCAATTAGTATTACTCATGTGGGTGGGTAGCTAGAACTCAACATTCAAAATGAAATGTTTTATAAACTTTTAAAATGTATGCCTGGTGTATGCATATTGGTTAAATATTACTAAAAGGGGAATTCTTGTTCTTACCTTCAGAGTACACCTAATTTAATAATAGCATTTATAATTTTTAAAATAAGCCCAGAGGCATTTCGGAATGGATATATTTTTAATATATCAAAAACATAAGCAGTAGAACGTTTCACTGGAGTTTAGAAAATCTAAAGTACTGCCGGCAGAAATTCAACTTAATTAAAATTGAGAGAACAAATTCATAAAAAAAGATTTTTGGACTGATTTTTTAAGCATACTAAATTGTGATTTCAAACATTCATGAGAATTCATTAGAGAAAGTTTTCCATAATATTTTAAAATGATATTTAGGGATTAAAATTGGACTCTGCTTTAAGGAATAATATACATTTCTACATTTTTATATTAGCCCTTTAAATCAAATTTACAAATATATTAGCTTTAAAAAGCTTTCAGCTTCCCCACCTGTCAAAACTAGCACTCTTAAAACCTTGTGGGGTACACTCACAGATTCCTATCAGCTATAAAACTATCTCATTTTATTATAAAACCTTATAGGCTTCAGGGGCTGGGTTGAAACACAGTATTAAATCATTAGGCTTACTTGATTGATTGCCTATTTTCTTTTTTTTTCTCATACCAAATAAACCTGCAACCCTCTTTTTAATTTTTAAAATTTTTGGAATTTTATTTATTTTTTTATACAGCAGGTTCTTATTAGTTATCCATTTTATACATATTAGTGTATACATGTCAATCCCAATATCCCAATTCATCACACACACATACCCCGCCCCACCACCACCCCTTTTTTTTTCCCCCCTTGGAGTCCATACGTTTGTTCTCTGCATCTGTGTCTCAATTTGTGCCCTGCAAACCGGTTCATCTGTACCATTTTTCTAGGTTCCACATATATGCGTTAATATACGATATTTGTTTTTCTCTTTCTGACTTACTTCACTCTGTATGACAGTCTCTAGATCCATCCACGTCTAAAAAATTATCCAGTTTTGTTCTTTTTTAAGGCTGAGTAATATTCCATTGTATATATGTACCACATCTTCTTTACCTATCCATCTGTTGATGGACATTTAGGTTGCTTCCAACCTGGCTGTTATAAATAGTGCTGCAATGAACACTGGGGTGCATGTGTCTTTTTGAATTATGGTTTTCTCTGGGCATATGTCCAGTAGAGGGATTGCTGGGTCATATGGTAATTCGGTTTTTAGTTCTTTAAGGAACCTCCATACTGTCCTCCATAGTGGCTGTATCAATTTACATTGCCACCAGCAGTGCAAGAGGGCTCCCTTTTCTCCACACCCTCTCCAGCATTTGTTGTTTGTAGATTTTCTGATGATGCTCATTCTAACTGGTGTGAGGTGATAACTCATTGTAGTTTTGATTTGCATTTCTCTAATAATTAGTGATGTGGAGCAGCTTTTCATGTGCTTCTTGGCCATCTGTATGTCTTCTTTGGAGAAATGTCTATTTAGGTCTTCTGCCCATTTTTGGATTAGGTTGTTTGTTTTTTTAATATTGAGCTGCATGAGCTGTTTATATATTTTGGAGATTAATCCTTTGTCCACTGATTCATTTACAAATATTTTCTCCCATTCTGAGGGTTGTCTTTTCGTCTTGTTTGTAGTTTCCTTTGCTGTGCATAAACTTTTAAATTTCATTAGGTCCCATTTGTTTATTTTTGGTTTTATTTCCATTACTCTAGGAGGTGGATAAAAAAAGTTCTTGCTGTGATTTATATCAATGAGTGTTCTTCCTATGTTTTCCTCTAAGAGTTTTATAGTATCTGGTCTTACATTTATGTCTCTAATCCATTTTGAGTTTATTTTTGTGTATGGTGTTAGGGAATGTTTTAATTTCATGCTTTTTACATGTAACTGTCCAGTTTTCCCAGCCCCACTTATTGAAGAGACTGTCTTTTCTCCATTGTATATCCTTGCCTCCTTTGTCATAGATTGGTTGATCATAGGTGCATGGGTTTATCTCTGGGCTTGCCTTACTTGATTGATTGCCTATTTTCTAATGGTAATAATAATAATGGTAATTAACATTTGTTCATGCTTCCCATATCAGTCACTTTGCTAAGCACTTTTGAAAAATTATACCATTTAAATAATAATATTATAGGGTTGATATTGTTAATATCTACCTTTTACAGTCATGGAAATGAGGTCTCTAGGGGGCATATACATGTCTCCTATAAATGAAGAAGACCTCCTCCAATTTTTTTTCCTTTTACATAATACCTCATTGTTTATGGTTTCATTTACAACATAGTTTTTAGCACTAGGGTTAAATGTTAGTTTTGAAAAAAATTAGTCATATATTATTTGTAAACCAACTTGTGTCCTGGGTCTAGGAGAAAATAAAGCTGTAAAAGGCATTTGGAAGACAAATGGAGAAATCTGAATATAGACTATTAGGAAATATTAAGAAGTGATTGTTAATTTTCTTCCATGTGATAACAATATTGTGGTTATATAAGAGCATACCCATTATTTTAGGAGACACTGGCTGAAATATTTAGGCATAAAATGCTATGGTGTTGCAAATCATTCTGAAGTGGTTCAGAAATAAAAAGCAACTATGACTCTGGAAGTATGTTAAAATTACTATATCTAGATCATGGAAATATGCATGCACATTGTATGAGGGTTAAATTTTTCTATACATTTTAATTGAAAAAATAAATAAATAAAATGTAAATAAAATGAAATAAAGTTAAAACTTTTAAAGAATTATTTGAAAAAATTTTTAAAGCTTGGAAAACAGATAATATTTTCTATTTTCTTATTTTGTCATGGTATCAGGGATTTTATAGGCCATATAATCTATTCTCTTAACCCAAAATAACCATTCCGTCTGTCATATCCCTGAAGATGCTTCAGCATCTCCTTGGACATACCTGAAGGCTCAGTTCTGAGTTCTCTGGTGCTAAGAGATAAGTAAATTTTACCAGTAAAAACCAAAACTGAATGAGAGTCATGACCTGCAAAAGTAATCCTCACATGGATTAGTGTGGCTGAAAACCCATAAGAAACAAGTTCATTCAGAATCTTGGTGTGTATCATATGTTTGAAATTTAAATAAATGTGGCTATAGCATCAACCTTTCTCTAAAAAGAAAGGTTGCTAACTCAGAGTTGGTGATCTACATGGAGGCTCAAAAAAAGTGGTGCTGGTGGGAGGAGGTACCAAAAATCTGACATGAGAATCCCAATCATTTTGACAGGTGTGGCCCTACCATGGCCATATAGTTTTTGCACTACGTGTTTTAGCTATAGGGTTAACACTAAGCCTTTAACATCTTTCCTCTGGTTCCTTTCTCACCAAAACAGGTAGGTTATTATAAGTTGTCGTCCAAAGTAGCCTTTCTCAATTGGAAAGGCATACTTTAACAAGCTTATTTGAGTATTCTTATCTAAATGGTTCCATATATATTTTTTAATCTAAACATTGCAAGGATTTAGATTAATTTAAATTCAATTGAATCATGTTTTCTTTAGATCTTTGTTCCAGGTTTTTGTAATACTTTTTGTCTTGGGTGTTGCCAAGATGGAAAAAATAGAAATACTCATGTTTTGAAATTACACAGCTACACATGAAAAAGGAACAATTCAGGTCTTCCCTGGTGGCGCAGTGGTTGAGAACCTGCCTGTGAATGCAGGGGACACGTATTTGAGCCCTGGTCTGGGAGGATCCCACATGCCGCGGAGCCACTAGGCCCGTGAGCCACAACTACTGAGCCTGCGCATCTGGAGCCTGTGCTCCGCAACAAGAGAGGTCACGACAGTGAGAGGCCAGCGCGCCGCGATGAAGGGTGGCCCCCGCTTGCCACAACTAGAGAAAGCCCTCGCACAGAGACGAAGACCCAACACAGCCAAAAATAAAAATAAATAAATTGAAAGAAGGCTCAACATTTAAAAAAAAAAAAAAGGAACAATTCAATAAGTAAATATTATAAAGGCTGTGAGAAACTCAATCATGTTTTAGAAGCCCATTCATTTTAATCACAAGTCTGCCTTTAGGATGTGACTCAGAGCCTAGCATATTTTACTTTGCACACAATTTAAATAAATTTAGTTGCCTGAATTCCATGCCCACCTTACAGTAAACTGGAAGTAGAGAGGAAGAGTGCTAGTCTGATCCCAAGGAAGGAAAATAAAATCTATCAAAGAAGAGACAGAAAGCTCAGATAACTGGGGTCTTTCAGCTTATGAATAAACTTTCCTGCTCATATCAGGACACCTCCATCCTATCACTGTATTATAGCATAGTACAGTTATGTTTGGTCATAATACTGACAATGAGTCATCTACCACATCATCACCCAGCATTTACTGATTTTCTACTGCATGGGAGTTATATAGCACCATTCCTGCTCTCAAGGAACTTAAAATCTCTGTGCCCAGAAAATATCAAACTATATTTGGAATATTTTAGTTGGTAAGTTAAATTGCATGGAATACAATTTGAAGACAAATTCAAGTAGATATTATTTTTGAAGTTAAAAATGTATCTTCGTCCAAAACAATTTGTTCTATAACAGTTCCAGGAAAGCAAGTGTTTTACTAAATATAGTTTTCGTATATCTTTGATGGTGTAATATTTAATGTTTGTTTATAATTAATTAAAACATTTTTCAAACATAAAATCCTGACACAGTATATGAATAATGTACCACTAAAATAGGTATACCCACTAAAATAGGTATAATTTGAGAAAAAATTCTACATCTCTGTTAGCATAGTTCCTTCTTTTTTTTAACTTTTTTTTTTTTTTTATGTGGACCATTTTTAAGTTTTTATTGAATTTGTTACAATATTGCTTCTGTTTTATGCTTTGGTTTTTTGGCTGCAAGTCATGTGGGATCTTAGCTCCCCAACCAGGGATCGAACCCTCTGCACTGGAAGGTGAAGTCTTAACCACTGGACCAGCATGGAAATCCCAATTCCTTCTTAATTATACTTTTGTAATGAATATAATTTTATAAAATTATACATGTATTAAATGTATAACTGAATATAATTAACAGATTTCTTCCCAATAGTTTATGGAAATCTGAACACTTTAACTTTCTAACAACATTTTTCTTCATAGAATAACAATCTGAGGAATGTAGTCTAGAATTGCAAATAATTGTCCGTATATTATGCTTATATATGTCTATATTATTATGATTTCATATAGTGCCATGTTTATGATCTACATAAATATGCTGAGAATGCCTGCCATCATATATACATGGTAAATTTTAAAAATCTCATTAGATTAATGTCAGTTGAATATAGGATATGTAATCCCCAAAGAAAAGTGAACAGTTATAATTTGTAACCTATTTAACACTTGCTAGGTATTTAAAAAAGAAAAACATATATCAATTTAGAAAATTCACAAATATTGTTTTGTGACTACATTACTGGGTAACTGTCCATTTTTTCTATTCTGACCCACAGTTAGCTGAAGTTTCCATATTTAAAAGGAAATTGTCAAACTCCTTATCATACATTCTTTGAAAAATCAAAATTCCCTCTCTAAGAGCACTATAAATTACTGAGGACTTACATCCCCATTGACCAACTTTCTACTCTGCATTTCTGCCCTACTGATCTATTCCTTTCACTTGAGACTAACCTTCCATGACTATTCCCTTCTCACTATGTTATAGTGGCCCAACATTTTTAAACTCTTTAAAAATCATCCATGTACATAATTTGTGAAATGAAAAAATTGTGAAATTGTTTATGGGTAATATGGGAATTTCACAAAGTGGGAATGAAAATATCTTAAAATTATAATCTATCTTGTTTTTATCTGAATATTTAGAAAACTGGAGAAAACACTGTTTCCACATTAAAAAGAACAAGTCAGAAAATCTAAAAGTTCATGATCATTTTATTAACCTATCAGAGATGTCAATGAAAAATTACACTGGCTAAATTAAACAAGCAAGGAAAATTTTATTCAAGAGTATTGCATAGGGGAGAGAGACTGAACTCAACTCTGCTGAAACAAAAGTTGGGAGAGTTTTTAAGCACTGAGGTGGGCTAGCAGAAAAGCATTAGAGGACATTAAAGGGGAGTTGGTCAATGTGGTTAGACCATCTATGTATGGTAATGATGCTTATGAAAGTTTGGCTCCTACTATCCAGCAGAGGCTGGTAGATAAGAGACACTATCTTTCTTGATTATTACACTTCAAAGGGCTAGCTCTCAGGTCCTTGTGAAAAATATTCCTGAATTGTAAACCTGGCAAGATGCTGGGAGAATATTTGCATCTCAAAGGGACAGAGAGGGGCTTCCCTGGTGGCGCAGTGGTTGAGAGTCCGCCTGCCGACTCAGGGGACACGGGTGCGTGTCCCGGTCCGGGAAGATCCCACATGCCGCGGAGCGGCTGGGCCCGTGAGCCATGGCTGCTGAGCCTGCGCTCCGCAACGGGAGAGGCCACAGCAGTGAGAGGCCCGCATACCGCAAAAAAAAAAAAAAAAAGGGACAGAGAAAGAATTTATAAGTTTTCTAAAGTAAATGCTCTAAAAAAAAAAGTAAAGTCAGTGACCTATACTTAGGAAGAAACCTGTCTAAACCTTAGTCAATCTGGAATGAACAATAAGGTCTTCTTGTTTAGAGGTCACAAGGCAACCAACTAACCTGAAGTCTAGGGGGAGTCAGGTGCCTGCTGGAAGAAGTCTTAGCAAACACTTGCTTGTCTTGGGCAGGTGCCATTGGACATTGGTAAGATTAATTTAGTTAAAAGAGTTGACAAACTGGTTGAGCTTGGATCATCTTATGATACCAAAAGGTAAGCAATTCCTCAAAAAATATCAGAGAGGACACGTTAAAAAGAAACAGGAGCCAAGGGGCTTCCCTGGTGGCGCAGTGGTTAAGAATCTGCCTGCCAATGCAGGGGACACGGCTTCGAGCCCTGGTCTGGGAAGATCCCACATGCCGCGGAGCAACTAAGCCTGTGAGCCACAACTACTGAGCCTGCACGTCTGGAGCCTGTGCTCCGCAACAAGAGAGGTCGCGACAGTGAGAGGTCCACGCACCGCAATGAAGAGTGGTCCCCACTCGCCGCAACTGGAGAAAGCCCTCGCACAGAAACGAAGACCCAACACAGCCAAAAATAAATAAATAAATAAAAAGAAACAGGAATCAAACTCTAAAAGCTTCCAGTAGCAAAGGTGGGACAACTGGTCAACAAACTAGGGTTAAATCCACAGAATACAATAAATATGCAGGAACTAACTGTGACAGAAATAAACTGAATAAATAATGTGAGAGAAGGGGTAGCGCTTCCTATTAGTTCTAATTAATAAATTCAGAAGAAATAGGGATATAAAAAATGACTTAGGCAAACATCACTGTAATATCTGTGGTTAGATTAAGTGATGAACATTAAAATTAGTAGATAAACACTTGAGAATAAGATTTGGATAGCCTTAAATCATTTTCTCCAAGATATTTATTAATTACAAAGAAAAAATGATCATAAATTTACAGTAGAGAGAGCTAACAACCAACACTTTAGCCAAGTGATAAAGGCCAACATCAGAAGAAATTTAACATATTGACATCTTGTACCTCCTGATTTGATGGACAGAGAACATAATATAATCATGAGAAAAATATCAGACAAATCCAAATTAAGGGACAGTCTGTAAAATACCTGATCTGTATCAAGTATCAAGGTCATAAAAGACAAAGAAAGGTAAGGAATTGGCATAGTTTATAGGAGACTAGGAGATTTGACAACCAAATACAATCTTGGCTTTAATCTTAGAACAAAAAAAGAATGTTAGTGGAAAAATTGATGAAGTGTATACTTTAGCTAAATACCAATGTTCATTTCTTAGTTTTGACAAGCAGACCTTAGTTATGCCAGATGGCAACATCAGTAGAAACTGGGTGAAGGGTATATGGGAACTCTCTATATTATAACTGTAACTTTTCTATAATTCTAAAACTAATTCAAAATGAAACTTAATGAAAAATGTACATCCCAATGGTCAAACATACTTCAGAAAGCACATGACAATTTATTTTTTAGTGGTCACCTTTCTTTTAAGGGTCATCTTCTTAATTTGCCCTTTTCTCTCCTATGTGTTCTCCTACCAAAAAAAAAAAACTGTATATTTTTAAGCAAACTTTTAAAGTATTGTCTGATATCTATTCACACCTCAGAACCTCATCTTCCAGCACCGCACAGTATATATTCCTGAAGAAAGAATCCTCTCTCTAAAAGAAAGTCTGAAATTATTAAAATATTTTTTTTCTTTGCTAGAGTTCTTTTTTTGAGGAAGTAAAAAGAAGTAAGGGCAAAAATAAACATGAAATTGTTAACCCAAATAGGAATTTATTCCAAGGACACAAGGATAGTCCAACATCCTCAAATGTGAAACGACACATTAACAAAATGAAGGATAAAAGTTTTATGATCATATCAGCAGCTGTAGAAAAAGCTTTTGACAAAATTCAACATTCATTTAGGATTAAAAAAACTCTCAATAAAGCATGAAGAGAGGGAATGTATCTCAACATGATAAAGGTCATATAAGACAAGCCCATAGCTGACATCACACTCAATTGTGAAAAGCTGAAAGCTTTTCCTCTAAGATCAGGAACAAGAATGACCACTTTCACCACTTTTATTCAAGATAGTATTGGAATTCCTACCTGGATCAATTAGGCAAGAAAAAGAAAGAAAAAGACATTCAAATTGGAATGAAAGAAGTAAAACTGTCACTATTTCAGATGACAATATATTAGATGTAGAAAACCCTCAAAACTCCATCAAAAAATTGTTACACTAATAAACTCAGTAAAGTTGTAGGATAAAAATTAACACACAAAAATCTGTTGCATTTCTATACACTAATAATGACTATCAGAAAGAGAAATTAAGAAAACAATCTCATTTACTACTGCATCAAAAATAATAAAAGTCCTAGGAATAAATTTAAACGGGGGGGGTGAAAGAACTGTATATTGAAAATTATATTAATGAAAGAACTTGAAAAAGACACAAATAAATGGTAAGATATTTCATGATCATGAACTGGAAGAATATTGTTAAAATTCCTATAATGCCCAAAACATTATACAGATTCAGTGCAACCCTTATCAAAATTCCAATGGCATTTTTCACAGAAATAGAATAATCCTAAAATTTGTATGGAATCCTATAAGACCCTCAATAGTGAAAGCAATCTTAAGGAAAAGAACAAAACTGGAGGCATTATGCTCCCTGATTTCAAACTATATTGCAAAGCTGTAGTAGCTAAAACAGTATGGTATTGACATAGAAGCAGACATGTAGTTCAGTGGAACAGAATACAGAGTCCAGAAATCCATGCATATACAGTCAATTAATGTAAACAAAGGAGCCAAGAATATACAGTGGGGAAAGAACAGTCTCTTCAATAAATGGTGTTGGGAAAATTGGATAACAACACACAAAAGAATGAAAATGGAACACTATCTTACAGCGTACACAAAAAATAACTCAAAATGGATTAAAGACTTGAATTAAGACCTGAAACCATAAGTCTCCTAGAAGAAAACAAAAGAAGTAAGCTCCTGAACATAGGTCTTGGAATATTTTAAAACCTGACACAAAAGCAAAAGCAACAAAATTTAAAATAAACAAGTGGCACTACATCAAACTAAAAAGCTTCTGCATAGCAAAGGAAACCATCCACGAAATGAAAAGGCAATGTACTGAATGGGCGAAAATACTTGTAAGTCATATATCAGATAAGGGGCTAACGTCCAAAATATCTAGAGAATGCATACAAGTAAACAGTAAAAATACAAACAATCTGGTTAAAAAATGAGCAGAAGACCTGAATAGACATTTTTCCAAAGAAGTCATAGATTGCTAACAGGTACATGAAAATATGCTGTACATCTTTAATCATCAGGAAACTGCAAATGAAAATCACAATGAGATATCACCTCAAATCTGTTAGAAGGGCAATTATCAAGAAGTGCTGTTAGAAATAACAAGTGCTGATGAGGAGGCAGAGAAAAGGGAACACTTGTGCACTGTTGGTAGGGATGTAAATTGGTGCAACCACTTTTGAAAACAGTATCGAGGGGCCTCAAGTAATTAAAAATAGAACCACCATACAATTCATCAATTCCACTTTTGGTTATTCATCTGAAGAATCAAAAACACTAACTCAAAAGGTATGTGCACCCCCATGATCACTGCAGCATTATTTACAATAGCCAAGATATTGAAAAAACTTGATGGATGAATGACTAAAGAAAATGTGGTATATAAATATATATGTATGAAAATGGAATCTTTTTCAGCCATAAAAAAAGAGAAGGAAATCCTACCTTTTGCAGCAACATGGATGGACCTTGCAGACATCATGCTAAGTGAAATAAGACACAGAAAAGACAAATACCATATAATCTCTCTTATATGTGAAATCTAAAACTATTTTTTATAAAACCTCATAGATACAGATACCAGATTGATGCCTGACAGAGGTGGAGGGGTGTGGGAGATGCATAAATTGTTTCTGTTTTTGTTTTATACTTTAAATAAATTGATTCTTTTAATAAAAGAAATTATTATCCTAAGATTCTAGATTCCTACCAAAGCAAAATCAGAACACTTACTTATAAGCTGAGAAGCTGTAAAAAGTCCACCTATTTTTGGATAACATCATCATTTCTTAAAGGAACTTTTCCCAAATCTTGAAGCTAGAATACCATCATTAAATGACACCCGAGTTATGATTTAGAATGTTTAAATGGGCTTTCATACCACAATAAAATAAAATGTGGTCCAGACTATTCCTGCCAAGAGAAAATCTGTGAGAGTAAGGCAGCTGGACAAAGCAACCTGTGCTACTCTTCCTTAGATTCATCCTCTGCCCCACTGGGTATTTTTTCTTAAATACCACTGCCACCATATCCTTGGTTTCACCTGAGGGCCAGAGTGCCTCTTCCTACATACTTCCTACTAGCATCTTGCTTGTGTGGACAAATAAAATTTCTCTTAACTACCTCTGGCCAGCTAACGTAAGACTGTATTATATATATATATAACAACATTAGATAAAATATTAGAAATAAGAAATGACAGTCAGATTAAGAGTAACATGGTCTTGGGCTTCCCTGGTGGCGCAGTGGTTGAGCGTCCGCCTGCCGATGCAGGGGACACAGGTTCATGCCCCGGTCCGGGAATATCAAAAAAAAAAAAAAAAAAAAAAAAAGAGTAACATGGTCTTGGTAAAGAGACATCTAAAAATGGCTTATTATTCCATCGCAGTTATTGCTCACTCTCTATACTGAGAAAGTCATTTCAGTATCCATTGCTGACCTCACAGGCACCTTACTGGACATCACTGTGTCCCAAATATAATCATAGGTGACCAAGTCCCAGAGAGAAAGGATTTTTCTATTCCAGCTCCCTGAGCACCCATTTTTTCTCAAATTGACTGACATTAGGAACGTGAGTTAGCCTTCAGAAGAGACCAATGTACTTTCTTTTTAAGTTTGTTACTTTCCTACCAGTTATACTGATACATAATTCACATAAAGCACTGTACAAGTCTGAGGTATAAAACATAATGATTGACTTATATACATCATGAAACAATGACCACAATAAGTTTAATGAACATCGATCATCTCATACAGATACAAAATAAAATATAAAGAAAGAAATATTTTTTCCTTCTGATGAGAATTCTTAGGACTTACTGTCTTAACAACTTTCATTCAACAATGTTAATTAATCATGTTATACGTTACATCCCTAGTACTTATTTACCTTGTAACTGGAAGTTTGTACCTTTTGACCACTTTCATCCCATTCTCCTTCCCCCACACCCCGCCTCTTGTAACAACAAATCTGATCTCTCTTTTTTTTAACATGTTTATTGGAGTATAATTGCTTTACAATGGTGTGCTACTTTCTGCTGTACAACAAGGTGAATGAATCAGCTATATGTATACATATATCCCCATATCCCCTCCCTCTTGCGTCTCCATCCCACCCTCCCTATCCCACCCCTCTAGGTGGTCACAAAGCACCTAGCTGATCTACCTGTGCTATGCAGCTGCTTCCCATTAGCTATCTGTTTTACATTTGGTAGTATATATAAGTCCATGCCACTCTCTCACTTGGCCCCAGCTTACCTGTCCCCCTCCCCGTGTCTTCAAGTCCATTCTCTATGTCTAGATCTTTATTCCTGTCCTGACCCTAGGTTCTTCAGAACCACTTTTTTTTTTTTTTCAGATTTCATATATATGTGTTAGCATACGGTATTTGTTTTTCTCTTTCTGACTTATTTCACTCTATATGACAGACTCTAGGTCCACCCACCTCACTACAAATAACTCAAGATGCCACCAGAAAACTACTAGAGTTAATCAATGAATTTGGTAAAGTTGCAGGATACAAAATTAACGCACAGAAATCTCTTGCATTCCTACACACTAATGATGAAAAATCTGAAAGAGAAATTAAGGAGACACTCCCATTTTCCATTTCAACAAAAAGAATAAAATACCTAGGAATAAACCTACCTAGGGAGACAAAAGACCTCTATGCAGAAGATGAAAAGACACTAATGAAAGAAATTAAAGATGATACCAACAGATGGAGAGATATACCATGTTCTTGGAATGGAAGAATCAATATTATGAAAATGACTCTACTACCCAAAGCAATCTACAGATTCAATGCAATCCCTATCATATTACAAACAGCATTTGTTACAGAACTAGAACAAAAAGTCTTAAAATTTGTATGGAGATACAAAAGACCCCGAATAGCCAAAGCAGTCTTGAGGGGAAAAAATGGAGCTGGAGGAATCAGACTGCCTGACTTCAGACTACACTACAAAGCTACAGTAATCAAGACAATATGGTACTGGCACAAAAACAGAAAGATAGATCAGTGGAACAAGATAGAAAGCCCCGAGATAAACCCACGCACCTATGGTCAACTAACCTATGGCAAAGAAGGCAAGGATATACAATGGAGAAAAGACAGTCTCTTCAATAAGTGGTGCTGGGAAAACTGGACAGCTGCATGTAAAAGAATGAAATTAGAACACTCCCTAACACCATACACAAAAATAAACTCAAAATGGATTAGAGACCTAAATGTAAGACAGGACACTATAAAACTCTTAAAGGAAAACACAGGAAGAACACTCTTTGATATAAATCACAGCAAGATCTTTTTTTATCCACCTCCTAGAGTAATGGAAATAAAAACAAAAATAGACAAATGGGACCTAATGAAACCTTTTGCACAGCAAAGGAAACCACTAACAAGATGAAAAGACAACCCTCAGAATGGGAGAAAATATTTGCAAACGAATCAACAGACAAAGGATTAATCTCCAAAATATATAAACAGCTCATGCAGCTCAATATTAAAAAAACAAACCCTATCCAAAAATGGGCAGAAGACCTAAATAGACATTTCTCCAAAGAAGACATACAGATGGCCAAGAAACACATGAAAAGCTGCTCAACATCACTAATTATTAGAGAAATGCAAATGAAAACAATGAGGTATCACACCAGTTAGAATGGGCATCATCAGAAAATCAAGAAACAACAAATTCTGGAGAAGGTATGGAGAAAAGGGAACCCTCTTGCACTGCTGGTGGGAATGTAAATTGATACAGCCACTATGGAGAACAGTATGGAAGTTCCTTAAAAAACTAATAATAGTATTACCATATGATCCAGCAATCCCACTATTGGGCATATACCCAGAGCAAACCATAATTCAAAAAGACACATGCACCCCAATGTTCATTGCTGCACTATTTACAATAGCCAGGTCATGGAAGCAACCTAAATGCCCATTGAGAGACAAATGGATAAAGAAGGTATGGTACATATATACAATGGAATATTACTCAGCCATAAAAAGGAAAGAAATTGGGTCATTTGTTGAGATGTAGATGGATTTAGATACTGTCATACAGAGTGAAGTAAGTTAGAAAGAGGAAAACAAATATTGTATATTAACGCATATATGTGGAACCTAGAAAAATGGTACAGATGAACTGGTCTGCAGGGCAGAAGTTGAGGCACAGTTGTAGAGAAGAAACGTATGGACACCAAGGGGGGAAAGCCATTCAGGGCTGTGGGTGGAGATGTGATGAATTGGGCAATTGGTATTGATATGTATACACTGATGTGTATAAAACTGATGACTAATAAGAACCTGCTATATAAAAAAGTAATTAAATAAATAAAAAGATTTACCAAACAAAAGTAAAATGAGATATTCATTTGAAAACTTTAAGATTGTATTTTAATTCAGTGTTAGTAACAAAATGAGTATGTTAGTGAGAAAGATATGACTGGGAGAAGTCAATGGGGAGGAAGGGCAGATGGACAGTGATAAGCAGGGGAAATGCGGTAATAGAGAAAGCACTGAGTTGGGTCTCTCATTAATTGACCTACTTTGGACAATTCATTTAGTCCAACATGAGTTTTCCATGTAACAAACTGAGAACTTGTGACTGTTGTTATAATTTAACCAGTTATTATCCAATCACTTGGACCATAGTAATTCTCAGAGTACATTTCAAGTGTACCTGGAATAAAGTACAGCTTGTCTGTGTAATGAGTTAATAATACAGTTTTTGAGTAATTTCTTTCCTTAATTATAGGATAACTTTACTGTTTACATTTTTCTTGTTTATTTTTAAAAATTTTATTATCAACTGAAGAAAAAAGAGAGAATATAGAGAGTGTTCTGAGTCATAATGTTGGTATGTTATTCCAACAGTTCCCAAAGAATCTAAGTGTGCTGATTTTAGCACTTAAACTTAGATTCTTTGGGAACTGGTTGAATCTAAGCTTAAGGCCTAAAAACAGCAAGTTTATTTTACATATTTATGCTTATCATTACACTACCAATAATATCCGTAATTCTCCAATTACCACCAGGCTCAATATATCTACTTCTTCACGTATTACATTGTTAGATATCAATTAAAGCTCTCTTCCCTCGACACAAAATGTAGGTATTTCAATTCCTTTCTTTCATGCAGTTCCAAAAAAATTATTTTACATGTCTGAGATTCAAAATGGTTAAAACTCCTTTGCTGCTGCAAAACGAAAACACAGAGTTAATAGTAATATGTGTTCCACGTCAGCAGCCCTAACAATACATTTAAAGTATACAAGCTAAATCCATATGGTCAGAACACACACCAAAGTTAAACAAACAAAACATAATTCTTCCTGTCTTCTGAATGTGAATTTGGAGAGGCAAACCTCTGGATTAGGAAGGCACTTAGCAGCATACAGGTTTTTCCAAGTAAAACTCCATTCAGGAACTAGAAATGAGACTCTGCTCAAGAGGCAGCATCTGACGTGTGAGCCTAACTTAGCACTGAGACAGGATGTAGATGAAGCTGCGCCTATGGATGAGCACAAGCAGATAATAAAATTAAGGGCTCAGTGAGTCAGGCTTTCAATGGTAAAACTCCAGGGTATTTGGAAAAACCATTTTTACTGCAGCCTCAATGTAAACAGCTCACAAACAAAATCTATAGTGTTTAGAAACATTTTCAAAGTAAAAGATGAAACAGAATGCTTTTTGCCAAAGGTACTCAAGTATGGGATTGCACAGGCCTGTAAATTTGTTTTAAATGAGAGGAAAAACATGTTGTAAATTATTCTGTTTTTCCAAGTAAGGTCATAAAACACACACAAACATCGGCATATACACACATTCAAAACAAACAAATGATGGTGGGGGAAGAAAAACTTTAACGCAAAAGACTTACCATCCACTATCACTATTATTTTTTTTTTTTTTTAAAAAAAGAGTATTTTAACATTAAAAAAATTCAGAAGGACCCAATCGAAAAAGACAAGCTTTTCTCAGAAAGAACAACTGATACTATGGTTGGTGTTACCTTTCTCCCACCCCACCTTATTGTCATTTGGCAATCTCTTGAGATGTTTTTGGTTGTCATAGCCGAGGTGGGGTGCTACTGGCATCAACCGGGTAGAAGCCAGAGATGCTGCTAAACATCTTACAGTGTACAGGACACCTCCACACAGCAAAGAAGTATCTGACCCCCAGTGCCGTCAGTACAACAGTTGAGAAGCTCTGCCTTACACTAACGTTCTGCCCAAGGGTCAGTGGATGCTGGCTCTTGACTGATCCTGATGTGCTGGCCAGATTGAGAAGCCAGTGATACCTGGTGAGCTTGTATGTCTTTTAATTTGTATTTTGCTTACAATCATTCTTAACAATAATAAGTTAGCAATAGAACTGCAGTGGTAAAGTTCTACTCTACCAATTAGGACCAGACTGAAACACTGGTCACTAAACTGCAGGTCTATCACTTTGACACAGACCCCAGTTGCTTATTAGCTGGTATCTAAACATCAACACATTAGAGTCGATTAGGAGGTGGTGTTATTTTTTACTGGGAGGTAAAAGAATATTTTGCCAGGTTTTAACAACACATGCTTCATTAAATATTCAGTAAGAGAGCATATACGTTTTATTAATGTAACTTCTTCAAGACTGGGAAAATAGAATGAATTTATAACCATGATTCCCTCTCGTTAGTAAAACTATAGGCAGCTTCTTTTTTTTTCCTTAAGTTTATTTGGACATTATGCGTGTATAAAATTATGAATTAAACTGTAACTAGTGTGGTTGACTTTTAAATTTTATTTATAAAATACTTTTTCATATACCAAAGATTTAGCAAGTGAAATTTCAATGACTATCCTTGAATAGTACACATACATGTGATTATTTCTACAAATTATATTACAAAATGGGATCTTACCTTGTATGCTTTTCTGTTGTTTATTTAACATTTTTATATACAGTATTTACATATTTGTAAAATGCAGTTTCATCACAACTTTAAATCTCTCTTATCCACCATACAGATCTAGTATCATCTTTTTACATGTCTGTAATGGTTATCAGGGGTTTTCCATTTCTGTATATATGTATGTATACATGGAGATAAGTAGGTACATATGTTTGTATATCTGTATGTATATATGTGTATTGAGTAGGCTGCGAAAGGTATCTTTCTACATTTCTCCAAATGTATCTGGAGGGAAAATTTTAGAAGATAAATCAATTCTATAAAGATTTTTAATACATAATTTCTAATTTCCCTCCAGAAAATTTACCCTAATAAATATCCCCACAAACTGTGTTAAGTGTCTACTTTCCAAGATATCTTTCTGTCCAGATATCAACATTTAAAAAAAATTTTTGCATTAAAAAAAAGATAAGGAGATAGTTTTTCATGTTTGTTTTTGTTTGCATTTCTGTAACTTCTGATGAGATGGAACAACTGTTTACATGCTTACTTTAAATGTGTATGGATTCTTTGTGAATATCCTGTTCAGGAACTCTGCCCAATTTTCTGTTGGTGGGGGTGAGGGGTGAGAATCTGTTTATATACAAACACTTTCTTACATAAATTGTGCTTATCTCCCAAATTTGATGTTTCTCTTTTAATACTTTTTCAGACTTGATTTTGTTTTGTTTATTTTACTTATTTTGTGTTCTCAGGAGTAAAAGCTTGCCTGCTTTTTCTTTTTCTTTTCTTTTTTTTTTGGATTCTCCATTTTTATTGTAATATACATGTTCTTTGTTTAGTATATAGAGTTCTAAAATTTTTATATTGGAGTATAGTTGATCAGTAATGTGTTTCAGGTGTACAGCAAAGTGATTCAGTTGTACCTATACATGTACCTATTCTGTTTCAAATTATTTCTTCCTTTGTCTTTTTTTTTTCTATCTTGGTATCATAGTTAGAAAGATCCTTATCATCCCAAGGTTACAAAAATAAGTATTTACTTTTTTATCTAGTACAGACTGTGTTCGTCATATTCTGCAGTTCTTTGCACACTATCACTCTTGGTAAATAGAGTGCTCTCCAAACCCCAAGATAATTCCTTCCTTCCTTCCCTCCTTCTTGCCTTCCTTGCATCCATTCCCATTCCTTATGCCTATTTCTCTATTTCTTCCCTGAAAATTAAAATACAAACTGTTGTTTTATTAACCGACTCTGGTTCACCTTGACTTAGAGGGTTGTTTTTAATTCACTGTGCAAATATATGAGTCCCTTATGATTAGACATTACTGTATTTCACAAACACTATATTTTAATAAGACTGATCCTGTGTCAAGCATGTACTATGTTTCTATCACTGACTAGATCCTTTACAAACATTCTTTCTTATTACAATGCTTCAGGAGAGGTATTATCTAAATTGAAATATAAGGAATCAGAATCTCAAAGAAATAAATAAATTACTAAGAGTCATACAGTCACTAATTAAAGGAACCAACATTCACCCTAGCGAAGAAGGTGGCTTTAAAGCCAGAGCTCTTTTGTTTACCTCTTAGTGCCTCATAAAAATGAAAGCAAATGGAACCAAGGGAGTTCTGCATATTTTCAGAAACTACGCTTTGCAAATAAAATCCCTTTTCTCTATCACATCATTTTATATAATTTTAAGAAATTTCAGTAACAGTAGTTTCTAACTTCATCATTTCACAGAACTACACTAATTTAATGTGACATGCACGGCTACACAATTGCAAGCAGATGGATGTGGGCAGCAGGTGTAATAACCGCCCTGGTTCTGCTTCTATGCAGCTCGATTTCAAAATGTAGATTCCTGCCATTTTAAACGAGACTTTACGCCAAACTTGCACTTGCAAATCAGTCACAGTTTCCCATAAATCTAGCACATTTTGCCAGGAGTATGGAGACAGGTTTCATTCACACAGTCCCATCAAAGCCTGGACTGCGAGGAGGGGGGTTGTGTTGTACAGAGAGAAGAGCAGGGGCACAGGCGGATCCCTGAGGCAGACACACCTGGGTCAGCCTCAGCTGTGTCACCTCATACTACAAGATATTGGGTACTTGCACAAACTCTCTGTGTCTCTTTCTCTATGTTTTTGAAGTGGGGATAGTAATATCTACTTCAGAGGGTAGCTGTGGAGAAAATTTAACAAAGTACCTGCTACATAGTAAGCATTAATTAAATAACTGTTGTTTTTACTGTTATCATCATCATCATCACCATCATCATCAGAATAGGCAACTGTGATGCCTAAGGTATACTCATGTATTTTACAGATAAAAGCATAATTTGATAATAAACTTGGAAATGTTTTAAAACTGGGAGGATAACTTCATGCCACAGTGACTCCTCCATGGAAGGCTGTGTTAATTCCAACTTCCCTAAAAGTATACTTCAGGTACCAATTCTATGATCCTGATCTCCTAAAAGTCACATTTATCTAATTTCAAGTATATCGTTCCTTCTTAATTTAGTAGGCAAGAGAAGACATGCTTATTCAAAAGCACATAGCTATGAAAGAGGAAAAGGCATGCAACTTTAGTACAACAGGAAATTGAAGGCATTTTTTAAATTGACATTATTAAATTCAATTTTAGGAATGTGTAAAACTTCAAAGTTCCATCAGAAAGCCAGTAAAGATCAATGTCATTCACGATTTTAAAAAGAGCTATTAAAAAGGTACATATGCTTTACTGCTAATTTTAGAAGACTTTCCTTTCTTTTAAAATTCTAACCTTCAAGTCAATTGAAACTATAGAAAACTCTGTTGCCACCTAGATTCTTTACTCTCCTCTGCACCCAGGATTTTGCACGTAGAAGAGTTTGGACCTCTTATCCCTAGTGAAGCCTAAGAACTAGGAGAGAAGACTAAAGTAGTTCTGTCACTTTAAATTTCAAAGATGGGCTGATAGCAGCTGAAGAGCAGAGAGATCAAAACCTTCCAAATTGTTGCTCTGGAAACACATAATTTCCCCTTTACATGACAATCCCTTGGACTGATGGGGAGAAATCTGAGCATCTCACTGTGTCTACCTAGCCTAGACAGACAGCTGCATATTCTCAAGTCATAGACTTCTAGAACTTACTCAAGTTCTCTACTTGTACGGTGCACTTGCCATTATTAGCGTGGAAGGTGAAAATTTTGTTTGCCAGGTGGTGATGCCTTCACATTTCTATTCTGCTGACTACATATCCCCTCTACACATTTCAATTGCTATGTCTTAGATTGCAAGTTCTAAGTGACCCAGGACCATGAATCATATAGGCAGGCGCTTCGTGAACATTTCTTGCATGCAGATGACTCTTACGTTCCTTGGAACAGTCTGGTGTGGTATTATTATATTTTGTGTGCCTATCTTAACATCCAGTGCACCCAATATCCACTTATAGCCTGATTTCCTCTATCACCTTCCACTCAAAGAAACAACACAGACCTCATTTTATTTTCATACACAGCTTGAAAGTAGACCAGGGTAGGCCATCTACCTTGATTCAAGGGCTCCCTATCCATAAATTAACTACAAACCCATGAGAAGATCCATGCAAAGGGATAGAGGAGGGACTTTATTTAGCTTTGCCAATCAGGCTGGTTCTCTCCACAAATGTTCTGGAAAACCTGAAGAGGACTAATCAGTAAAGTGAATGCTGCCAATCTGCAGAATTAGCAGAGGTGTCGTAAATGTGAAACCGTTCAACAAATGGTGATGATGATGATGACGATGATGAAGGTGGCGATGACAGCGGCATTGGTGGCAATGGTCATCATGATGAGAGTCACCTAAGTCTGAGCAGTTAACTCTGCATCGCGTTGTACAAATATTAACTCATAAGCTTCACATTAACCCTATGATGTGAATAGATCCATCTAAAAAATAAGCAAACTGAGACATAGAGGATTTCAGTAACTTGCTGAATATCAACAGTGGTAAGTGCCAGAATCAGGATTTAAACTTGGGAGTTTGACTCCAGAAATTGTGTTCTCTCTCTCTAAATTGTATTAGAGTCAGAAAGGAGGAGACGTGTCTGGAGATGACATTTTTAAAAAGCTTTGTTTCTCACAAGTACATGAGCTTTATAGAGCCAATGACCCCACACCAGGGGAAATGTTTGTGTTCTATGCCCATTCATATTTACAGCTGATTTTAACCAAGCCATATATATATACACATACACAAATATACATATACATACCTCATTATAAGAAATACAGCCAGTATACCTCATTATAAGAAAAACATGTTTAAATTTATTTTAAAAAATAAAGGTAGGTTAATAATCACTCACTAATTAAAAATATGCATATAAACACACAAGATTTACAAAAAATGGGCAGAAGACCTAAATAGACATTTCTCCAAAGACATACAGATGGCCAAGAGTCACATGAAAAGATGCTCAACATCACTAATTATTAGAGAAATACAGAACAAAACTACAATGAGGTTATCACCTCACACTGGTCAGAATGGCCATCATCAAAAAATCTACAAACAATAAATGCTTGAGAGGGTGTGGAGAAAAGGGAACCCTCCTACACTGTTGGTGGGAATGTAAATTGATACAGCCACTATGGAGAACAGTATGGAGGTTCCTTAGAAAACTAAAAATAGAACTACCATACGACCCAGAAATCCCACTACTGGGCATATACCCTGAGAAAACCATAATTCAAAAAGAGTCATGTACCACAATGTTCACTGCAGCACTATTTACAATAGCCAGGACATGGAAGCAACCTAAGTGTCCATCGACAGATGAATGGATAAAGAAGATGTGGTACCTATACACAATGGAATATTACTCAGCCATAAAAAGGAACAAAACTGGGTCATTTGTAGAGACATGGAGGGACCTAGAGACTGTCATACAGAGTAAAGTAAGTCAGAAAGAGAAAAACAAATATAGTATATTAACACATATATGTGGAATCTAGAAAAATGGTACAGATGAACTGTATAGATGAACAATGTAATTTTGCAAGGCAGAAATAGAGACACAGATGTAGAGGACAAATGTATGGACACCAAGGGAGGAAAGCGGGGTGGGCGGGGGAGGGTGGTGATGGTGGGATGAATTGGGAGACTGAGATTGACATACATACACTAATATGTATACAACAGATAACTAATAAGAACCTGCTGTATAAAAAAATTAAATAATATTTTTTAAAAAAACCAAAAAACCCAAGCTGTAGATTGAGGTACTTTAGCATGCAAAGGTAATTTTTATAATATCAATTTTGCTTTTGAGCTCTTTTTTTTTCTTTACTACCTTAACCATTACTTGATACACATTGTTTTTAATAGGAAAAGAAGTAAGCACATATATCATATTTCACCAGAGACTAATCATTCAGAATTATTTAATTTAGATACGTTAAATTTTCAGCATTAAAAGAAATAGGACTTTTTCAATGACAACAATTAAAAGAATGGGATAAAGGGCACTACTTTGTAGACACATGTTCATCACAAACACCTATAAACTCGAGAAGGCAAAGAATCACCTGAACACTTTAGCCTCAGAAAATTTTTCCAAATGACTATTGTTTGGGTAATTATCTATTAAAACGCTAGTTTTGAAAAACAAGAATTATGTTATTTATCTTGCAGACAAACTTTTATTGGCTGAATATAAATGCTGTATCCGAAACAGTTCCCCTCCTCTCAGGCTTTTTGCACACGTTTCTTTTCCCAAAACACACTTATGGTCAACATCATTCATCCACTTATTCACTCAGTAAATATTTATATAGCATATTTATTATGTGCCCAGCACTTAAGTTTGGGGAATATATCATGGGAAAAAGGATTAAAATTGTTGCCTTCATTGAATTTACTGTATAGTAGACATACTAAACCAACAAAGATGTAGTATGTCAGATAGTGAAAGGAAGTGTTAGGGAGAAAAGCAGAGAGGGGAAGAGGTTTATATGGGGGTGGGGAAGGGACTGCAGTTTTAACCAGGGTGGTCAGTGGAGATCTTCCATCAAAGGTAATAGTTAAAAAAGCAACTGTATCAGAAAAGAGAAGATTTGGGGAAAATGAGGTCTGAAAGTAGAGGGAAACTAGACTTAAACTAAAATATCAGCTTCTTTGAGGGAAAAAAAAGCGGTCACCATGTAATATATAAAACTCCTCTATAAGCTGAGAAAGTTGTAAAATTGTAATATAAAGCTATGCATGTGAAATGAATTCCAGTCTGGTTTGCAAATTTCAAATCTGTCTACTTGACATCTTCAGTTGGTTGTCTAATAGACTTTTAAGACTTAGACATATTCAAAATTAATTTCTGATCTTCTACCATCTCCAATGTGCTCAATTGTCTCCTCCAAAACGATATAAATGGTAAGTCCACATTCTCAGTTCTCAAGACAAAAACCTTGAGTTGTCCTTGATTCCATCCTCTCTCTCTTATACTCAATATCTAATCTTCAGAGAATTCACTGCTTCACCCATCTCTATATATGTTCAATCAACAACTTTCAACCTCTCTATTTTTAAAACCACAGTCTCAGCCTCCATCATTTCTTACTTGGATAATAGTGATAGTTTTCTAACTTCCAGCTTTCTCCTGTACCACTACTCAGACTGTTTTCAACACAACATAAAGACAGACCCCTTTAAAATAAAAGTCGTACGTCACTCCCTGGCTCAAAGCCTACCGTTCTCAAAATAAAAGCTAAGTGTCCTACAATGGCTTTTGTGACCTACAAGATCAGGCCTCCTTTTTAGTCTCAGACCTCCCCTCACCTCACTAACACTTGCTTCCCAGAGCATTCCTTCCTTGAGGCTTTCCTGCTTGCTATTTCCTCTGCTATGAAAGCATCAATGAGTAGAAAACACTCTATTTAAAGCTTGATGGAAGGTTAGGTTCACTAACTAATAATAATGAAGATTAATTATTTCTAAAGATAAATAAGACAATTAGAAACAAGAGACAAACATACCAGGCATTTAAGATTAGTTACTAAGCATTAATTTTAACTGAGAACTTCCCAACAACCAAGGTAGGGTGAAATGTATATAGTTTAATGTAGTTCCACTGTCTGACAAGTGAGAGTATGTTAAGGTATTTGGTAACAATCTCTCCTGGATTGCCATTTCAAGAGCTATTTATTAAAATATTATAAAAAGTTTCAGATAAAATAATAACAATGCTTTAAACTTTAATTTTCTCTGCCTAGATTTTTACACAGTGACTTATAAAGTCAGTGGAATGACACTAAATTTCAATTCGGGTAAAGAATTTGTATAAAACAAAGTTGAAACTTCCAGGTATGATACTTCACTGTAGATACAGAAAGATAGAGCCTAGTGACCTTAGCACATAAAAATCCAAAATGAGTAAGTACACTGTCCTTTAGACTGCTTCTCAGCAGAAATTTTTGTATCATTAAATCAATAGTGGCTAAGTATAAAGAAAACTTCTTGGAAATTAAGGGAGTCGAGCTCACCTTAAAGTACTTTTGTATTTGACGGAGTAAAAAAGGACAAAAGGTAGACAATTCAGACATGGGAAAAATCATAGCCTCAGGGATAGTTGTAACTACCAGGAACACAAAAATCAGTTTAGCAAATAAAGAGAGTTTTTGGATTTGTATGCCTAGAGGGCCAGGAATAAGGAGGCACTGTGAAGGACTTTGGCAAGAAGAAGAACAATTAATATTTATACTAGCAGGTACTGGGTAGTAGGGAGCCACTGAATACTTCAGAGTAGTGACCTAGCAATTTATAGTAAGATTTATCTGCTTCAAGTAAGTACAACTGTTGGAAGGGAGAAAGATCAAGAAAGAAATTAATGTAATCCCCTAGACTTAATCTATTGAAGACCTAGTGTACTTTTGAGGCAAGGTGGCTTACAAAAGGAAGGTGATCTTTATCTTTTTTCATCTAAATCTACCAGGCAGTGTATGAGGCTCTGTATATATAACGCTAAATGAGACAAAAACATGTTCTCCGCACTAATGAGGTTTACTTAGGTTTACTGAATGGAGGAAAAAAAAGCCATCATGTAAGAAATTATACAGGCACAAGGAATGTCATGATATGGGAATCTCCATGTATTACAGATGGATGTTGGGAGGAAAGTACACTTGGACTTGCATTTCAGTGAAGTCTAAGCTAAGCTGGAATCCTAATGATGAGCAGGTTTTCAAGATGAAGGGGAAGACGGGGAGCTGAGGGAATTGTTTTCCTAAGAGAGGAATGTGAGGGGAGAGCCTGTGTCTTCTAGGAAGAATGATTTACATACAAAGGGTCAGGTTTGGAGAGAAAGTGTTGAAATATGAGGCAAAAGAGAGGAGCGGGGAGCAGATCCTGAAGTTCTCTTATGTAGGGCATTGAGGAATTGGATGGGGAGACACTGAGACCTATAAGAGGTTTAATGCATGGTGATAGACGACAGATTTGCACTTTAGAAACATTACATGAGTTCAAGTGAGAGAATGAACGTTCACAAAGCTAGAGGCAAAAGACAATTTAGGAGTCTGCTATAGAAAATCTAGTGAGAGACACCAGTGCCTGAACTAAGGTATTCACCAAGACAACCTTAACACTCCCCTCAGCTTGACTGAGCTTTAGACAGACTTTTTCCTGACTCTAAGCTCCTGACCTCCTTTTTCTTAGAGAACGTAATTTATAAAATGTAGAGCTGTAAATTCCTTCTCTGTCTCTTTGAGATGTAAATACCTTAACGCTTCTTGCCAGCTTTACAACCCAGGACTACCTTTCTCAAGGACCTGGGAGCCATCCCTTTGAAATGTAACCATGAAGGAAGATAGAGCCTCCAGTCTCTGTGGGAGGGGAGGAGCTTACTTTAGAGGGCACCCGATTCCAAATTATAAAAGTCCCTCCAGTCATGTAAATAGAGAAAGTTCACTATTCCTTTGGGTAAAGTCCAAAGAGAACATAGATGGCCTCCAAACCCCCTCACCCCACCTCTGAAAATTTTTCACCCCCTTGTTTCAGAAGAGTTGAACTCAGACTGAGTTCTGGTCTCTCTCCTCTATTGCAGTGGTCTTGAGTAAAGTCTTCCTTTCCTTTTTAACTTTGTCCAGTACACATTTTCTTTGAAAGAAGTGATAGTGGAGGTGGTGAAAAAATGGACAAGTTCAGAGAGAAGATAGTAAAACCAGAACTAATTGTATGATTAGCTGTAGAAAGGAGTAAAAAAAAAAAAAAAAAGATTCCCAGTTCAGACTTGCGCAAAAGAATGTACAGAAGCACCATAAGAAATATGGGAGTTGGGGGTAGCTTTGTGGGGTAAGATGATGCATTCAGGCTTAGAAACAGTGAGTTCCACAGGTGAGCTACATGAGGCAAGGAAACTTATAGGCCTGCAAATATATGCAGCCAGAGCTCAGGAGACAGGACTTGGCTAAAGTCATGTACCTCTATATAGGACATCTGAAAGCTTGGGACTATATGAGCATATCCAGGAAAAGTGGAAAAAACTTGAGGACTATAGGGCTTACATCAAAACTCTAGTGAACCCTAATGCCTAAGAATAGATAGAGGAAGAGGAAACCATGTAGCATTGACAATGATCACCCAGAAAGGTAAGAAAGCAGCGTTACCACCAAATACACAATAGAAATTATAGAAACAAATGATGAGAACGTGCACTACCTAGTGCAGTGCTGCTGAATAATGTCATTTCATCAAGGCTTACCAGGCCTGCGCTTTCCATGGCAACCTAAACCAAATTATATCACGAAGGTAATGCGGTCATGTCTCCATATTCTGTATGGTAATTCAGTATAAATTTAAGTTATTGGGAGTGTATTATGATAATAAATAGGACCTATTAAAATGTTTCCGGGCTTCCCTGGTGGTGCAGTGGTTGCGAGTCCACCTGCCGATGCAGGGGACACGGGCTCGTGCCCCGGTCCGGGAAGATCCCACATGCCGCGGAGCGGCTGGGCCCGTGAGCCATGGCCGCTGAGCCTGCGCGTCCGGAGCCTGTGCTCCGCAACGGGAGAGGCCCCAACAGAGAGACGCCCGCGCAAAAAAAAAAAAGTATTAAAATGTTTCCAATTCTTAAAATACACCACTCATTCATGGCAATTTTTCACTTCTCATGGTTGAGGATATTCAGCGGACTACATGTTAAAAAGCAGCAATGAGTGTGTTCTCCTACCATCAACATCATATTTAAGTGTACATGGCTTTTTTTTTTTTTAATACCAAGAATCACCTCCAGTATTTTAAGATTTGATACGCTCCAATTCATTTGCTGTTGTTGACATTTTGGGGTTGTGTCGAGTAACCTAGCAACTGTTCTTATTTCCGTCCTAATTTACTTCTATTTATAGAGCATATAGAAATTCAATGGCCTCAATGATATTCTTTAAGGCAGGGCCGGTTTACAAATTGTATGTTCTTAAGTGAGGATAAATGTTAAAGATAGGACAAATATTAGTCATCGAATTGACTACAAGTCACAACTTCTTTAATTCTGGGTCATCAGTAAATATGATGAATCTTTAAAAAGGTGTCATAACTTTATCATGCTGAAATATGATATGACTACAGCTGAAATTACAAAATTTTAAGTGTTTGTTTTTAATGTTATATTCATTAAATTTAATTTCAGCAATTAGAGACCACAGCATCAAATAACTTCAAATAAAAATCTGGCCCTATTCAGCACTGTTAAATGAGTTCCCTTTTTCACTCCTTATCTATAAGACATTATGATCAAAGTTTAAATTGTGTAAGGCAGAACAGACTTTTTGATTTCGTTTTTAGACCTTACTGGCTTTCAAGCTGTTTAGGCAGAGGGAACAATTACTAGAACATCTGTCCGTCATGGATAGGGGTAGAGAAAGGTGATTTTAAATTACTCCTTGCAAAACTGTCTCCAACATGCATCCTATAAAATATCAGGATGCTTTTTTTCTGTTTTTATGAGTATGTACCATAAAACTAGAAAATTAAGCCCTATATACCTTGCTGAAGGTAACTGAGCTTCCTCTTCCTCTATCTATTCTTAGGCATTAGGGTTCACTAGAGTTTTGATGTAAGCCCTATAGTCCTCAAGTTTTTTCTATTAGTTTCTAAGATAGAAACTAATAGATCACCAAGCTACTATAATTCCACAAAGAAGAAAAACTCCCAGTGCAGGGCCAAGCATTCCAAAATCATTGAAGAAAATAGGAACTTGACAACTTTTGGGTAAAACTTTCTGTTCCTACTACCAAAAGTTCCTTTTTGTGATCATTATTTCAGTTCTACATTATGAATATAAATGTACATAAAAGTGCTAGCATCATTAAGAATCATATTAATACCATCTTCCTTTCAACCTTTTAAGGAAGTTCCAGATATGTCCCCTTGCTGAGGGAAAAAGAAATTTCAAAAGATTTTTGGTAACAGAGTGCTAAATATTTACCCCACAAAACCAGGAGACCAAAGCAGTCTTATATTGAAAGACTGAGAGATTTGTATTTACAAAGCTCCTTGAACTACTCAAAAGGAAGTAAAGTATAACATTAGCACACACAAATCTATACACGTCTTGAAATTCATTTTTGTAAACATCAAAATTTACTGAGCATTTCCTTTGTGTGAGAAATGAGTTTTCATATATCTAATCTTCAAAAACAACTATAAAATAGACACTATTTTCTTCACCCTTACTTTGAGCATTTTTGACCCCCCTTTACCCATTTCTCCCACTCCATCTATTAGTAATAATAGGTATTATTATTATCACAATTTTACAGATGAGAAAACTGTAAGTTAGAAGTATAAACTAACTTTCCCAGGGTCATATGGATAGTAATTGGTAGAACCTGATTTGAACCAAAGTTTATGTGACCCCAAAGTGCATACTTTTAACTTCTACATTATATTTATATAGCAGGGCCAAAAAAGGCAAGTCACTTTCTCACCCATTCTATTCACAAAACTCTTTCAATCCATTTTATTGAGTCTTTCTAAATCCACAGTTGTCTCCTAGGTAGGCTTGAGGAATATACTTTTAGCTACCACCCTACTGACACTCGCAATTTCCTGAGTATCTATGGCTACTGCTGCCCAAATTGCCCACAATAAACCAGGGAAAATTTCTAAAAATTAGAATGTTCCCTCTATTCAAATATCACAGAAGCCAATGTGATAAGAGGCTGAGTGAGGAGTAACTGCCTCTGTCTCTGGATCCTTTGCTTGGAGACCCCAGATTGCTGCCCAAGAAATTCCTCCACGGTGTGATTCTACTTGAGTAGAATCCATCTCATCAGTGCAAAGTGATCCACCAGGGAGACTATGAGGGTCTGGGCATCGCTACATAGTTTCCAAGTAGTACCCAACAAACTGATTTTGTTATTGATGGGAGACTGTAGTATTGGGACATTTAGAAATTTGTGAGACTTAAACAGATCTGATACTAAGGTTTATGGCCTTCAGTTTCACGAGTCATCTTTCTGTTAGAGGAATTACAATATTGACACCATAATATGGCTGTAACGATAGTACAGCAATGAAATCTTAAGGGATTATGAGATTCTACCCAAGTTTACAAGCATGCTACGCTGGAAAGAGTGTGGCTGGTACCAGAAGACCTGGGATTTGGCCCCATTTCTATATGACTTGCATAAACTACTGAAACTCTTTGAGTCTAATTCCCTAATTAGTAAAATCAAGAAAAAATTACAAACCAAAACCCAGGGCTTTTGTTAAATAAGACAGCAATTTGGAAATATTCTATAAACTATAAAGTGTTAATGGTAAACGACACGCCTCTGTTTAAATAGAAAATATGGCTTAACTTATACTTAATAAAATTGTTAAGCTTTTAGGATTTACAAAAAAATCTTATCAGTGAGTTTAAGAATTTTATTTTCTTAGTCTATTTTAATTTCTTTCTGAGTTTTTAAGATAAAAGATGTCTACTTCATCCTTGCTAAGGGCATGAACAGAATAAACAATGAGCTCTGACGAATGCTCTATAAACCTGTAGCAAACCCACTCTCCTGTATCACCATGGAATGCCTGATCACTGGATATAACCAGAGGATCAGTCCAGTGAGTATTCATGTTTAATAATTAAGATAATCACTAATTTCCACCACTGTTCCTCTGCCACCTCATAAGGCATGCACTATTGGTCTTTTAGTATTTTGCTCTCATTGACTGTGGACTCTAAATCATTATTTGTTGGTTACAGACCTTTACAATGCCCAGTGGCATTTGCCACCAATGACAGCAGTAACAGATGACGTTGAGCCAAAGCTACTGGGAGTGAAATGCAGAAAGTAAAATGACAATAAATAACTGTCACTCCATTACTAAACAGTGCCTAAGATTGGTTCTAGTACATGTTCAATAGAGCAGAGCCTGCATAATCCAAGAACCAAAAGGGCATTTACTCCTCAGTAATAGCTGCAAATAAAAACGAACCCAAACACTTGTCTTGTGCAGTGACAAGGAATTCTTCATTGAGAATGGCGTAAGTATTCAAAAAATTCTCGACAAATTCCACTTCAGTATCTTCTCAAATTAATGGTATTTGGCAAATATGTCAAAAGGTATACTCTGGTCAGTGGACACAAACTTCAGGAGATGCTGGATAGAATACAAAGTCTCAAATGGCCATAAGACTGAACATATGGACTTCCCTGGTGGCACAGTGGTTAAGAATCCGCCTGCCAATGCAGGGGTTCAAGCCCTGGTCCAGGAAGATCCCACATGCCGTGGAGCAACTAAGCCCAAGAGCCACAACTACTGAGCCCACGCGCCACAACTACTGAAGCCCGCGCACCTAGAGCCCGTGCTCCGCAACAAGAGAAGCCACCGCAATGAGAAACCTGCACCTACAGCAATGAAGCACGGCTCCCCGCTCGCCGCAACTAGAGAAAGCCCGCCCCTAGCAACAAAGACCGAACGCAACCAAAAATAAATATATATTTTATAAATAAATTTATAAAAAATAAAATAAAATAAAAAAGACTGAACATATGAATATACTCTAAGTACAGGGATGCAATTATAAGAAATATGGGAATATTAGGGATATAAGATGTCTGGGAGAGAACATAAAACCTATCTAAACATGATCTTAGCTCTGGTCAGGTGATTTAGGTAGAGGACAGATTTGAGCTATCCTCCTTAGCTAGTCATATAAACTTCAGGTATGACAGCAGAATCTGTTATGATAAACTCACAAGATAGATATTCAATAAGAGGGTGTTATTGGAGTTAAGTTATCCATACCGTACAATAATTATTCTTTAAATTTTAAAAAATTTGTACTCTTCTTTTCTTTCAGATTGCTGGAGTATCCTTTATTCTGTTCTCTTTCATTCCACCGATGATCTATCAGGTTTGTTGTGGTGGGGTTCTCTGTCTATTTTTTAGTATAGGATTCATTCTGCTAACTCTATGTCCTAAGTAAACTGACATGTGGTAATCACTAAAGTTCTTAGTGTGGAAACATAATCCACTTATTAGACAAGTTATATAAATCGGAGCCTCAGTGATCTTATTAGTAAAACTGGGATAATAATAGCAGTATAGCATAATTAACACGATAATTAAATAAAAAGCACATGCGATGTGACTACCTTTTCTCATTTTCCCCCAAAAGCAGAGACTAAGAATGGAAAGTATCTGGGGGAATAGATCTTAAGGAACAGAGCTAAGAGCCTAAGAATGAATCAGGAAAGAAAGGAGAGCCAATCCAAAGATATGTCATCAAGCTGGTCACTGCTGTTGGAACTGGCTTGATCCCCTGGGGAACTTTTGGGGACCTGTGGAAAATGCAGTTCTATATGGTCCCTCCAAGGAATGGAAGAGTATTGGTTAAGAGTTGTTCTGGGAGGTGTTAGTGCCTCACATAAGGTTGTGAATGTATTAGACTACCTGATTTGCTTCCTGAAGGATTCCACACAGCAATTACAGGAAAGCCTCAAGGCAGGAAGTGAATAAAATCCAAGCTATTTGGAATGTACAGGGGAGATTTACAAAAGCAGAGAGTGGCTGTGTTGAATATAATGTTGCTTCCAGTAGATCTGATGGTGATGGATCTCTTTTACTAGATAGTGGTAAGGGTATAGCCCACGGGCATTACAAATGAACTGGATTATCAGGAAACTGCACAACGGAACACAAAGCCAGGACTCAGAGCACTTTCAGGGTGATTGCCACAAAGTCAGAAGCAGTGGCTTCTATGAAAGGTTCTTAAGATCTGGAACTGTGGAGGTCATCAGCCTTATAACCACCAAGGGCAAATGGTCATTTAGTTGCTGTTTTTCCCAGAACAAAAATATAAATAATAAGAAGAAGAAGAACCTTCTCTTCTCAGCGTATAAAGTTTATAAAACAGTCTTGTATGCATTGCCTTCTTTGGAGTTATGAACGATGCTGTGAGAAGGTGTAGTATTATTCTCATTTTTCAGATGAAGAAATCTGAACTTTCTAAATTTTAAGGTTCTTAACCCAGGTTTCATTGTCTACACATGATAAGGCAGAATGAGAACTAGGGCATGTTTATATTAATCCTAGCATCCTAAAAGGTGCCTTTATTTTAAGAAAATTCCCTCTGATCAGTTACTTTGTGCGCCCTGACACACACGCTCCACCTCCAGTGGCCCAAGTGCATCATTCGTTCACTTCGCTGAAAGCGTAAGCAAAGTTTACTATTGCCAAAATTCATTTCCAATTCCATTGCCGTTTGGAAGATTTGATCTCCCACCGAGAATGCCTACCAGATTTGAAGGAAACTAACTCCAGGTGCTATGTGTCCCCTGGCCACTACAGGACTTATAAATCAAATAATCAGCAAGAAATAAAAACTCAAGATAACCAACATTTCTCATAAAACACAGGTATTGTGACTGACATATACCTGTTCTAGGCAATTTGAATATTTGAAAACACAGGACTGTCTTAAATGTATCTGTTTCATACATCTCCAAATTTTATGACACTGAATTAAACTAATTAAATAATAATAATAATGATGATGATGATAATGATATTATCGCTACTTAGTTCGTTCTCAATAATCATTATTGAGAACTTACTAAGAGCTAGGCACTGTGTTAAGTGCTCTATTCATTAATTTAGTTGATTCCCACAGTAATCCTCATATAGAGAATACCATTAGTATACTTACTTTACAACTCAGAGAACAGAGGTAGAGAAAGGCTAAGCGAGTTTCCCAGTAACCCAGCAAGGAAGTGGCTGATTTAGATGTATTCCCAGGCAGTCTTAGCCACTATGCTATACTACCTGGCTTTCAGACTCAAGTCCTATAGTCTGTTCTCCAGTTGCAAGCTATCAGTAGCTAGGAAATCAAACTTTCACAAACTCCCAAGCATTGGGTGTAAATAAAGTGAAATAGAACATCTCAGAGTAATTCAAAAATTGATGAACATCATTGCTCTGTGTGTGTGTGTGTGTTGATGGGGCAGAAGAAAGCATTGTAGAAAGGAAGAAAAGTAGAGGAATATTGCCTCAGAAGTTGATTTTTCTCCCCTAGAATTTCCAAGTATATTTACAACTTCGTGGTTTCTCTTTTCTACTCTAAACAAACAGGTACAAATTTCACTTTGATATTCCCATGACGGCTATAAAGACCAAAAGTAGCACGGAGTGATTCACTACCTAACCAGAAATGGCCTCACTGTGAGCTCTCAAGGTAGAGGAAATCATTCCCCTCATGACGGTGCTCCTGCATTCTAAGGCTCTTCTCCCTGTGCTTTACAAGACCAGCCCCAAATCCAGGGATCCCTACTGTGAGAGGCTGCCTGGATTGACAAGGAGAGGGCATGGCACACGGCTCTCCCCACAGGGAGGGGACTCACCCGGTCAGTTTTCCCTTCAGTCTGAACACTGGTGTGACTGCGGACCTCGTGATCTTCTTCCAGGTCAGAAACATCCTCTAGTTCCTCTGGAGTCTATAAAAAGAAGGCAAAACACTGCTGGTGGAAATGCAAAATGGTAACCAGGCTGGCAGCACATCAAAAAGGAAGCACAGAGTTATCAATATGACCCAGCAACCCCACTCCTAGGTATATATGTAAGCAGCTCTTTGTAGGAAACTGCCCTCAGTAGGAAGCCCCTTTCACTGTCGCTTTAGCAAAGCTATATTATAGCTAACTTTTAAACCAGGCACCTCCATGCTCTACTCATCTCTGGCTCAAGCACACCTTTCAAATCTTTTAATCACACGAAACAAGTTGCTTAACTTGTCTGACCTTTCCATAGATCAAAGAAGTAGAAATGAAGAATAAGTAATTTAACAAATGACAAATGACCAAATCTCTTCCCTAGCTTCCCCTTCAGTAATCTCAAGAACAAACTGAGATTACTTCCTTTCTTCCCTTTAAAAGCTTTCAAGCCCGAGTAGAATCTTCGGAGGTGGTTTCTGGAGGATGTTGAATCCACCGTCTCCCCAGATTGCCAGCGTTTTGATTAAAGGCACCTTTCCTTTCTTTATCTCTTGAGTATTCATCGTTTAAGTGGCTAGCAGCAGGACCCAATCCATTCGATGACATACCCGAGAGAAATGAAAACATATGTCCACACAAAAACTTGTAAATGAGTGTTCATAGTAGCACCAATCATAAAAGCCAAAAAACATATCTAGTGATGAATGAGCAAACAAAATGTGGTAAATCCATACAATGGAATATCACTTGGCATAAAAAGGAGTAAGTACTGATACATGCTGCGACATGGGTAAACCTTAAAAATATTATGCTAAGTGAAGAAAGTCAATCACAAAATAGCACATTACTGTATGATTCTATGTATTGGAAACTGTAGAACAGTCAAATGTATAGAGACAGATATTTGATTCGCTGTTTCTAAAAGAAGGAGTGGAGGAGAGGGTTGGGAGCAGTGACTCTAATGGGTGTGTGGTTTCTCTTTGGGATGAAAACAGTGTTCTGCAATTAGATAGTGGTCATGGTCACATGATCTCATGAATATATTAAAACCACTAACTTTTGTACTTTAAAATGGTGAATTTTATGGTATATGAATTATATCCCAACAAATTTTGAAAGAAAAGGAAAGCAAAAATGATCAGAAGGACATTTTTCTCTGAGGAGCAATTTGGCTAACCACTATGTGCTTACCGCAAACCAAGGCGTTTACAGGTGATAAATGGAATAATTATCATTAAAACCATATGACAGGGCTTCCCTGGTGGCGCAGTGGTTGAGAGTCCGCCTGCCGATGCAGGGGACACGGGTTCATGCCCCGGTCCGGGAAAATCCCACATGCCGCAGAGCGGCTGGGCCCGTGAGCCATGGCCACTGAGCCTGCGCATCGGAGCCTGTGCTCCGCAACGGGAGAGGCCACAACAGTGAGAGGCCCGCGTACCGCAAAAACAAAACAAAACAAATAAACAAAAAAACCATATGACATCGACATCAAAACACCAGAAATTGAGAAATTAAATTTTCTTAGAACTTAATAAATTAATATCAACTTTAGTGTCTATGCTAAATGGTTAACCTGCTTTCATTTCTTTTTTCTTTTTTTTTAATGTCAGCTTAAACATCTCTTGTTCAGGGAGGTGTCTTGATTAAGAATGCCCTAGACTGGCTTGAGCTCCTCCACCAAGCATTTCCTGAAGCCCTTTGCTTTCACTATCACAGTGCTCAGCGTACTTTATCGTAAGCATTGTTTGTTCAATTAGTAAGCCGATGGTTGAACTGTCTGTTCTTTGAGGTAAGGACTAGGTCTGCTCTGCTTACTATCATCTCACCACAACCTAGTATTCATGCATACATGCTTTTGAATGAATGAAGCAAAATTAACAGCGATAGCCAAAAATACAGTTGGATATGAACAGAACAAAACATATCAACAGCAACGCCAATTTGTCCTCACTGAACCTCTACTGTGCTTCCATCTTCTGTATTTCAAACTAAATTGCTTTATTTGCTTTTTGTTGTTTTTCTCTGCTCAAGGTTTCCAATCCCTCGGTCCCACCGGGGCAATAATTTAAAGATATCAGTCATTATTGCAAATACCAGTATTGCAAAGTAAAGGCGTTATTGCAAATATAAAGTACTTAACGATAATTCGTTTAATATTTTAGTTTACACAGTCTCCATTTTAATCTCTGATTCCTTTGTTACAAAGCTCTGGTGAGAAATCCAAAATACAAACGTTTAGGTTTCGTGAAAAATATCCAAAAGTGGAAGTGGAAGCTGTCTTGCATATACACCTGGCTGTTAAAGGGTGGAAAGGGGCAGGACCTGCCTCCTCAGAACAGCTCCGGTTTCCCTTAAACCTTGCTCTGCACACAGGCCCTTTGTTTATTTTCAGGGCTGTGAAGAGCTTTGCTTCCCTGGGGTCACTCCAGAAGTGGGGATTTGCAATGATTAGCTCACACTGTGGGGCAAAATTACCAATTTCCTAACTACTAATGGTCTCAGAGTCTTTCTCAGCTCATGGATCTTTAACCAGCAATTTCTTTGTTCTCTGACACTTGCACTGAGCAGCTCCCATCACTTTGCATTGATTTCAACTGACTCTCATTGGATATTAATATCCACCCTCCCACCAAAGCCTCCAGTGTGCTAAGTAGTTTTTATCTGTATGTTGATCTCTATATGCAGTCCTCCTTTGCTGCAACTACGTGCGACTATGATCACAGGGCAATTTACGGGCAATTTACTCTCTTCTTAGGTATTAATAGCGTGAGTTTGCCATGAGTAATTTCTGTACAATTACATATTTCGTTATTAGCTATTTTTGTGTATTCTTCCCAAATAAGTCTTCAGAAAGCATCTTTACAATTTCCCTCTTGATACATTATCAGCCCCTGTAACATCTGAATAAGTTCAACTGATCAAATTCCTTTTCTTGAGTCCTGTTGTTTTGCAGCTGAAGGCTGTCTGGTGCCCCTACTGTGATCTGTTTCTTATAAATGTCTGTTGTTTATTACTTGGATTATACTCTATCATGTGGTGACATATAACTTCATCATCAATCCCAGTATTCTGTGCAATTCGAAAATAAAGTGACTTAACGGAAAGTAAGAGCAACTACTGCCCTCAGAAGTCACAAGTACCATTTTTGTTGGTGATACGGCAGGAAGAGATAAGCCTACCATTTATGCCCACGTACTTATGTACTTTTCCTTATCTTTAACAGGGGACTAATAGTTTTCTTGCAAAACCACCACAACTGACCTCTTCTTTTCATGAACAAAATCAGTGGGAGAGTGTTCAAAACACTTGCTGGCAGCATTCTGCATTCTGTAAGGTAAGCAGTTGGATGGTATTGTAAAAATAAAAAGTTAAATACACAATGTTACAGTTTAAGTGGAAACTAAGAAAGAAATAGGAGTCCTCTAATCATTTTGGGGGTGTACATTAACACCTTCAAGCTGAAGACAAATAATAACAGAAAGAGCAAACATTTAAAAAAGGGAGGAGGGAGGATGGGCTGCCCTATATTTACACTTTTAGAAACAGCTTGCTTTTACTCATCTAGTCACTTTGGAAGGTTAAACTTCTGGAAGGTGTGTGTATGTGTATGTGTGTGTGTGCGTGTGTAACTTGTGTGTTTCTAATCAATTTTCATCCCGTGGGAGGGGAAACCAACTATCTTAGATCAGTGTTATAGAGGAGAAAGACCATAAACTGTTGAATAATACAGACCTGAATTTGAATTCTGCCCCTCCAGTTAGCAATTACAGAACGCTGGGCAATATGCGTCTCGTTTTAAACTTTGGTTTCTTCAGAAAAAAATTTTGGATAATGATAACTAACCCTGAAGATTGTTGTGAGACTCAATTGTACTGAGAACGCTTTAATTTAAGAGCTCAGTCCACAGAAACAGCTGGGGTGCAACAAAAGTTGTTTCTTTTTTTTCTGTTGCGGTACGTGGGCCTCTCACTGTTGTGGTCTCTCCTGTTGCGGAGCACAGGCTCCGGACGCACAGGTTCAGCGGCCATGGTTCACGCACCCAGCCGCTCCGTGGCATGTGGGATCTTCCCGGACTGGGGCACGAACCCGCGTCCCCTGCATGGGCAGGCGGACTCTCAACCACTGCGCCACCAGGGAAGCCCAAAAGTTGCTTCTTTCTGTCTATAGTGTTTGTTCTCCTCTTCCCTCACTACCTTATCCCTCATCCCATCACAACCTTTTAGATTTGCATGATAAAACTTTTGTGGCAATTTGGATGCCTCCATTTTACTCCATATCCGTTACTCTGGATTAACACGATACTTACTAGCTGCCTCTAGTTATGTTCACCTGATTTTTAGTATACAATGTCATTGTGCTAACAGGGTATAAAATAATTCCACATACAATGATTTCTTCTAAATTTCAAGTAAAGATCTCTTTTGATCCAATTTTAATCATGTATAAGAGTAAGATTATCTCTTAAATTGGTCCCAGCAGAGATACACTCTAACATAGATTCTCAGGGATGACTGAAATAACTTTCCTTCTCTAAGCGGAGCTGTCTCTAAGCCAGACCAATAGGAAGCTATCCTATTTTTTTTCTGGAAAAAGTGAAGTTAAACTCAGTTATTACTCATTTATTTCTCCTATCAGAATTCAGGACAACTATTTCGTATATTCCTATTTTAACTCTTGCTTATTGTGAAGCCTTCCTTAGGCAACCCAAAGTGATTTGAAATTACCTGAGTTTCCTCCACCTTTAAATCTCACCCTCCACACAAAGGAGCTCAATGCTTCCTACAGACTTATCTCAGTAATTCTTTCAGCATCCTTAGTGAGACAGGTAGGCAGTATTATTATACCTTAAAATTCACTTGCACAAGACTTTATAAATGTTTAATATTTAAATATAAGGAAATAAATTCGTGGTCACCAAAACAGCAAAAATAAGGAAAGAAAGAAAGAGGGAAAGAAAGAGAAAGAGGGAGGGAGGGAGGAAGGAAGAAAAAATAAAGAAGGAAAGAAAAAGGAAAAAAAAAAGATAGTCTAGGAAATAGGAGTCATGCTTGGCATTTTCTTCTCAGAATTAAGGTTGAATTCTAAATCATACACATGATTTGATCATAAATCATACTTCTCTGATTATCCCTCAATGGCTTACTACAATCAAATAACTGCGACAACAATGTCAGTGGTGGTCTGACACAGAAAAGGAATTATGCTATGGATAGTATTCTGAAACAGGAAGCTGCAGTAACATGTTCAGTGAGATTATCTTAGCTGAGGTGGTAACAGGCTGATTTTGGAATGTTAGGAGAGACCAGAATTAAAATACATTAATTAAAAAAAAAAGGAATAGATATAACAATAGCACAATTCAAATTACAGAAAACTAAAAAACACCCCTTGTTGAATGCACACACACACATACACACACACACACACACATACTTTTCTTTTTCTTCAAGAAATCAATATTCTGTTCTTGGCATTTATTGACAAGGTTGTTGATCCTTTTCCTGAGCCACTGTTTTTCTAGTTTCCAAGTCCTATAAATTATTTAAAGGGTCACATCTCAGAAAAATGTAACCATCACATTTAACTGTCAAGCATTTCAAAATATTACTAGAAAATAAAGTATACAACTGGTTGTGTGTTACACATGGGCTTTTGAAAACTACAAACCCCTGGAATCAGCCTTTGAGGGAGAGGCCCAGTAACCTATATTTTTATAAAGTTGTACAAATGATTCTGATATGTAGTTCTTCATGAGAACCATTGGCCTGACACTGAACTTATTTTAATTTTTTGATTCGTTTAGGCTTAGTTAAGTGTCCCTGTAACAATATGAGTTGCAAGACTGTAGCGGCAATAGTTAATCCCAGATTTTCCCTGTCACCTGAAATGCAGCCATTTTGCATTTTAAGTATGCCTTCCATTGCTTGTCAGTTGGAGGGTTAATTTATCACATTCTTGGACAGATAATAAGTGGCCAGAAGCCATTTTGACTATTAAACTAAATTATACAATCAGTTGGAGTTTCCAGAGTTGTCAGAGACAAAGGACTTTATTTCTCATGGCAAGCACTATGGATCCATAACACGTGGACATTTTCTACTCCTCAAATATGCCCCAATCATCAGTTCATTCCGCATCAAGATCTTTGGCTCCTGGTATCTACTGCTCTCCTGCCTGGCATCCTCATCCTGCAGCTTTCACATCGCTGGACCTTTCTACCATGGGAGTTCAGACGGCCTATACTCAACCCTATCCAGTCTTCCCTGGTCAGCCCATCTGAAGTTAACCCTTTTTCCTACTTCATTTATTAATTATATCACACCCTGTGCATTTTTCTTTAGCCGCTTCACTGCCACCTATCTTGAACCATAAAATGTCTTTGAAAAGACAACTCAAAAAAATCCTGCTTGTTTCTCAGGCTGGCACACTGGCTTTAAGTTATACGAACTTGAAACCAATTCAGTTTTGGCCCATAATATGATAGCATGAGCAAAAGCTTGCCAATGGATCTGCCAAAAAAAAAAAACGCTCCTGAGTTATTTCTTTTTCTTCTCTTTTCTTTTCAAGTTCCATATAAATTAGGCTATACTAATCAGCAAAACTACTAAATGCGTTTTGGACAGAGCTGACTTTATATCCTATTTATAACCTATTTCCAAATTATAAACAGAAAACCTAAGGTAAGTAACTTGCCAAAGTTCTTATAGCAAGGCAGGGACTCTGATGCAACAGAATATAAAGATTGCATATCTGGATTCTAGGTCAAGTGCTGCCTTCAGTAGCTGTGACCTCAAACAAGTATTTAACTAGTTGAGAACTCACCTTCTTCAGAAGTAAATGAAAGGACTGAACTAAATGATTTATAAAATCTCATTCAATTCTACTGTTCACTCTATAAGTCTATTGCAGGTCTGGTGACACTGTATCGGGAAAGATACTTTTTTTTTCAAGAAAATTCTGAATTAGCAGTATACCCTTCTTTGGAAATGCTAAACACAATTTTAGATCCCAAGTCCCTTTTGGTTTGTTAACCTCTCAGGAGCACAGAAACAACTGTTAATACTTTGTCCAGGACTACATAGGACAAAGTTAGGGCTCTTCACAGGCAGTAATTGATGATGCCATGGAGAACTGTGGCAGTGCAGTTACGGTCATTGCGCTATAGGTGAGAATGTGCTGTTGTTGGAAATGACGCAATAATAAAAATTAGCGTAGTAGTGGAGATGGTGGTAATGGTGCTGGTGGCAACAGAGGCAGCAGATGACTAATCACACACCCCGATCTTTAACTCTTGGGTGTACACACTGCTACCATGAGTATCAGACACATTCTGCTGCATCTGACGAAGGAAAAGCTCAACTTTTCCATCAAACTCTATGCCAAACAGACTCTATTTATGTGAATGTGTGTTCTTATCTTTAGAATAAACAGCTGAAGAGAGGTTATCTAACTTAAAAATTATTTTTTTTCAAAAAAACTATTCTACAGATGTTAAAACGAGTTTCAGAGACTATCTAAGGGCAAAGAAAAAGCATTTAATACTCAATACTCTTAACAATGTATATGTACATATATTCTAATTACATAAAACAATGCATATATATATATATGAGACTGTTAGAGTGTTATATGTGGCTTTCTTCTTTATAATTGATTTGTTTCTAAATTTTTACAATACATATTTATTATGTTCATCATCAGGGGAAAAAAACAAGCAATGAATGTTACAAGAAAATCTGCTTAAGGTTGAATATGCCACTTCAAGGACATGTCAGCAAGCAATAAAAAAAAGAGCAAGATTGCAAAACTCACTGCACGGGAGCAGAGCTGGCCTTGTCACTCTGCAGTAGGTCTATCAGTGTGGCACTGTATTTGAAGCTGGTGTGGACACAGACAAAAGCTCTCAAGAGGGGAGAGGAAAATTGCAGTGTAGGTCTTCATTATCAGAGCAAACACTAAAGAAGACTGATAGCAGATACAGAGATCTATACCTCATCAGGGCCTTATGCTGTTCCCCCATATTGCATGGTCTCCTTCTTAGCTCTGTGGATCCATGAAAGCAGCTGCTTTCTTATTTCATGGATCACATTTTCAGTGTCCTGGAAATTGGTTTTATAGAAGTATTCTGTAATAAAGATTTTGTGGGAACGAAGAGTTGTGGTGTGACTTCCCAGCAGGGATATATATTTTTTAACCTATAGGAAATCTTTTACTTCCAGAAATTGTTAGGCAGTCAGGCATAATATCAACGGTCCTAACCAAATTCATCTTTCTAGATTTGCAAAGTAATCCCAGGCACAGTAATAAAGCAAAAACCTGCCTGATGTGCTCCAGCCACGGGTATTATGTAAGGCTAAGCAGGATGTCCACACCTGTCACTCCTATTTCACACTGAACTAAAGAACAGAAAACTATGAAAGAAGTTCCACATTACAGAGGAGATGTTGCTCGATGAGACAGTAATTCAGATCTATGTTAGACTTTTGTACATATTATTCAGGGTTACTGGGTTGAAGTTTGCTTTATGGGACATAAGAATTCCCTACACTAGTAGAATAAAGTTGCCTAAGTTGGCAGCTTATATATGAAATAGAACACTAGAATGCAGCAAAACAAATCTTTGGACAACCACTAAGGAAGAATTATGCTCTCTCTAAAAGGGATTTTTAAGTCCCCAAACTAAAAGGCCTATTTGTAGAAGCGAGTGAATACATCACCGTTGAAGATGTAGTCAGATATAAGTGGCTATGAAACTAGCTCACGGCAATGCATTGTGCTGTTTGCACACAGGTCTGTCTTGATCTATGGAATTAGGACAAGAGGTAGAAGCAAACCTAGTGGGGAAATTAGATTTAAAAATTGCATGTGTTCCTTAACATGTTAAACATATACATACCATAGAATCTGGTCACTCCACTCCTAAGTGTTTACCCAAGAGAAATAAAAACATATATTCACAAAAAGGCTTGTACACAACTACTCATAGCAGCTTGTTTTGTAATAGCCAAGTAGCAGGAATGACCCAGATGTTCATCAACAGAGAATGATAAACTATATGATATTCAATAGAATATTACTAATATTACAATAGTAATATAACTAATATTACAATAGTAATATTCAATAGAATATTACTCAGTTAAGGGAATGGATTATTATTATTATTATTTTTTTTTTTTGCGGTACGCGGGCCTCTCACTCTTGTGGCCTCTCCCGTTGCGGAGCACAGGCTCCGGACGCGCAGGCTCAGCGGCCATGGCTCACGGGCCCAGCCACTCCGCGGCATATGTGGGATCTTCCCGGACTGGGGCACGAACCCGTGTCCCCTGCATCGGCAGGTGGACTATCAACCACTGTGCCTCCAGGGAAGCCCGGGAATGGAATATTGATACAAATAACAACCTGGCTGGATCTCAAAATAATTATGCTGAATGAAGGAAGCCAAGTAAGAGTACATTCATATGATTCTATTTAGACAGCATTCTAGAAATTGCAAATCAATCTATGGTAACAAATCAGTATGGTCTGTGGGACCATTTGGGGTCTGCACCAAGGAGTGATTAGATTACAAAGTGTCATGAGAAAGTTTTAGGTTTTGATGTATATATTCCTTATCTTGATTGTGGTGATAGCTTCAGGGTTAAATACGTATGTCTATAAAACATATCAAATCGTATGCTTTAATATGCATAGTTTATTAAATGTCAGTTACACATCAGTAATGCTGTCAGAATTTGCATCTACTTATTCAAATGCCTACCTAGACATATACTACATAAAGTAACAATTGTTTGCTTAGCCCAAGACTATAATTACAACAGGGACCACGCAATGTGAATTTCTGTTGAATAAGTACATGAAAGGAGTAATACTGCAAATTCAGTTTTAATCATTTAACATCTCTCTTGTTTTCACTATTTAATAAAATGGACTTCAATTTGTAGTAAGGGACCACATATTTAATTAAAGATTGTTAATTTTTGTTATCAATGTTAAATGTTCAGTTCACAGAAACCTTATCCATGGGTCATATCACTAGGGGTGCTTAGAAATAAAAAAGTCACAGCTTTAGTAAAATAATACCAACTGCAGGCTTTTATATATGGACTCAATGTGAAAAAACCACTGATAAGAATGGTAAGATATTATAGCAGCAATGTGATTTTTCTATCACTTAACGTGTTTATAAAATATCAAACCAAGCTTTAAACTTTTTTTTCACTTCATTCAAGGCAATGGTTTTCAAAAAAATGTAGTATTAAAATCCCTTCTTAAATGAAATTAGAGAATGCTAATATTCACGACAATGCAAAATATGTAATGATTCTGACTAAAGCATAAAACAGTGAAGCAGGTGTGTGTGCATGTGTGTGTATGTGGGCATGTGTGTGTATACATGGGGCAAAGCCTGGAGAGTCAGGCCTCCCTCTTGCCCATCTTTTATTGCATTCTGGGAAATAGTTCTACTCATGCCGACCACCCAGAGACCACTATGCTTTCACCCTGGAGAGTCTAACCTCCCACGTTTAGCCAGAAGTTGGCCCATGCTATTTCAGTAAAGTATCATGAGACTCCCAGTTAAATGTGCAGAATTAATGATAATTACGTACCTGCACTTCCTCTTGTATATGATTAATGTGACTATATGTTTAGTTCATTTAAAAATATAACAGTAAAATAATAAAATAGCAATTACAATTGTTCACTGCAATAAATACAGGGGTCATCTACTGCATTTCATCTACTCTACTCATGTGCGTCTCCCTCTGGATTTATCCAGAAGTAGCCTTAGATGTCACAAGGCTCGTGTCGTGCATGTGTAGATAAAAATATTGTTTTCAAAAACCTGCTCAGGCTGTCTTTGGATGAACAATATTAGAGTGTCATTTATATAAAACACTGAAGCTGTATGCTAAATAAAACTAAAGATAGCATATGCTATATATAAAGTCAATAATTCTTTTTACAGCCTGATGAAAATTAATCCTAAGTACTCTTCAGCTGAACTATCTTTTCTTACTTTTCAACTCTCACCTTTTATTCTTATCTTTTCACCGATTCAAAGTAATTTAATATGCCAATCATTTTTTTTCTAATATTGCTCTATCTTAAAAACTCCTTTTCCCTGCAGATCTTATCCCCATCCAGAAACCAGAAATAATATTTAGTCTCTGGAAAGGAGAAATCGTTTTCAAAATCATTTTACAATGAGAGAGACAATCTGCTTTGGAACAGGATCCCTGTTATCAATGTGGCAAGATGAAAAAGTATGCCATGTTCTATGTAAGAGTATTTGCTAGGCTTAATTTAATTAAACTCAGTGGCTGTCGGGGCTGTGTGTGGGTGCATGTGTTTCGTGTGCGTGTGACACTATCTTTTTTTTAATTTAAAAGTATCAAACATTTCTTTTTTAAAATTTGAAAAGAGAAAAAAATTAAATAGATACAGATTCTATTCCCAAGATATTTACAGATAACTGTATGAAGTGCAGCCGAGTTAGGTGTTATGGGACTGTCAGAAATTGTGAGGTCACCACCTTTATGAAACTAAGTTCTGTGTATGGAGTTTTAGTGAAAATTTCATGAGTATTGAAATACATTATTCACATTCTCCTATCAACATACACCTTTATTTGCACAATGAAAAATTTTGACTCATGCAAAACATCCTGTTTGACTTGTTTTGTTAGACTCTCCAAGCTGCTCCTTATTACACTCTCACTAATATTTACAAATTGTTTTAGCTTCAAGCTAAAGTGAATAATGCAGTGCTCCTCAAGATTTTCCATGATCTTATGGACAGGGTAGTTTTTAATTCCTCATGTTGTTTAACCATCCTTTGATCCTACTAAGGAATTAGACCATCTAAACACAGCTTTCACTTAAGATCTCAGCTCTGGAATCTTGGTATAATTAAAATAATAACAACTTCAGTATTATATTTTAAACTAAGTAAGGAATAAGTTCAGCATTTTGCGGCAAGAAGTCAGAAAAACTAGCTTCTCATTTTTGCTTCTCACTCATTCATTCATTCACTTTTTCATTTAGTAAGTATTCATTAAAATGCCAGACAAAAAAGAACTGATATTGTACCAAAAGTGTTTCCTCATCTAATTGGAAAATGACATTTATTTATTCTGTGACCCTAGAAGGTTATTTGGTAATTGGTCTTATGTACTATAAAAGAAAGAGAGCTGTCCCTGACTTCTTCATGTTCTACATTTTACTACCTCCTCATCAAGATGTTATTACGGGCAACTCAGGTGATAAATATAGACTTAACTCTGTATACATAATGTAAGACAGTCTTTTCATTTTTATGTGAAAGTAGTTTTATAAAGCCACTTTCTCAGTTCAGGGAACATAGTAGTTTCTCACTAAAATTTTCTCTTTGTTCTTTCTGTCCTAAGATGCAGTATAGGAGATAAATTAAGACCATGCACGTTGAAATGAAAAAAAAAATTAAATTCCAATCCTGATACACCACAGGTTAATTGTGGGTATGGGGGAAGTATATCAAACTCCTTCAATTTTGATGTACCTATCTTATAGGGCTGTTATAAGAAATATATGAGAAAGTAGTAAGTATTATTCAATCTAGTACCAGGAACACAATAAGCACTCACATAAATATTAGCTATCATGTCATTCTAACTTATGTCAAGAAATATGAGCTATTATGTCTGATTAATATTGTACTGAAATGCTAAATAAAGAATATTAGACCAGGAGTTAGAAGACTGGTCCTGGCTCAATCACTTACTCACTAGATAATATCAATCATGTTATTTTTAACTTTTAGAGTCTAAATCCTTTCTTCTATAAAATGGGATTCATTATATCTGAAAGGGCTTGAAAGTCTAAATAAGTATATAAAAATTATTAAAGTATGTTATAAATGTCAATTCGATGACATCTGTGAATATTATTATTAAGTTGCATCACCTTTTACTTTTACTCAGTTTATTAGATAATTGAAAACACTCCGAAAAACCAACTCAAAGAAGCTAAGTTGGGCTCAAACAGAGAAAATTTGAGATAATTAAAAAAAAAAAAAAATGAATGCTTCATTTCTTCAAAAGGTATACTGAAGATAAAAATAAGAGGCCCAGGAGAGGACAAGAAAGCAGCAGAGACCCGAAATTATGTAAGTGGTTCAGAACAGAAGGAATTGCAAACTACTTTTAGCCACCTAATGCAAATGGAAGTAAACAACAGAAGCTATGAAAATAGCCCAGGTGAAAAGGCCAGTGGCTTTCATGCATTTTGTGCTTCTCTCTATAAAGTACATTTTTCCATATAAAATCTCAGCTATCATATACACGCACATGCACACACACACACATACTTACATGATATGACGACATGATTCAACTGAAGGCAGGAAACCAGAAACCCTGTCCACTAAAGCCCGCTCTTTCACCAGCACAGAGGCCCCTGATTTATTTCTTTGGAAGGATCAGTAAAACATAGTAGTTCAAGAAGTAGAGGTCAAGGCTTCCCTGGTGGCCCAGTGGTTGAGAATCTGCCTGCTAATGCAGCGGACACGGGTTCGAGCCCTGGTCTGGGAAGATCCCACATGCCGCGGAGCAACTAGGCCCGTGAGCCACAACTACTAAGCCTGCCGTGTCTGGAGACTGTGCTCCGCAACAAGAGAGGCCCACGCACCTTGATGAAAAGTGGCCCCCACTTGCCACAACTAGAAAAAGCCCTCACACAGAAACGAAGACCCAAAACAGCAAAAATAAATAAATTAATTTTAAAAAAAAAAGAAGTAGAGGTCAACAGTTAAAATTATGTCAGGTTTAATTGCACAAAACCTTTATTAGGCTTTGGCCTAATTTTGGCAATTCATAGTTAAACAGTGAAAATTAAAAATCACTAAATACTATTGCTTATAAATCTCTACACCTAATTTAAAACACTGCTAGTTGCACCTAGATAGAGGGACCTATTTCTTTCAGCTCTCTATTACTTAAAAAAACCTGCAAAGTTCTTTGATTACACATCTTCCTCAGTATTTCCTCAGTTTAATTTTTATGCAATACACATATATATACACATACACATATACTACATTATATATACTAGCTTAATATGGCCATCGCTTTGTATTTCAGAAGAGATCAACACTCTTGGAGGGATCATGTGAAAAAAAAATTGTTGAGATTTAGTAACTCTGAAATATTTGCCCTAAGACAACCAGTGAAACTGTGGTACAAAAGATTTTCATGGTCATTTTTCATCTCATTACAAATTAGAATCTATTATATGTTGTAGTTTTTTTTACCACATAAACAACATTATTGACTTTAATATTTTTGTTGCAACAAGTGTCCATGAATGAGACAGTGAATTGATTTTAAATATGGTACTATCTCTCCTTCTGTGCCAACAACCTAAACCCAATTTTTATTCCAGTCAGAGCATCTGCTCCATATGGCACATCTCCAAGGAGTTCTGATTCCTCTAAATGACTCCTGGTATTTAAAAATCAAGACCAGGAAAGAGGTGTGCTCACTGTAGCTAAGGCATCATTGTTCTAAGCCCTTTTAGTGAAAGGAACTAGGAAGCTATTTTGAAGATTATGATTCCATACTCACAAATAACAGTACATAAAAAAATATAACATGGCAAAGTGAGATATACTCCAGAAATTCAAGAATGCTCCACTATTAGGAATTCCAATAATATAATTCACCATATTACTAGATATAAAAGTAAAAAAAAAAGATTCCTTCAGATACACTGAAAAGCCTTTGACAAAATTCCATCTTTCCCTAATTAAAACATTCAATAAAATAGAAAGCTATTGCTACTCCCTTAATATGCTACACCTATTTCAGCTCTAAAGTCGGCATGCTAGTTAAAAACACCACAGGTATTCCCACTAAGGTTAGAAACAAAGTGAAATGCCAAATGTCTCTATTATTTAACATTGAGAAAAAAATCATAATTTTTTGGGAAGATTAGAAATAAACAATCTATTTGCAAGTAATATGATGTTATACATGAAAACCAAAGAGGCAAACACAAATCTAAACAACAAAATAACTCATGAGACTTCTGGTTTCAGCTCTGACATGCGAAGAGCTTAGAAGTTGTCCTCACTGTAAGAAAAAAGCAGAACAAACTGAAAATGACTGACGCTTCTTAGCTTCATCAGAAAATTGAGGTCACAGGACAAACTTCTACTCCACAATCTAGAGGGAAAGGTAAATAACATGAAGAGGAACTCAACTAAGAAAAGCTTACCTTTGGGATTGGGATTGACATATATACACTAATATGTATAAAATGGATGACTAATAAGAACCTGCTGTATAAAAAAATAAATTAAATAAAATTCAAAAATTTAAAAAAAAAAGAAAGAAAAGCTTACCTAAAGCAGAAGCTGCAGAAGTCGTAACTGGTGGAAACACTTACATGGTAATTTTTATCAATTGTTGAAGACTGAGGGTGAGCTAGCATGAAAGTGAGAAATTCCTGGGGGCGGTCCCAGCCTTTGGGGGCCCCCATATACTTTCAAGGGTTTTAGTTCCAGAAACTCCACCTGGTTCTTATGGTGAAGATTTAAGGAAAAAAACCTCAGGTCTCTAAGATAAGACGGGAAAGAAAAAATATTGTTAAGTATTCCTAGAGTGTTCTCTGTTTTATATGCTTCCTCTCTCCAGTTCTTTAACCAACTTGGGAGAAGTTATCCAACTCCCACCCCCTCTAGCCTTCCTGTATCACCTAATGTGGGGCTAGGAATAAGAAACACTTGTGAAGCTCACATGCCAGGTGCAGGCCACTAAAAGACTCAGATATAATCACAGGTTCCCCTCCCCCGCACCGTACCATTACATTAAAACAAGACCCCAGTATAATAACAATGGATTACACATATAAAGTCCTGCAAAGAGCAGACCCTATTAAGAAAGAGTTGCCAGGGAAACCCAGTGAAAACAGAGGAGAACGCAAACAGGTACAACAGAGGAAACAAGGCTCTGGCACCATAAGTGCATCAAACAATAAACACAGCCCAACTCCTAGGCAGCGTAACATAAAACCTCACACTAGAGCTTATGGGAAGATGGCAGAAGAGTAAGACGCGATCACCTTCCTGCCCACAGATACACCAGAAATACATCTACACGTGGAACAACTCCTACAGATCACCTACTGAACACTGACAGAAGACCTCAGACCTCCCAAAAGCCAAGGAAGTCCCCACGTACCTGGCTAGGGCAAAAGTAAAAAGAATAAACAGAGCCAAAAGGATAGGGACGGGACCTGCACCAGTGGGAGGGAGCTGTGAAGGAGGAAAGGTTTCCAAACACTAGGAAGCCCCTTCGCGGGCGGAGACTGCGGGTGGCGGAGGCGGGAAGCTTCGGAGCCGCGGAGGAGAGCACAGCAACAGGGGTGCGGAGGGCAAAGCGGGAAGATTCCCGCACAGAGGATCAGGGCCGACCGGCACTCACCAGCTCAAGAGGCTTCTCTGCTCACCCGCCGGGGCGGGCAGGGCTGGGAGTTGAGGCTCGGGCTTCGGTCGGAGCGCAGGGAGAGGACTGGGGTTGGCAGCGTTAACACAGCGTGAAGGGGGCTAGTGCGCCACGGCTGGCCGGGAGGGAGTCCGGGGAAAAGTCTGGACCTATCGAAGAGGCAAGAGACTTTTTCTTCCCTCTTTGTTTCCTGGTTTGCGAGGAGGCGGGATTAAGAGCGCTGCTTAAAGGAGCTCCAGAGACGGGCGTGAGCCGCGGCTAAAAGCAGAGACCCCAGAGACGGGCATGAGACGCTAAGGCTGCTGCTGCCGCCACCTAGAAGCCTGTGTGCGAGCACAGGTCACTGTCCACACCCCCCTTCCGGGGAACCTGTGCAGCACGCCACTGCCAGGGTCCTGTGATCCAGGGACAACTTCTCCGGGAGAACGCACTGCTCGCCTCAGCCTGGGGCAACGTCACGCCGGCCTCTGCCGCCACAGGCTCGACCTGCACTTCGTGCCCCTCTCCCCACCCGGAGTGAGCCAGAGCCGCCGAAGCAGCTGCTCCTTTAACCCCGTCCTGTCTGAGCGAAGAACAGACGCCCTCCGGCGACCTACACGCAGAGGCGGGGCCAAATCCAAATCTGAGCCCCTAGGAGCTGTGAGAACCAAGAAGAGAAAGGGAAATCTCTCCCAGCAGCCTCAGAAGCAGCGGATTAAAGCTCCACAATCAACTTGATGTACTCTGCATCTGTGGAATACATGAATATACAACGAATCATCCCAAATTTAGGAGGTGGACTTTGGGAACAAGATATATTATTTTTTCCCCTTTTCCTCTTTTTGTGAGTGTGTACATGTATGCTTCTGTGTGAGATTTTCTCTGTATAGCTTTGCTTTCACCATTTGTCCTAGGGTTCTGTCCGACCGTTTTTTTTCTTTTTACTTAAAAAAATTTTTTTTCTGACCTGTGTGTATGAAAGGCTCTTGGTGCTCCAGCCAGGCATCAGGGCTGTGCCTCTGAGGTGGGAGAGGCAACTTCAGGACACCGGTCCACAACAGACTGCCCAGCTCCACATAATACCAAACAGTGAAAATCTCCCAGAGATCTCCATCTCAACACCAAGACTCAGCTTCACTCAACGACCAGCAAGCTACAGTGCTGGACACCCTATGCCAAACAACTAGCAAGACAGGAACACAACCCCATCCATTAGCAGAGAGGTGCCTAAAATCACAATAAAGACACAGACACCCCAAAACACACCAGCAGACATGGACCTGCCCACCAGAAAGACAAGATCCAGCCTCATCCACCAGAACACAGGCAGTATTCTCCTCCACCAGGAAGCCTACACAACCCACTGAATCAACCTTAGCCACTGGGGACAGACACCAAAAACAATGGGAACTACGAACGTGCAGCCTGTGAAAAGGAGACCCCAAACACAGTAAGATAAGCAAAATGAGAAGACAGAAAAACACACAGCAGATGAAGGAGCAAGGTAAAAACCCACCAGACCTAACAAATGAAGAGGAAATAGGCAGTCTACCTGAAAAAGAATTCAGAATAATGATAGTAAGGATGATCCAAAATCTTGGAAATAGAACAGAGAAAATGCAAGAAGCATTTAACAAGGACCTAGAACTAAAGAGGAAACAAGAAATGATGAACAACACAATAAATGAATTAAAAAATACTCTAAAAGGGATCAATAGCAGAATAACTGAGGCAGAAGAATGGATAAGTGACCTGGAAGATAAAATAGTGGAAATAACTACTGCAGAGCAGGATAAAGGAAAAAAAATGAAAATAACTGAGGACAGTCTCAGAGACCTCTGGGACAACATTAAATACACCAACATTCGAATTATAGGGGTCCCAGAAGAAGAAGAGAAAAAGAAAGGGACTGAGAAAATATTTCAAGAGATTAGAGTTGAAAACTTCCCGAATACGGGAAAGGAAAAAGTTAATCAAGTCCTGGAAGCACAGAGAGTCCCATACAGGATAAATCCAAGGAGAAACACGCAAAGACACATATTAACAAACTATCAATAATTAAATATAAAGAAAACATATTAAAAGCAGCAAGGGAAAAACAACAAATAACACACAAGGAAATTCCCATAAGGTTAACAGCAGATCTTTCAGCAGAAACTCTGCAAGCCAGAAGGGAGTGGCAGGACATATTTAAAGCGATGAAGGAGAAAAATCTATAACCAAGATTACTCTAACCAGCAAGGATCTCATTCAGATTTGATGGAGAAATTAAAACCTTTACAGACAAGCAAAAGCTGAGAGAGTTCAGCACCACCAAACCAGCTTTATAACAAATGCTAAAGGAACTTCTCTAGGTAAGAAACACGAGAAGGAAAACACCTACAATAACATATCCAAAACATTTAAGAAAATGGGAATAGGAACATACATATTGATAATTACCATAAATGTAAATGGATTAAATGCTCCTACCAAAAGACACAGACTGGCTGAATGGATACAAAAACAAGACCCGTGTATATGCTGTCTACAAGAGACCCACTTCAGACCTAGGGACACATACAGACTTAAAGTGAGGGGATGGAAAAAGATATTCCATGCAAATGGAAATCAAAAGAAAGCTGGAGTAGCAATTCTCATAACAGACAAAATACACTTTAAAATAAAGACTATTACAAGAGACAAAGAAGGACACTACATAATGATCAAGGGATCGATCCAAGAAGAAGATATAACAATTGTAAATATTTAT